>NC_060119.1:1149115686-1149436222 GCF_021461395.2 Schistocerca americana | reverse complement strand
CTGTCCTGAGAGACCTCGCTGCAGATGGTGCTCTCGACTGTTGTCCTGACCACCGCGTTCTCCAAATATCTCAACAACTGAAAACTCACCATCACGTTCTCCAAAATCTCCCACAAACCGAAAACTGAGAACAGCGCGCCACTATTCCCCAGCCACACATCAACTGTGCGGCGGAATAACGTATCCAGAAACGTCATCCAAGCTTAATTTGACTCTACGTCAGTTCAGTTGGAGCCGACGCTGCTGTTAGAAGCTGTACAAAATTTCGTACACTTTAACGCTCCGCCCCCACCAGCACAAAAAAGAGCCCGCTACCTACATTTTCCTTATATGCACTCTCCCTGGTGCTGCAATCTTTATTGCAAAGCAGTGCAGAAGAAAGTCCACAGCTCGATTGAAATTAACCAGAATTAAAGTGAAACAAGCAGAAATTACTGAATCACTCGTTCACTGGGACGTAATGAGGGAGCTTAACAATGAGAACACAAAGAAATGGTCGACACTAGGAAGGGCTATATCTGGTAGCCTATTTATAGCCCTAACTTCTAGCCTATTTATAGCCCTAACTTCTGTACCCGAATAAAAAGCCACTAAAAATGGAAAACATCGCGACGGCAGACAACGAGCAGAACACAAGGCCCCCCGCAGAACATGTGTTGGCACCGTGACGGAGATTACGCTTATCTCGAGGCTGGAGCCGCGATAACAGGTTTCTCAAGCCTCCGTTCCGTACGGTAAAGGTGCAGCCAGCGCGGCGTTAATGCGACTCCCAACTGGCTGCGAGGCCACACTACCACGAGGAAACCAACCCGTCGCCACTGCCTCACCGACGCAAACCACAAAACAATGCATGGAGCAGCAATCGCGCCAGCACCTCACGGCATGTGTAGAGCCGGTTCTCTCTCTAACGATCCACCACTGCTTCTAAGTACAGGTGGTCGAAATTTTAATAATATCCACGCAGACGCGTTTTCCAAGTAATTGTGGCGACAGAAGTACACAGTTTTTCGGAAGCACAACATTTCGGTCGAGATGCAGACGTCAATGGATGATTACTTTTTGTTTTGACTAATTGACCGGCACAATCTCATGCAATTTCGACAAGGAAGTAACGGTGGAGGCCATCACCAGCCATCTCCAGAACGTATGAAGAAGCAGTAGTTCACTCACTACCACAATGAGAATGTGGTTTTCTCGATGTGCTTGTGACTAACAACTAGGGCTTACTCTTATGCTCTGAAGATGGCCGATAACAGCCAAAGTCACTAATTTCTTGTTGAAATTACGAGAAGATTGCCGGGACAGTAACCGATTTCTAAAAAAGAGGTGCTCATATTTAAGTGGACCAGTACCTCCGACACACATTACAGCATGGAATGCTACGTTCCCTGCACTTCTGCTGACTGCGCTTGTCCCAGTCAGTCCACAGTGTTCCCAGAATGTGCCTTTTGGCGTTATCTGAGGCGATTAGTCTGAATCATGACACCGGTATACTTCTCCTACTTTGTGAGAATTAGCTATAAAGACTGCTGGTGAGCTTTCGGTTGAGTTACATATCTTATATATTATGTCCCCCGTGTTAGTAGCTTTGACCTTCCAGCGCCCTCGAAATTGAGCAAAGAGGTTCCCACTTGAAAATATTTCGGAAAGTAGGAGAGTATTTCCAGTTTAAGCATTCCAGCCTAGGTATTCAGACGGTTTTACTGGCTTATTAGACCTAGGTCGGTGTCGGGGGACTGAAGGTACAGGGTGTCTCAAAAGGTACGCCACAACTTCAGTGTTTTATAGCCCTCGAACTAATTAGATATCACAGCATGTTTGGATTATGTGACAAATTCACAACGTTTTGTTTGCTAGTGATTCAGGTTGTCGCGAGTAAAGCATAATAGCAACGTTTCACGAAAAGAGTAACTGTGTCGAATGGTTCATTCAGACTAAGTCGGACACAGGTTCAAAGGATCTTCCAAACGCGGTATAGGAAGCAACCACCTTCGAGAGCGACGACACGCCGGCAGTACAGGAATTTTATGCAGACAAGTTGCGTTGGTGTCAAGCATCGTACTGGACGACCTGAAAGAAGCGAAACCGACACACAACGGATACGGTTGGCTTTTCAATTTTCACCGCAAATGTCTGTTCTGAGGGCTTCGGTGGAGCTCCATATCCCTAGGGCGAACATGCAATTGGTCCTTCGGAAAAGTTAACAGATCACCATAACGACTGCAACAATTGCATGCACTGAAACCAGACAAGTCACAACGTACGCGAATGCAATTCGCCGTGGACGTTCTTCACCGTTTGGAGGATGAAAATTTTCTGAGCAAACCCAGCATTTTCTGACTAAGCAAAATTCTACGAGTGTGCTAAGGTAAACAAACACAAAGCTCGCATTCTGGCACAACCAAACCGCATACTGTTACGGAAGAGGTACGTGACGACCCAAAAATGAATGAGTGGTGGTGTTTGGTGGTTGATAGCATTATCGGATCTTTTTTTTCTCTCAGAAAGAAAGTTAATTCTAACAGTCACCTTCATATGCTGGTGTTGTTTGTGTTACCACAACTGGCTGACCGCCAAGACAGCCGTTTTCCAAGATGATGGAGCAGCACCACCACGTTGGCATGAGACTGTGAGGGATGATCTGGACGAGGTGTTTCCACATGGCTGGATTGGCAGGGGTGATCCAATTCCTGGCCTCCTCGGTCTCCTAATATTACACCAATAGACTTCTTTCTGTGGGGGGTATGTCAGGGACAGAGTCTTCCAAACGCCAATCGATCAGATCAATGATTTGTTGATGCGGATACGTTGCGACGGGTGAGGACAGCGCTTGAAAACAGACTGCAAATTGTGCGTATCAACAAGGGCGCACGCGTTGAAATTGGCTTATGCAACACTATCTCACAAAGTTTGTATGCCACTCAATGAAACATGGTGCAAGTATATTAATTAGTTTGGATGCTGCAACACATTAAAGTTACACCGTATCTTTTTGAGAAATCCTGTACTTTTAATTTGCTTCTGTGATAGTGCAAAGCTTCTACTTAAACCGTTTCCGCCGTCTGGAAACACCGTCCTTCACAGTTCGCTTTTGTCATTCACAATGTAATTTTAATCTATACGTGACCGTGATATCTCTTATGCGCTTACTGTTTCGCATCATACTCGTAACATGAGATTAACGAATTAACTGAACAGGTATTTCCGTTCGATTTACTGGCAATAACGAGATACGAATGAGTAAATCGAAAAATGGCTATGCAGCAAAAAGGACACACACACGGGAGGGTGTGTGTGTGTGTGTGTGTGTGTGTGTGTGTGTGTGTGTGTGTGTGTGTGAGAGAGAGAGAGAGAGAGAGAGAGGGGGGGGGGGGGGGTTAACCTGGAAGCTGCAAGGGCGTCGCACTCAAGTCAGGGCAATTTCCAATGATGTGGCCCGCATACGCCGCAGAGAAAGAGGCACGTTTATCGTACAGTGATGTGTATATGTCAGTGCTTTTATTGTTAGCTGTCGCACGGGTATCGAATATCGATACGTATCAACGCGTAATGTTGGTCGTTTATTAGGCACTCATTCCTCCAGCTCTGCTTGCCACATATTAAACGTCGAATAATTTATCGACTACTGTGTCAGGCAATCGCCGACAAGCGCAATAACGTGAAGCAAATGAATGTGGACGTTGGCAGCGTAAAGTCTGTGTTACAACGGGTGTCTCTCATCTACATCTCTCTCTCTCTCTCTCTCTCTCTCTCTCTCTCTCTCACGAAGGGCGATAAGCCTACAACATGCAGGTATTTCGTAACTTTTTCTGAAAGGATAAGTTACTCATTCTCAACATGTAGTTATCTAGCGCTGCCGGAGTGGAACACTTTTCTGGGGTGACATAGACGAAGATATAGGAATGACAGTCTTCTCTCTTTGAGTTTTCAGCTCACTGAGGAGTCAGATGTGCCCGTTATAGCGGACGAGATTGGAAGCTCTAATACGCGACGAAAACATCGACTTCACGTTATGTTTTGGGCTGGTGTAACCCCCACAGTTCCCGACTATTCGAAAAATATCATACTTAAGGACCGCCAAAAGCTGCTAATAAATAGATCTTTACTAACTACCTGTTTCGTTCAACTTATCACCTTTATCAAATTATCTACAACAGCCAGCGTGGCAAAGTTAAGCGTGGCGTTAAAATAAAAATCATCTCGTCACTGCTCTGGACAGTACTATTCATTACATTTGAAACACTAAAAGCCACTGAAATAGTTAATGTTCATCTACTGACTAACATGTTCCATCCTTCGTGTGAAATTCGCTTTACATACTGTGTGCGAATTATAATATTTTTATGTTTCCTTGATACCATGTGTGACATACGGAAAATAAAATGTAATCAAAGGTAGAAAACAGAGTTGCTTCAAAGGCAAGCACTGATGAAAGTACACTGAAGTTTTGATTTGAAGAATACAACATATCTGATCGTGAATCAGGAAATATGGTCGAATTGCATCACATACAGGACGCAATGTGCATCTTATTCTTCGGAATGGCGTTTTCCCCCCTACGCTAGGCAAACTGTTTCTTTCATCACTTCCATCCGTTTCTCCCATTCATCACTTCTATCCATTTCCCCCCAAAAGCTAAAATTCACTTCAATACAAAGAGAAACGTCCAGATATACGTTTTTCATTCTTTTACGTACACATATATTTATTCCGAAGAACGACTGCCTCGGTCGACACCTAACTGAAGTAGAGACCACAGAAGAAAGGTTACGTGTTCACATATGTTCCACCCGACAACTCAAGCAATTCCGTTGCTGTCTACACGAATGGTGTATGTAACATTGCAGTAACGAAGTCCGAATCTATCAAAAAATTTTCTCGTACCCATGAACCGGCCATAGTTGCCAGTGAGGCTATATTTGAATGAGGTCCCGAGGAATAGATAATTTCTATCCTCTTAAAGCTGCTCTTCCCAAATTCTTCGACAGACACGTTATTGCAATTCCTTATATTAGTTGCATTCAAACACGTGAGAGAGGAATATTGTGGGTTAACGTACTTTGGACGACACCACCATTGGAGATGGGGCACTACCTCGGGTAGGACTAGGATGGGGAATAAATCAGTTGCGCGCTTTTCAAGGAACGCCCGTATGTGTTTCGAGAAACCATGGCAAAACTTACAGCCGAATGGCCGACGGGAATTTTAACTGAGGTGCACCCAGCAGCCAATACATTGCCGTCTCTATTGCAGCAACTCGCTCTGAGCTTTTCTACCTAGTTTCACGGTAATGGGTGAGGTGTTGGTCAGGGATTTTCACCTGCCTCGACATGACTGGGTGTTTGTGCTGTCCTAATCATTTCATCATCATTCATGAAAGTGGCGAGATTGGACTGAGCAAAGGTTGGGAATTTGTACGGGCGCTGATAACCGCGCAGTTGAGCTCTCCACAAACCAATCATCATCATCATCATCATCATCATCATCATCATCATCATCATCTTCCGAGGTGCTGGTTCGGTGTATCTTTATAACAATTGTCAAAAATGTAACGATGAAAATGTGGACTTTGCCGCTGTCAGTCCTTTATTCAAAATATTTCACTCGCTGATTTATACGGTCTGTTGTGAAAGACTGTTTTCCACAAGTAGGAGGTCTGGAGACGAGTCAGCAGTAGCAGGCGTCGGTGACCACGAAGGGAAAAATCCAGTGTTCCCGTGATGCTCCGAAGTTTCTGGTGCCCCGTGTCTGTTTCAACTAGGCAATGCCAGCAAAATACTATACGTAAGCCTTGGACAAGTGTTATGGTAAGACCGAGCTGGCGCGGTACGGCGTTCGCTAGCACAATACAGTACCAAGCACCCTAAAGGGCAGGGTACGTAACCTTTCGCTGTGCCTGCAGATGAAGCTCGAGCTATAAGCAATAACTGTAATACGAAGGAAACCACAAGAGCTCGAGGTCGGAAGTTGAGCAAACAGTGCGCGCTGGAGCAGGCATTTCTCCGAATAGGAACAGAATTTCACACGGCCGCCGCTGAACATACAAGCAGCGGCGTTCCGCTCCGCTCTCAGCATAATTACGTTACCTGATGCACCTGGTGCCGAACAGTAGGCAAACTCGTACGACCATCACTAAGAGCAGGTCCTGTTCATAGAGGTAATTAAGTCTATTACAGAAATACGAGAAGTGTCCGAGGCACAGCACAGATGTCTGATATTGTACGCCGCCACTTTTCGTGCGCCAACCGCAGCATCTTTACTAAACAAATTGGGACGATAAATCAGTGGAGAACAGTACGAATTTGAGACAAATATACACGTATTTACTTCAGTACTCCCTGCTTTGTAACCTAACAGCGACATGTTTAATCTAACTTCTGGTAAGTTTTGGCTCAAAACAGGTTATTTAAATATGAGACCTACTGTAAATTTTAATTCGAATCCTCATAAAGAGATCCACGGTATTGGGCACAGTGGAGACTGTTCACGCGTATATTTGTTGACTTTCATTGTCCGATAAGACGAGCAGATCGAGTGAAGCCAATATGGTGATCTGAAGGTAAGTAAGGTAAGGTATTATAAAAATATTCATATAATACACTATCTGGGATCAAAGAGCATACATGTAATAACGTTTTATAATGTTTGTAACGAAGCTAATTTTGCGTGTTTTAGAATAAACTAAAACCCACTTACGTTGGCGATACTCACTGAAACTAGTTTGGGAAGAAAATAAATAAAAGATTGTGTTTTCAATCAAGGCGGACCTATAATCCCAAATAGTTGCTCTGACAAATCATTTACAAAAGCTAGGACCACATTAACGTTTATAAAATATAAGATAAATGCTCCAGAGTAGAACGTCAAAGATTTTATAAGACGTATCTAAAATAAGACATTTGACAAATCTCTTTCAGAGTGTAATACTCATGTAACGGGTGAAAATCTGCTCTTTCAGCTCATACTTTCCGTAACTGCTTGATTGCTGAGCGGCTATTAGAAAGAGACTGAACTATGAAATGTGCAAACACGGCCGGTGTGTGTGTGTGTGTGTGTGTGTGTGTGTGTGTGTGTGTGTGTGTAGGAGGGGGTCACTGTGACAAACACTAGTAAGTTCTTCCATTTTTCGTAACGAAACTTTCTATTGAATTCATGTGGCAGCAACTTGATGTAAAAATGCGCTGACGAAACTGTAAGTGCTCTCTGACAACCACGGTAGCTTGAGCACAGTTTTGAATATCCTCCGTAATGACAATTGACAGCCCTTAGCGCAATATGAGGGCGTCCGCCAAGGTAGCAAATTTGAAATACTAAATAAGTTCACTGTAATTACTTCAGAATCGGGGCATATCAGTTTGGTTGAGTCAAAAGAGTTCCTACTTCTACGTTAATGTCCCCATTTGTCTAGCAGACACAGCACCCTTTACTAAGTTTCGCCAGCGTTCGAGTCAAGAGGAGATGAGATGGGAGGGGCGTTACCACACATCAGACGTAACACGGCGTCCCTTCCAGCAGCTCTGTGACGCCGCACCATCAGTGTTGCAGGCTAGCCAAGGCTTACCAGAGGTGTGAGACGCAGGCCACTACGTCTGAAATCACCGAATTTCCATACGTTCCAATTCTGATATACAATAAGAAAACACATGCTGTTGCATCCAAGACGTAGCCCATTCAACTTTCAGTACATGTATAACCTAAACCTCGCGCCGACTAAACGGCATCGTGACGGAACGCGCCGCTCTTCCTTGTGCCTTGTCTGTGTCTTCTATTAATCCAACCCCTTGAGTGTCCCACGCTGATGAACGTTCTGTAAGCCACTTTCGCGGATCGGATGCCAACTATGAGCTAAGTGCAATGAACAGCCTCAGCATAAGCTGTCTACTAAATACAATTTGTATTAGCTATGTTCATTCACACCACCGTTTTCAGGTCCGAGTACATAAATACCAGAGAAAAGCACAAAAAAGCATCAAACAGTAATTATGGTATAGGCTAATCATCGTACGAGTAGGGTAGTCACGTAATATTCATTCTACACAAATTTTATAAGAACTGCTTAGTACACACATCAAAAAAATGTTTTCCATCACCTCGTTTCAGAGTGTCCCGGAACCTGTATAGAAAACTGGAATAGAGATCAACATAAACATCATTTCCGCCCTTTTTACTGCTCACGAAAACCACACATTGCATGTTGTACCATGTGGTCCAGACTGCTGCACACACCGGTACCTCTAATACCAAGAAGCACGTCCTCTTGCATTGATGCGTACCAGTATTCGTCGTGACATACTATCCACAAGTTCATCAAGGCACTAGCGGTCCAGATTGTCCCACTTCTCAACGGCGATTTGGCGTAGGTCCCTCAGAGTGGTTGGTGGGTCACGTCGTCCATAAGCAGCCCTTTTCAATCTATCCCAGGCACGTTCGATACGGTTCATTTCTGGAGAACAAGCTGGCCACCCTAGTCGGGCGATGTCGTTATCCTGAAGGAATTCATTCACAAGATGTGCACGATGGGGGCGCGAATTGTCGTCCATGAAGACGAATGCCTCGCCAATATGCTGCCTATATGGTTGCACTATCGGTCGGTGGATGGCATTCACGTATCGCACAGCCGTTACGGCGCCTTCCATGACCACCAGCGTTGTATGTCGGCCCCACATAATGCCACCCCAAAACAGCAGGGAACCTCCACCTTGCTGCACTCGCTGGACAGTGTGTCTAAGGCGCTCAGCCTGACCGGGATGCCTCCAAACACGTCTCCGATGATTCTCTGGTTGAAGGCAAAAGCGACACTCATCGGTGAAGAGCACGTGATGCCAATCCTGAGCGGTCCATTCGGCACTTTGTTGGGCCAATCTGTACCGCGCTACATGGTATCGTAGTTGCAAAGATGTATGTCGCCATGGACGTAGGGAGTGAAGTTGCGCATCATGCAGCCTATTGTGCACAGTTTGAGTCTTAACACGACGTCCTGTGGCTGCACGAAAAGCATTATTCAACATGGTGGCGTTGCTGTCAGGGTTCTTCCGTACCTAGCGGTCATCCCTTCCAGTAGTAGCCTTTGGGCGGCCTGATGTCATCGACAGTTCCTCTCTATCTCCTCCATGTCCGAAAAACATCGCTTTGGTTCACTCAGAGACGCCTGGACATTTCCCTTGTTGAGAGTCCTTCCTTGCACAAAGTAACAATGCGGACGCATTCGAACAGCGATATTGACCGTCTACGCATGGTTGAACCACAGACAACACGAGCCGTTTACATCCTTCCTGGTGGAATGACTGGAACTGATCGGCTGTCGGACCCCCTCCGTCTAATAGGCGCTGCTCATGCATGGTTGTTTACATCTTTGGGTGTGTTTAGAGACATCTCTGAACAGTCAAAGGTACTGTGTCTGTGATACAATAACCACAGTCAACGTCTATCTTCAAGAGTTCTAGGTACCGATGTGATGCAAAACTTTTTTTGGTGTGGGTGTGTGTGTGTGTGTGTGTGTGTGTGTGTGTGTGTGTGTGTGTGTGTGTATTGAGGTAGCAGTGACGGAAATCGAGGAGAAATTGGAACAGCCAATTAAGATAAGTAAGAAGAAATAAATAAGTTTACCGATGACATAGTGGTTTTTCAGGAGACGACGAAACACTTCGAAGGTAAGTTGAACAGAATGGACACTGCCTTGAATAAATGTTATAAGATGAACAAGACATTGGAATGTAGTCCAACTAAATGAAGAGATACTGAGGGAATTAGAAAAGGAGCACTAAAGCAGTGAATAAGCTTTGCTATTTAGACGTCAAAGTAACTAACAATGGCCGAAGTAGCAGACGATGTAAACTGCATACTGGCAACAGCGAGAAAAACATTCTTAAAAGGGAGAAGTATATTAATATCATACATAAATTTAAATTTTACTAAATCTTTTCTGAAGGTATTTAGTTCCCAAATAAATCCTGCAGACGATTTTCACTGATAAGGTAATTTCTTTTCACGCCCATTCATCACCGCCTTGAGCAGTCCTAATAGAAAGATCAATGAAAAGAGAAATTTTTTACCTTCGTATACAAATTTGAGTGTTAGGAAGTCTTCTCTGAAGGTATCTGTACGGGTATCGAATGAAACGAGGACGATTTGCAGTTAATATACACTACTGGCCATTAAAATTGCTACACCAAGAAGAAATGTAGATGATAAACAGGTATTCATTGGACAAATATATTACACTAAAACTGACATGTGATTACATTTTCACGCAGTTTGGGTGCATAGATCCTGAGAAATCAGTACCCAGAACAACCACCCCTGGCCGTAATAACGGCCTTCATACGCCTGGGCATTGAGTCAAACAGAGCTTGGATGGCTGCCCATGCAGCTTCAACGCGATACCACAGTTCATCAAGAGTAGTGACTGACGTACTGTGACGAGCCAGTTGCTCGGCCGCCATTGACCAGACGTTTTCAGTTGGTGAGAGATCTGGAGAATGTGCTGGCCAGGGCAGCAGCCGAACATTTTCTGTATCTAGAAAGGCCCGTACAGGACCTACAACATGCGGCCGTGTATTACCTTGCTGAAATGTAGGGTTTCGCAGGGATCGAATGAAGGGTAGAGCCACGGGTCGTAACACATCTGAAATGTAACGTCCACTGTTCAAAAAGCCGTCAGTGCGAACAAGAGGTGACCGAGATGTGTAACCAATGGCACCCCATACCATCACGCCGGGTGATACGCCAGTATGGCGATGACGAATACACGCTGCCAATGTGCGTTCACCGCGATGTCGCCAAACACGGATGCGACCAACAGAACCTGGAGTCATCTGAAAAAATGACGTTTTCCCATTCGTGCACCCAGGTTCGTCTTTGAGTACACCATCTCAGGCGCTCCTGTCTGTGATGCAGCGTCATGGGTAACCACAGCCATGGTCTTCGACCTGATAGTTCATGCTGCTGCAAACGTCGTCGAACTGTTCGTGCAGATGGTTGTTGTCTTGCTAACGTCCCCATCTGTTGACTCAGGGATCGAGATGTGGCTGCACGATCCGTTCCAGCCATGCGGATAAGATGCCTGTCATCTCGACTGCTAGTGATACGACGTCGTTGGGATCCAGCACGGCGTTCCGTATTATCCTCCTGAACCCACCGATTCCATATTCTGTTAACAATTATTGGATCTCGACCAACGCGAGCAGCAATGTCGCGATACGATAAACCGCAATCGCGATAGGCTACAATCCGACCTTTATCACAGTCGGAAACGTGATGGTACGCATTTCTCCTCCTTACACGAGGCGTCACAACAACGTTTCACCAGGCAACGCCGGTCAACTGCTGTTTGTGTATGAGAAATCGGTTGGAAACTTTACTCATGTCAGCACGTTGTAAGTGTCGCCACCGGCGCCAATCTTGTGTGAATGCTCTGAAAAGCTAATCATTTGCGTATCACAGCATCTTCTTCCTGTCGGTTAAATTTCGCGTCTGTAGCACGTCATCTTGGTGGTGTTGCAATTTTAATGGCCAGTAGTGTATGAAGAGAAAGGAAAATTTTGAAATTTACCTGATGCTACATAGTGGCATCACTTTACGAAAGGAATAGATATGACGATCAGGCACATTCTGAGGTATGACCTGAGGTATACCTAATTTGGTAACAAATGGGAAGTGTGTGTGGGGGGAGGGCAGAAGAGTGACAGGAAGACTTCACTACGGTAAAGTAGGTACAAATGAATTTAGGTTACACACACAATGGCAAATATCGTACAGTGTCGGGTAGATTCTGAAGACGCCTTGGTGTAACAGTTAACGCCATCCTTCAAACAGACTATTTCCATCTTGTACCAGGCTGCGCTGATTCGTCACGCATCTACAACCGCCGCCACCACCACCACCACCACCAACTGCATCAGCAAGAACGGCAAACTGTCTGGCTGTCGCGTGGTCGAATTTTCGGCACTCTGGCGGATGGGGCGACGCTGTGCAGAAATAGGCGTCCGCGGCGCCTTCTGGGGGATTATCGATTCCTGAAATTGAGTTGTCGGGCGAGCGGCGGCGCGCCGGCCTCCCGGCGGCAAGCGACCGCCCCGTAACGCAGTTTGTCGCTGAAGGTGGCTGCGCGTTTCCACGGCTCAACCACGACGGAGGCGCTCTTACTTCATGTCCGCTCTTATTTTGCCTCTCAAGCGCGAAAGAGACCACACTCGGGAGGATCAGTTGTTTTACACGTCCGCCCAGCTATTCAGATACAGGTATTACGGCTTCCCTAATTCGCCTAAAACAAATTCTGCGATGGGCCCTTCGAAAAGGTCAAGGCTGTTCTCCCGGCCCATCATTTACCAATCCGCCAACGTGCTTTGTCTGTAACGACATTTCCGACGGTAACCAATCATCCTCTCTTCATATTTCTCCGAAGAGAGAATGAGGTCCATGGAAGAAGGAAGGGGTGGTATGGGGAATGCGCAGTATTAAGGGTCCACCTGTCGTGGGAAGGAAGGGGTGGCAGCGGGAACGTGTGTGTGTGTGTGGGGGGGGGGGGGGGGGGCAACTCATGTCAGTTACGTGAAGAACGAGTTGAAATGAGATTTCACGACTCAGGTTACACTTGCTACTAGTCAGTAGGCGACTGTCTGTGGCGGGGGCACGAAGTGATTTCGGTTTAAAAAGACTTTTTGTTGTTGTTGTTGTGGTTGTTTATTTCTAAAGAGAGGCTCGGCACGAGCTAGTATACCAATTGACACTCCTGCCCAAAAGCGTTATTCTGGCGCTGTCTGCACCTTGCCCGTCGGGGTGGGCGTAGAACATTATTTAGCACTGATTGTTTACGGTGGTGGGGGTATTTAACCACTGCACTGTGTAGGTAACGGCTGTAGTGTATAGCCTGTGATAGAGAAACAAAGTTCACAGATGATGCCGCAAAGTACATTTCGTCTCTCCCTGCGTAGGCCGGACAACGCATTCGCTGTCTCACTTGCACGCCACTTAAAGGATTTGAAGCAATCCGCACAGTGATTAATATTTCTGAACGGTAGTCATTATTAACGTCCACCGTAGAACGTAATTTTTTTTATAGACCTTATTGCATCATGTGTCACATTAGTGACCAGTTTTGGTCTGTGGCCATTTCCAAATTCGGTTACGTTAGTGTAATGTGTTAGTGCTACGTGGCAACGGAGAATTTTTATATATGACACACATTCCACTGACGCAACTGTGTCGAGAATTGGCCAGAGGCCGAAACTGGCTACTAATGTAATACATGATTCGATAAAGTTTCTCTCTCTAAAACAAGTGCAGTTTACTGTTGACGTTTGAAATAGGTTTAGCATTCATAAATTACGTCAAAGCTGTGAAAAATGGGGTGGCCAACTGAATAATATGGTGAATGGCAGCTCTAAGGCTAGAAATTTTCTAACAACACGGGACAGAATCGAACATGTGGACTTTTAATGCAAAATGTAGTCGCGAACAAGGTTGCTCATCGAGGAGTGAAAAGATCCACGCTGTGCTCTGTGAGAGACAGGACAAAAAATTAGTCATGGAGAAAACTGGAGAGGACAACGTAATCATTACTGTAATGGAAATTAAACTGAGCTGGGTGCGACATGTAGCACGGATAGGCGAGCAAAGACCTCTGCTGGATTCCAACAGATAAGAAAAGGCCGAGGCGACGACAAAATGGAAGGTTGGTGAACAACATTGAAAAACATGCACGACCTGAAGACTGTAATGCATGAACAAGCGTACAAGCGCCTTTATCTAGCATTGCATGTTGGTCAGTTGATTGGATAAAGCACTGCATGTCGAATGACAGATGATGACGATGATCCTGTTTACACGGCACGTATTGTAAGGCCCTATCAGTTCTACCTGCCCGTTGACTCGAAACTGCGCCGGGTAACTGCGTAAGCTCTGCTTGTCAGCGCAATACGTGTGTGCGACGCTATCTGCAAGAATTGTCAGTTGGTTTCCTTTTCAACATGAAGTACGTAACAGCAAAGCGCCAGGAACATGAAGCGATACACAGTTCGTACAAATCATTTAGCCGGAAAAAAACCCTCAGTCTGGCACGAGTTGACATTTAAAACCGTTGGAGCGGTCGGCCGCAGATAAGAGCTATACTCTCTCTCTCTCTCTCTCTCTCTCTCTCTCTCTCTGCAGCGCACCTCCCTCCACCCATCCTCGACACTTGTCACCAATCAGATTTATGGACGGCACCCAGGCCTTCTGAAAAACTTCGACCATGCTAACCAGGTCACCATACGACACCATATTTCTGCGCCCAGTGAAACTGGAAGAAATGACGTAAGCCATTTCTATACTCTACTTAGTTCTTGTGCAATAAATAATTGAAAGTGTTCCCGGACTTTATGTACACCCTGTATATATCACGTTCTGTGTTCCGTTCTTAGATATACGCACAACATTTATCGAATTCGTGGGCTTCTCGCTTGAACACTTCCACATTCCTGTAGACAAACGAACGAATAAGTTGCCTCTACGTATGCGTGTCATCATCTGGAATGAAGTGAAACAATTTTGTTTCAGCGATCATTTCAACTGAACTGGCACAGCAGAGCCGTCGGTGTGGGAACGGCGGAGCGAGGCAGAGAGTGAGCGCGAAGCATCCATGCAAGGGCAGGGTCAGGCGTTGCCCTGCAATGCGACATATTCCCCACCCTTGGTGGGCAAAACCGGTAACATCTCGGTAATATCCCGGCAGCTAACTGCAACACAGCCCGAGGCATCAGCAACATCACTTATTCATTCCGCAATATTGCCGTATATCGCAGCCAATGCCAGCTACCATTAACACTGCACGCTATTTTGATATTGTTTCAGCCGCAGATCAACGAGTTATATCCGTTGTGAGACACCCTGAACTGTAGGCACACTAAGCCGCTAAATAAAATGAGCTCCACACCGACACGACCCCAAGACCAGGAAAGTGTATTCACGGACAGGTTCGAACAGTTGCGTAGTGCGTGCATTTCAGCAAGCGGGACAATTCTGTCGGACAGCCACACATTCTACAGTCTTTCACAAAAATTAATTATTATTAAATACTTTTTTCAATAGAGCCATCACCGACACTATAGCAAACGCAGTAATATTAAGAAATGTTACTTAAAATATCTTTTACCGTTAATCATTAGCGTACGACTACCTTACTAACAGTATACATTACGCTATTGCTCATCAAATGGTAACTCCATCGATGCAGCATGCAACAAATTGTTTAAATTGGCATGAAGCGAACTGTACGCTTTGATTCGCAAATTATTGACATTTCGGCAAATGTTTCACAGTTACGAGTATGAACAATCATTAGCTGTACAATGGAATGACAACAATAAAAATTTCTACCGGACTGGGACTCGAACCCGTATTTCCCGCTTATCGCGAGCGCTCGCCTTACTATTAGGCTATCCCAGCACGCTACACAGCCAGACCCAAACTTCCATACGTCGTCAACCAGATGTCTACAACCTGCGCTGGTGCATTCATGGTGTCAGCTGAAGTGCCAAAGAAACTGGTATAGGCGTGTGTATTCAAATAGAGAGATATGTAAACATGGAGAATACGGCGGTTCGGGAGGCAACGCATATACAGGGTGTTACAAAAAGGTACGGCCAAACTTTCAGGAAACATTCCTCACACACAAAGAAAGAAAATATGTTATGTGCACATGTGTCCGGAAACGCTTACTTTCCATGTTGGAGCTCATTTTATTACTTCTCTTCAAATCACATTAATCATGGAATGGAAACACACAGCAACAGAACGTACCAGCGTGACTTCAAACATTTTGTTACAGGAAATTTTCAAAATGTCCTCCGTTAGCGAGGATACATGCATCCACCCTCCGTCGCATGGAATCCCTGATGCGCTGATGCAGCCCTGGAGAACGACGTACTGTATCACAGCCGTCCACAATACGAGCACGAAGAGTCTCTACATTTGGTACCGGGGTAGCCTAGACAAGAGCTTTCGAATGCCCCCATAAATGAAAGTCAAGAGGGTTGAGGTCAGGAGAGCGTGGAGGCCATGGAATTGGTCCGCCTCTACCAATCCATTGGTCACCGAATCTGTTGTTGAGAAGCGTACGAACACTTCGACTGAAATGTGCAGGAGCTCCATCGTGCATGAACTACATGTTGTGTCGTACTTGTAAAGGCACACGTTCTAGCAGCACAGGCAGAGTATCCCGTACGAAATCATGATAACGTGCTCCATTGAGCGTAGGTGGAAGAACATGGGGCCCAATCAAGACATCACCAACAATGCCTGCCCAAACGTTCACAGAAAATCTGTGTTGATAACGTGACTGCACAATTGCGTGCGGATTCTCGTCAGCCCACACATGTTGATTGTGAAAATTTACAATTTGATCACGTTGGAATGAAGCCTCATCCGTAAAGAGAACATTTGCACTTAAATGAGGATTGACACATTGTTGGATGAACCATTCGTAGAAGTGTACCCGTGGAGGCCAATTAGCTGCTGATAGTGCCTGCACACGCTGTACATGATACGGAAACAACTGGTTCTCCCGTAGCACTCTCCATACAGTGACGTGGTCAACGTTACCTTGTACAGCAGCAACTTCTCTGACGCTGACAGTGTTATCGTCAACTGCACGAAGAATAGCCTCGTCCATTGCAGGTGTCCTCGTCGTCCTAGGTCTTCCCCAGTCGCGAGTCATAGGCGGGAATGTTCCGTGCTCCCTAAGACGCCGATCAATTGCTTCGAACGTCTTCCTCTCGGGACATCTTCGTTCTGGAAATTTGTCTCGATACAAACGTACCGCGCCACGGCTATTGCCCCGTGCTAATCCATACATCATATGGGCATCTGCCAACTCCGCATTTGTAAACATTGCAGTGACTGCTAAAACCACGTTCGTGATGAACACTAACCTGTTGATCCTACGTACTGATGTGCTTGATGCTAGTACTGTAGAGCAATGAGTCGCATGTCAACACAAGCACCGAAGTCAACATTACCTTCCATCAATTGGGCCAACTGGCGGTGAATCGAGGAAGTATAGTACATACTGACGAAGCTAAAATGAGCTCTAACATGGAAATTAAGCGTTTCCGGACACATGTCCACATAACATCTTTTCTTTATTTGTGTGTGAGGAACGTTTCCTGAAAGTTTGGCCGTACCTTTTTGTAACACCCTGTATAAGACAATAAGTGTCTGGCGCAGTTGTTAGATCGGTTACTGGAGCTACAATGGCAGGTTATCAAGATTTGAGTGAGTGTGAACGTTGTGTTGTAATCGACGCACGAGCGTTGGGAGACAGCATCTCCGCGGTAGCGATGGAGTGCGGATTTTCCCGTACGACCATTTCACGAGTTTACCGTATCAGGAATCTGGTAAGACATCAAATCTCCGACATCGCTGCGGCCAGAAAAAGATCCTGCAAGAACGGGGCCAACGACGACTGAAGAGAATCGTTCAACGTGACAGAAGTGCAACCCTTCCGCCAATTTCTGCAGATTCCAATGCTGCGCCATCGACAAGTGTCAGCGTGTGAACTATTCAACGAAACATCATCTATATGGGCTTTCGGAGCCGAAGATCCACTCGTGTACCCTTGACGTCTGCACGGCAGACATCTTTACGCCTCGCCCTGGCTCGTCAACACCGACACTGGGCCGTGGATGACTGGAAACATGTTGCTTGGTCGGACGAGTCTCGTTTCAAATTGTATAGAGCGGATGGACGTGTACGCGTAGGGAAACCATCTCATGAATCCATGGACCCTGCATGTTAGCAGGGGACTGTTCAAGGTGGTGGAGGCTCTGTAATCGTGTGGGGCGTGTGCAGCTGGAGTGATATGGGCCCCTTTGACACGTCTAGATACGACTCTGACAGGTGAGACGTACGTAAGCATACTGTCTGATCACCTGCATCCATTTATGTCCACTGTGCATTACGACAGACTTGAGCAATTCCAGCTGGACAATGCTAGATCCCACACGTCCAGAATTTCTACAGAGTGGCCGGCTGGAGTGGCCGAACGGTTCTAGGCGCTACAGTCTGGAACCGCGTGACCGCTACGGTCGCAGGTTCGAATCCTGCCTCGGGCATGGATGTGTGTGATGTCCTTAGGTTAGTTAGGTTTAAGTAATTCTAAGTTCTAGGGGACTAATGACCTCAGAAGTTAAGTTCCATAGTGCTCAGAGCTATTTGAACCATTTTCTACAGAGTGGCTCCAGAGACACTCTTCTGATTTTAAACACATCCGCTGGCCACCAAAGTCCCCTCACTTGAACGTTATTGAACATATCTGGAATACCTTGCAACGTGCTGTTTAGAAAAGATCTCCACCACCTCGTACTCTTTATGGATATATGGACAGCCCTGCAGGATTCATGATGTCAATTCCGTTGGGCACTAATTCAGACATTAGTCTATGTCGCGTCGTATTGCAGCAGTTCTGCGTTCTCGCGGGGTACATACACGATATTAGGCAGGCGTACCAGTTTCTTTGGCTGTTCAGTGTATATTCCCATATAGGGAGACAGCTGCAAGTCGCTTGCCCAGTTTCGGCGGATAAATACAATATTTCAGAGCCTGTGTTGTTCAAAAGTACAATGCAAGGTTCCTTCGTACACGCCATCTACGTTCTGTATACAAGGAAAGTCACATGCTGGGCTAGGGTCTACTCTGGTAGGTTTGAAGTCTACTCTGCTAGGTCTGCTCAGCATGTGACCGACATTGTTCGCAATTACCTTTAAGTCAATACCGCTACTGCCTTAAATGTTGTCTGATGATCGTATATTAACAAAAGCACTAACAACATCAAATATACGCAACTGAGACTGAAAAAAATAGCACACGACAATCATTTACATACTGTAAGTGGGCTGCTTCTGTGTTTGCAGCGCTGTGTAGCGCTTTGCATTGTATCTCTGACTTCGCTTTCATTGTAAGATACTCTGTGTCTGGTTGAACTCGTCGTTGGAAGTTCAAAAATGGTTCAAATGGCTCTGAGCACTATGGGACTCAACTGCTGTGGTCATCAGTCCCCTAGAACTTAGAACTACTTAAACCTAACTAACCTAAGGACATCACACACAACCATGCCCGAGGCAGGATTCGAACCTGCGACCGTAGCAGTCGCGCGGTTCCGGACTGAGCGCCTAGAACCGCTCGGCCACCGCGGCCGGCTGTTGGAAGTTAATGGCCAGTAGTGTTGGGCAGTTGGAAGTTAGTCGCCAGGAGTGATGGAAGTACTGTTGGGCAGTTGGAGGTGAACAGCCAGCAGTAATGGATGTTAGACGTGAGAAGTTAGCATTGATGGAGGGTAGCGGTCTGAAGTGTTAGCGTAGGCTAACCATCTGTACATGTTCGACTTGGAGATTGAATATTATTCATGATTATATATCTTTTTACTAGATGTCCATGACGATTTATATTCCTGTGTGAACTGGATGTCACATTATTAAGGTAAACAGTAAATTATTTGGTTTGCAACAAACTCTTTCCTATTAGTAGTTAGTGGCTTTAGTATTTAGAATCTTTTATTTAGCTGGCAGTATTGACGCTCGCTGTATTGCAATAGTTCGTTAATGAAGATTTTTGTGAGGTAGGTGCTTAATGAAATGTATAGGTTATTGTTAGGATTTCTTTTTAGTCAGGGTCATTCTTTTTAATTAATTATTTGATCTGGTTGTAATTGATTTGAGCAGTCAGATTGCGTTGCGCTAGGAAATTGTAGCTCTCAGTCATTCAGCAATTTAAGTACAGCCACTCTCATTTAAATAAAGAAGTTTCAACATACACTGATAGATGTGATGTCTTGTTGGTAAATTGTTTGTCTTATTGTATACATGTTCTTGTCTTTGAATTCAACCACACATATAGCGTGCAATCAGTCAAAACTCGCTGTTTTGGGTTAGCACACTCTCGCCGTTTGACCCCTTCAATATCTTCAACTACTTAAGATAGGTTTAGTGATCTAGGGCTACTGGCTATAGTGATGGAGCTGTGTGAAAGGTTCGAACTGTAGACATGGGTGGAAGAAAGGCGTAACTCAGAAATGTAGTTTAGAGATAGTTGAGTTTAAAAAATTACTTCTTTTAAAAATGATCCCACAAGAAACGGATTTTTTGACACATTATAGTGCATGGAAAACTTAAATACCCTGCAGAACTGAGCTGAACTTTTTTTAATTTTTTACTAATTGTTTTTTATGTACTTGAGTTACATCCTAATTCCATGTTCGGAAAACTTACTTTCAAAATTGAGTTTATTATAATTCGAAAGATGTGTAACAGTTTTAAAAGTGAATATCTACGTTTATGAGTAATCTCTTTCGAATGAATCAACTCTGCACGATGAGATTCCAAGAAGATTGTTTTCATTCAACACACGTCCACTTTCTCTAGAAATTTCTGTACGTATTTAACCTGTAACATCCTTTGTTGCCCACATAAGTGTCCGTGAGGCTATGCACCGTGGTGGGGGACAATTTACATCTTTCAGCAACTGATACTCGTCACAGAAAACCGGGTCGTACGTCGGACACACTGACACATCTCCGTCTGGAGAATACGATAGTGTGGCGTACTTTTGGACTGAAAATTGAGCCATTTTCCTTTGGGGGTCATGAAACACAGTGTGTACAATTTGAACGTAAAATAAAGATTTCCCTTAGGTTACCCGGAAGGGGACGGTGGATGTTCTTTTTTCCCCCAACATTACCTTCGCTTTTTCTGTATTATGATCATTACTTCCACTTCATAAGCTGTCAACGTCCTTATCTGACAAATTAGAAGAATTTGAAGGCTCATATCGTGCAAACTTGCCACACTCGTGATTACATGCCAACAAACGCGTCTTAAGAGCAGACGAATGCGATATTCCAAGAAACGGCGTAACTCCAAACCAGGGTGAGAGGAAAACTGACGGTGCTAAGACGATGCCGTTTTCACAACACAGTGAGTGCTAGGACACACTTATGCAATTTACCGAATGACGTCATAACTCGAGTTATGCTCTTTTTCATCCACGCCGTTACTTCACGAATTGGTAAATGGAAAAACGCAAGAAGCAAGATGTTTTAGGACTTAGGCCGCATACGTACGTGCGACAATTTACAGTACACTTTACAAAGTGAACCCGCAATCCACTGAAAAAAATTCGGAGGTTATTCAGGGGTATTTTGGTATAAGGGATCAGTGGGATTCGGCCGCTCGTTAAAGATTAATAATTTAACAATGATTTATTCGGGTTGTTAGCCCGATGACCATCGTTTCTGTGAAAAACACCTTCACGCCACTGAAAACGCCGGTAACCAAATCGCCAAAACGTACAGCACAAAACGCAGAGTAGGCACCTACGCACTGGTGCAAGAACACTTGTGACGTGGTTGCCGTCGTCGTGGCGCTCTTCCAATGTGTTCAGTGAACCCATAAAAGAGGAGCATATCGACCTAGTCCTCTCCGTCACACTGCTTCATCAGTGTTACCGTACAACTAACACTGCCGGGATAAAAATCAAAGATGGGACAGAACCGAGCGGGCGTTAATGTTGTCAGCAGCAAGTACCTCGAGTTAACAGACCGGGATCGTTTCCAAATAAGACACACCCGTCAACATCTGCACTTCTGTGCCGGTATTTTCAACGATACACAGGCGGAAAGACGAAGGCGGGAAAAGAAATTAAACAAATTACAACTACTCCGATACTCTGTAACAGGTCCCTTATACCAAAATACTCTGAAGACACTCCTGAACAACCTCCGAAACTTGGTCGGCGGAGTTTAGGTTTACCTGTGCTGCGTGCTCCGCAAGATAACGGGAAACATACACAGCTGAGCACCGAGCTGCCTACCATTCAGGCGCAACTTAGTTAAGGCGAGACTCTCCAGAGGGCGCTCACGACAACTTTATGACGTGGCCGCCTTACGTCACATAAATTGTTCTGCAGTGGACCTCAATCCACTCAACATGAATATAAGCAGACGCAAGGATCCAGTCCACACTTGGCCAGCGAGTACCTACAGAATAGTACACTGTGCCTCAGCGCTTGTCTTAAGCAGTCTTCTCGTAGGACGTGAAAATGCATGTGGACAAGGAGCTGGTGAAGACATGGGAAGGAATTCCACGTTCCACTACACTGCGGAGCGTGAAATAAAGAATCTGGCAATGCAGATTTTTGCCTCGTGGAGAGGGGTGTGGCCAAAGAGATGCGACACCGTTTTGCGTCACATGCAGCTCCTGCCGTGTTGTAGGGCGTTAAACATCATATTCGGTGGATTTTCTTTCTCAGAGTATGTGGTATGAATATAAGCTATTTCAAAGCATCACCGAATTGAGAACTCTTGAAAATGCGTCGTTTTAGCTACGATTTGCTATGATAAGATGACTGAAAACTACGTATCGGTAGGTAAAGGCTTCTTGAAGTTAATATATTTTGTATGGTTCAAAAAAGTATACAGTTTCAATTCTAAGGCTCAATGATGATATGTCGAGACGGCGCCTTTTTGATAAAATCTGGATATTTAATATCAAATAACGACATTTGTAGACACGGACTATAGACAAGTACGCCATGCAGAGAGGTCCGGTTGCTTTCTAGAAACTGTAGCGCAGTTGATAGCGTCGTCAGCTCTTGAGTTGTGAAGAGAAAGATTTATGGACTGGCTCATGTCTGCATCTTGCCGTAAGTACCTTATCCAATGACGGTGAGCAGCTTAAACTAATGAGTCAAAACGTTTTACCCACCTTCTTTACGGCGTGCTGGTCTGTCTTCGGCACGCAGTGCATCAGCGATTCTGCATGGCATGTTTTCGGCAAGTTCCTTCTTGGTTTCCAGATGTTTACGCACAGGTCACACAATTTCCATAAATTATGGGCAGGCAGATTGTAGGCGCGGAGCTGGCGTCTGATAGCGTCCCAGATGCGTTCCACTGGGCTCAAATCGTACGAATTTCATGGCCACGACATCAACCCAAGTTCCCTATCATGCTCTTCAACCCACTGTAGCAAGGTTCTGATCTTGTGACATGGACGGTTATCCTGCTGGAATATGGCATCGCCGTCGGGGAAGACTGGAAGCAGACGGCCCGCAATAATCTTCGTAACAGTGGAGCCTACTACCCTAGTTCCAGCTGAAGCCCAGGAATAGGTCCCACATGGCGTAACACTTCCCCTCACGAAACGAATCGCTGTCTCGCGGATTTTCTTTCCCTCCTATTAATCCAATCTGGTTGCGTCCTCTAGGAGTGTTCTGTAAGCCACTTCTTTCGTAGACAAATTATACAGCGCTCCTATAAACGAATCTTTCGTTTTCAAAGCTCAAATTATTATACGGTAGAAATATGACTGGCGCATGAACAGAACCGTAAACTAATCAAGTTTGCATTTTACACGCCACAAATGTAAACAACCATAACTGCAACATATTAGGGTAACAGATACCCGTCGCTGTCTTCTCACGGAAGAAAAATGGCCCATACCCCTTCGTCTGTGATGCTACACAGAAGACATCAACCTCTGGGCTATCTCGTTTATGCTCCACAATTTCAGGAGTATGTTCACCGCCCATACTCTCACATTGTCATGATTAACCTTTCCTGATAAATGAAAAGTTGCTTCGTCGCTGAAAATCCGTTTGGAGGCGAAATGTTCATCCTCATGTACTTCCTGCTTTGTGATGCAAAACTGAAGGCAACGGCCATGATCTTCCGCTTTTAATTTCTGAACGAGCTGCAGGCTGAAATGTAAGCGCCTTCGCAAAATCTTCCACACAGTTTACTGCGTTATTCCAAGTTCGTGGCTTGCGCGGACCTTCGACATTTTTTTGGACTGTGTACGAAACTTTTCCTCACACTTTCCGCGTTTTCAAATGGCACACTTGGTCGAACTATACTTTTCCGTTTACAGAGACAAGTGTCCCTAAATTGCCAATGCCAACGCACTATGTTCTGTCTACATGATGGTTCTTTTCCATAATTCGTTCTGAATGCACGCTGTACTGTTTTAGCAGATAAACACTCGATTACTCCAACACACAAAACTCTTCTCTTCCTTTTTTGCCATTTCGTCAAGGCACTGCACTCCTAACGCCTCCCGAAGGAGGTTCGAGTCCTCCCTCGGGCATGGGTGAGTGTGTTGTCCACAGCCTAAGTTAGATTAAGTAATGTGTAGGCTTAGGGACCGATGATCTCAGCAGTTTGGTCCCATAAGACCTTACCACAAATTTCCAAATTACTTAACGCCAACTGGTGGGAACAATGGGAACTCGCTGAGTCAACAGTTTTATAAATGCAAGCATCATACACTGATCAGCCAGAATATTATGATCAGCACGGATAACAGCAGCGGCGCGTCGTGGCATGGAAGCAATGAGGCCCTGGTAGGTCGTTTGAGGGAGTTGCTACCACATCTGCACACACAATTCACTTAACTCCCATAACCTCCAGGGCGGAGGGTGATGAGCTCCGGCGCCACGTTCAGTCACATCCCAGACAATTTCGATTGGTCGTACATGTGGCAAGTTGGGAGTCCAGCACATCAGCTGGAACTGTGTTCCTCTAACCACTCCATCACTTTCCTGACCTTGTGACGCGGCGCATTATCTTGATGAAAATTGTCACTGGCGTAGGAGAAACATGATCGTCAAGAAGGAGTGATCGTGGTCAGTGTACGATAGTCCTTGGCTGTCATGGTGCCTTGCACGAGCTCCACTGCACCCACAGATGCGCATGAAAATGTTCCCCAGAGCATAATGGAACCGCCGCAAGCTTGTCTCCGTCCCGCACTACACATGTTAATGAGCTATTCCACTCGAGGACGACGGATTCGGGCCCACCCATCGGCATGATGATGAAGGTATCAGGATTCACCAGACCTTGCAACGTTCTGCCACTGCACCAACGTCCAGTGCCGATGGTGACGTGCCCATTTCAGTAGTAGTTGCCGGTGTCGTTGTCTGACATTGGCACAAGCAGGGGTCATTGGCTGGGGACACCCCTCATTATGAGTGTTCGGTGCACTGTGTGTTCATACATACTTGTACTCGCCTAGCACTATAGTTCGATGTTAGTTGCGCCACAGTTCGCCAACTGTCCTCTTTTACCAGTCTGTCTAGCCTACGGTGTCTGGACTGGTGTGCCGGAAGTTGAAAACCTTCACCACATCACTCCTCGAACGCCTAGAAAGCAGTGCGGTTTCCGAAAATAAATTACATACATACTTGTACTCGCCTAGCACTATAGTTCGATGTTAGTTGCGCCACAGTTCGCCAACTGTCCTCTTTTACCAGTCTGTCTAGCCTACGGTGTCTGGACTGGTGTGCCGGAAGTTGAAAACCTTCACCACATCACTCCTCGAACGCCTAGAAAGCAGTGCGGTTTCCGAAAAGCTAGTGCCGAGTCTCCGAGCCGTCACTCTCTGCCCTTGGTCAAACTCAGATCGCGCGTCTTTCCCATTCTACACAGGGACAGCACGCTCACTGATATTACATGCACTGTGTGTGTGTGTGTATGTGTGTGTGTGTGTGAGTGAGTGAGTGAGTGAGTGAGAGAGAGAGAGAGAGAGAGAGAGAGAGAGAGAGAGAGATTAGCAGTCATTCCCCGCCAGGTGACGCTGCTGGCACCTGGACGCGTTTATATCGATGGAAGGTCGGTGGTCACAATGTTCTAGCTGATCAGTGTATTTGTACACGCAGCAGTACTTTGGAAAATTTAGAACTTTCAAAACGAATGAATCATTTACAGTAGTCCAGTATTCTCTCAAAATTCTTGGAATGAATCTCAGCCAGGCATCTGCTTTTCCTATTATTTGTTTCACGTAGTCCTTCCACTTCAGGACGCTCCGGAATGGTGCTCCTAGGTATTTTACTGTTTCCAGTGATTTTTCACCAACAGTAAAATCGAGTAAAATATTTACGCGCAATACATTACGCTTATTTACGTTCAGAATTACCTGTCAGTCCCCGTACGTATCTTCGTTCCTCCGCGGTTTGTTTTGCATGTAGTTCTGGCGTCGAAATCTTCCTACAGACGACAACTATGTCTGCTAACAGCGTAACTGAGATCCGACGAAATCCAATGGATCATTTCCACAAACTGCAAACAGTTCGTTGGGATAATCTAGGAATTACTTTTACATGTTCAGATTTCGCCCAATTAGTAACGACATGTTGAGATAAATTATTGTTGGAAGGAATATAAAATGGAAGGCATAAACACGGGAGCATACATTCTGTCTTCGTAATTCACAAATGGCTGCATCGAGGATAAATGGAGGGGGAAGGGGAGGAGAACAAGTTGTACCTGCAATACGATGTATTACTAAGCGTAATCTTAAATGCATTCGTATTGTAAGGATCTTTGTGAGGTCTGTGACAGTGCTATGAAATTTTAGAAACAACAGAATTTTCTGATTCACGCACACTTTAGATGTGCTCATGAAGACGGCAGCATCCTGCCGAAACTTGTAGTGCTAAAGTAACTATTACTACTAAATGTGACTAAATCTGCAAATTGTGTTGTTTATACAATAGAAGGGCTCCGTACACGACAAAACTTGTCAAATTCGCTCTTATCTTTCCATGGATTTGACTGACAAGCTCGTACACGATCGAACTTTGTCAACTTAAACTCACGTTGAAGCAGACGCTGTCCATTTACGTTGTGTTCCGACACTAGTGGGAATGACTGCGAATACAGATAAAGCACTTCTGACACTGAATCTGCAACTGAGTTTAAATACTAAAATAATAATAATAATAAGAAGAAGAAGAAGAAGAAGCTGGTCCAGCGAATGGTTGAAAATGAGAGAACTACAGAGACGAAAATCTTTTAAAGGAAATGTTACACTGCGAAACTGATGATCACAACTTTCTCCGAATGGACAGTGAAACTTTTAAGTGACTTGTTTGGAGTTACTTCGCCCTCACACAGAAAAGAAGACACAAGTACGCGACAATATATTCTCTTCTACTTGGTCCTCTACTGACAGTTCATTAGAACATCACCACGTGAGAATGTATAGCTCCATCGTGCGTGGTAGATCCGGAGATTTTTTTTTTTTCCATTTTCTTGCACTCCCGGACGCATATTGTGGGGAGAATACTGATTTTCTTGTTAACTTCTTCCTGTATAATATATGGCTGGGAAAGATGCAACAGCTATACCAATTTGTTAATTGCCAGTGATATTTTGTTTTTATCCGTAACTGTAGTTTCCATGGATGTGGAAAACTCACGTATAGTGAGATAAAAGCTCTCCAACTAACTACACTGCCACACATAATTAGAGCTTTTCAATACCTTCAAAATTTATTGTTGCAACAATGCATACGTAGTATATGAAATGTATACATTTACAGATCAATGGCACAAGTGGTTCTGAAGTACCAGGTATCGACCCATACTGAAACACCCATATTAGTATGCTGTGTAGTATTCACGGGCGCCAATGCAGGCACTGACTGGCATACAGTCGATCACACAGAAGGCGATCACTATGCCGGGGTACGTTACGACACGCTTGCTCGACCCGTTTACGCAGTTCTGAAGAGCTGTTGGTTGACGAGTCACACGAGTCATTTCCCGTCCCATCACATCCCACAAGTGCTCGACTGGGGAAAATTCTGGAGATCGTGCTGGCCAGGAGAGCTGCTGTACGTCTTGCAGAGCAACTTGAGTTTCGCGGGGAGTTTGTGGGTGAGGATTATCCCTTTGGAACAACACAGTACCTGAAACTTCCTGGCAGATTAAAACTGTGTGCCCGACCGAGACTCGAACTCGGGACCTTTGCCTTTCGCGGGCAAGTGCTCTACCATCTGAGCTACCGAAGCACGACTCACGCCCGGTCTCACAGCTTTACTTCTGCCAGTATCTCGTCTCCTACCTTCCAAACTTTACAGAAGCGTAAGTGGAAGACGGGCTAGAAGTGAGCGTGCCCGTAGTCTCACTTGTAATAACCGGTTCGCAACAGTTCGTTGACTCCCTCTTATCTCTGCTGTAGTAGCTGTACGATCTGCCACTGCTGGCCTTACAATGTGACAATCCTGGCGGGAGTCTGTGCTACACGTCCAGAAATTCGTCTACGGGTGTAAGAACTTTTACGTGGTTACTGATACCAGCACCGTTGTACAACGGACGGAACACGTCCAAATCCAGTAACAGTTCTCCGAAAGCGGCAGCCGTCACTCGGAAGGTTTGAACTTGCCCTCTTTCGAAGTCGCTGCTCAGTTGGCAGTAGGAAGCACGAGTGCCTCTCCTTGGCATGGTTGTCTGCTTGCTTCACACATCTGCACCACACTGAGCCTTCTGACCGTGAGCATTTCCTAGTAAAGGATAGACACAGGTGGCGCTGTGGTAGCTATTGCCATTAGGAGCTACCTGTAGGCGGACGACGCTCAAACCCCAGGTGGCACATGTCGTCGGATCAAAATCGACGTCGTCTTTCCAGGTATACTGCTTTTTTTTCTTTTTTTTCCGGAAGTGTAAATGCGGGAAACATCAACACAAACGATGTCTGCCAGCTTGTCAAATTTTCTTTGAATCAAAATTTCTCTCAAACACTTCAAAAACTATCCGTGTTTGACAAACACGTCGAACTGCGTTGTATAAGGTCAAATATTTGCGAAATATAGTATATCTTGAGGAAATGTTTGATCGTGTTTGAGAGCTCTTTAATGGCAGCTTGCTTGTCAAGTAAATAGGGAAAAGTGGCTGCGCCACAAGTGGGGCGGCAGTTTGGCGGACAACAGGTGCACGCGCCTGGAGCCCCCGCCCACGCACACGGCCGCCCGCTCGCGCGCACACAGCGTATTTCCAACAGGTGCCCCGCCGGTCAACTGCCGTGTCAGCACTGCGCCGCTACTTGTTGCTCTCCACTACTTAACACTACTGAGTCTTCCGGCGGTGCGTCAGTACACACATTTCACGCTGCCGAATTTGTCGCACGTCTCGTCTCTGCGCACCTTAAAATGCGATTTCAATCGCCAGCTGTGCGGTAAACCATTCAGATGAAGTACTCTAATTTGGAAAAAATCAGTCCTAAAATTTGTCCTTTCGTAAGCATGCCGCAGTCCATGAAACTAAATCGCGCACGTACGTTCATGAGGAATTTATAGCGCAGTCATACCAACCGAAGTGTTTGGAATTACAACACTGAGTTGTGGTTTTACTTGCGGTCCAATACGACCGTTCTCTCCCCCCACCCCCACCCCTACTGTTACCGACAGAAGGAGAAAACAAAAATGCAGTAAGTGAAGCAGGCAGAAGCGAACACGGGCGTCTAAAAAAACTAGATGGAGATAAAGTGTAAAATGGCGAAGCAGGAATGACTAGGACAAAGGTAAAGGTATAGAAGAAAGTATGACAACAGCAACGGTAAGAGGCTGCTTACAGGAAAATTAAAGTAACCTTTGGATAAAAGAGAACCAATTTTATGAATATCAAGAGCTCAAACAGTGAGTCAGTGCTTAAGTAAAAAAGGGAAGACTGAAAGGTGGAAGGAAGAAGAGTTACATAAAGAAAAATGTGGTTTCTGTACGAGCCAACCCTGACGGAACTATTCCACTTCGTATGCAAATCTCAGACCGGCGAAATATCCCCAGACTTCAAGAGAAAATGGCTCAACTAACCTAAGGACATCGCACACATCCATGCCCTAGGCAGGATGCGAACCTGCAACCGTAGCAGTAGCGCGGTTCTGGACTGAAGCGCCTAGAACCGCTCGGCCACCGCGGCCGGCGGAAGAGAAAATGAAATAATACCTATGCAAAAAGAGGCTCGTGCTGAGGGTGTGAATATTACCGAACCACCAATTTAATAAGCCGTGTTAGCAAAATAATAACGCTAATTAATTACACAAGAATGGAAAGACTGTTAAGAACGTGACTTCGGGAAAAGAACAGTTTACGTTCCGCAGAAACGTATAGGAACACGAGGGTCAATACTGCCCCTCGACTTATCTTTCAATACGAGTACAGATTGAAGAAACAGAACAGAAATCAACAGCATTTGTAGATATAGAGAAAGCTTTTGATGGTGTTGACTAGAATACACTCACGGAAATTCTGAAGGTAGGAGGCCGTAAAAAGGTATCTACAACTTTTACAGAATCCAGACTACAGTTATAAGACTAGACGGGACATCGAAAGTAAATAGTGCTTGAGAAGGGAGTGAGACAGGTTTGTAACCTATCGCCTATGCTGTTCAATCCGTGCATTGCCCAAGCTATGAAGGAAACCAACAATAAACGTGAGGAGGGAAATTTTAGGGTGCAGAAATAAAAGCTGATACCACTTACATCTGTCTGAACCGGCAAAGGACTTGGAAGTAGAGTTTAATGGAATGAACAATGTCTTGACAAGAGGTTACACGATGAAATGAACAAAACTACAAGAAATACAATGGAATGGAACGTAGTTAATTTAAATCAGGTGAGTGTAAGAAGTTTAGATTAAGAAAAGAGACACTAAGAATAGTAGATGAATTTTGCTATTAGGACAGCAAAACAGCTGACGATGGCCAAAGCACAGAGGATATAAAACGCAGAATGACAGCAGAAAGGAAAGTCATTCTGACACAGAGAAATTTCACATGTAATATAAATTGAGTTGTATGAAGTCTATTCATGAAGTGTGTCCGTGGTATAGCCTTCAGGAGAAGTAAATCGACGAAGTTAAAACAGCTGCGTTGAAAATTTTGTGCTAAAGAAGAATTCAGCAGATTAAATGGGTAGACAACGTAACTAATGAAGAGGCTCTGCATCGGATGTGAGACGACTTTTGCCACAACTCAATTAACAGAAGGTATATGGCGATAGAATATGGTTTCTCGCAGCGCATCACGAAATAGTTAATGTGGTAGCACAGCCATATTTGGGGAGAGCTGGACTGGTGTTGAAATTGTTAACAAACACCAAAGCTTGACTGCAGTTACCAGGTTCAAAAGGACGCAAAAGCGTGTAGAGGTTAACATACTTGCGTAAGGCAAACTAACGTTCTACCACCTGACTGAAAGATTTAAAATATTAAAGCGAGAGTGGAACTCTGTGATCTGATTCATTGTTCGGTAAAGTTTTTTTTTTCCTCGGAATATCACGTTAACACACCTATCTCATATTGTAAGCGAGGTTCACTGAAGATAACCTTAATTCCTCCCTGCCACGAACAGTGATTTCTACTGCGGATTAGAGAGAAGGTTTTATGTGAAGGCTGAGACTGGACTGATGCATATACACGGTCCCTATCTGAGCACGCTCCGGCACCCTTCTGTTATAGAGGAATGTCGTTGCTAAATGCAGCGCGAGTAATGCAGATTGATGGCAGGAAGGTCCGTTACGTCATCGCCGCAGCGGCTGAGAGGAAGGCCGTTGCCACTGGTCCAGCAACGGCGTCCCCACAAGACCACGATCTGACTACGGCGTTGGAAAAACGAAGCACTCACTCGCACTGCGACCATTACGTGCATATTTTATGTTACACCCAGGGTAGAGGAGGCATTACGTCCTTAACTCAAAACTTCTTAATATCTGAGTGGAAAAACCATCAAATGTTGCACTCAAAGAAAACTCATGCCAAAAGGGCTTCCGAAGGATTCATGCTGAGTCCTCAGTAGCTGCTAATTACTGCCGCTGGGAGAACGAGTACTTTGCAGAGGGCCAACAGGACACCGAAAGATCCCTGTTGTTATTTCAAGGTTGAACTGGGAAAGAGCAAAATTTCCAACAAAAGTAGTACTCTGAATTTGTATGACATAAATGTGTGTTGGATTTGTCAATCATGAACTGTCGGCTGTTGTATTTGTCAATCATGAACTTGCGAACTCAAAATCGTCAATTTTCTGCCCAATATAGTGAAAAAAAAGAGGATCATTTTTCTCTTATGGGAGAATGAGGTGGATGATGGCGAGTGGGAGAGGAGAATGAATGCTGACGAAAGGAAAGAACAAAGACAGATTAGAAACACGGAAGAACTTTACTGTCTATCGTCTGAAGCGATTTCAACCAAATATGGGAGGTGGGGAGACTTTTGGAAAGAGACACATGTAAACGTAATTGAAAACAACCGACATTTGAGTTGAGTACATGGTTTTCGAGTTCGCTGTGTTCATTGGCCTTGGTGTCATTGAATTCCTACAACAATACTGCAGTACTTTCAAATAACACATAAAACAAGGAGCATATTACCACATGTTTCGAGGGTTATGATCAAATTCATGTGGACATTTCCACGGCGATGACTACTATTGATGTATCCAGAATGAGATCTTCACTCTGCAGTGGAGTGTGCGCTGATATGAAACTTCCTGGCAGATTAAAACTGTGTGCCAAACCGAGACTCGAACTCGGGACCTTTGCCTTTCACGGGCAAGTGCTCTACCAACTGAGCTACCCAAGCACGACTCACGCCCCGTCCTCAGCTCTACTTCTGCCAGTACCTCTGTGAGGACGGGGCGTGAGTCGTGCTTGGGTAGCTCAGTTGGTAGAGCACTTGCCTGCGAAAGGCAAGGGTCCCGAGTTCGAGTCTCGGTCCGGCACACAGTTTTAATCTGCCAGGAAGTTTCACTATTGATGTATTTTTTACCGATGATGATGATGTAGTGGTGGTGGTAGCGATGGTGAGATGATAACATTCGCCGTTGGGGCCAGAGTGAATTTCATCTGCGGCCAAATGCGCACCGTTTTTAAACTTCTTACATTGAAAGTGTGTGGTAAACTGTGTTAGAACCCAGTACCTCACTTTTCGCAGACAATGCCGTTACCGACTGAGCTATCCCGGTGCGCAACAAAATCTAAAACACTTAGGAGGAACTGCCTAAAATCTACGTTTCCATATTTTTGTAATGTAAAAGACCCTCGACCTAAAGATAGGGATATCCGCGAAATGCCTCGTGGAACAAACTAGTAATAGAACTGACTGCATGCAGTTTTATTAGTCTTTATCATTATAACAGCCGCAGACTCAACCTAAAATCCAGTATGGATGTTATTAAGGAGTGTAACCAACATTTATATGTAGAGGTTAGTGGGGCTGCGAGGTGGTAGTTTGACTTGGATACTGTACTCGAATATTTTTTTAAATATGTAATTAACAATTCCTTCTATTTTGCTCTACAGACAGATTTGATTCCACTTCCTGTCTCATAAGTAACTGGACAGCACTGTACAATACGCAAGCACAATTGTAGAAGGAACATCCAGAGGAGCTCAATTGTAGAAGGAACATCCAAAGGAGCTCAAAATTTCACGACGCTTTCTGCAAGAAACGGGCAGCTGAAGTGAGCCAAGGGAAGAGGCAATTAAGGAATCTGACGCGGCAGGGCAAGGTGCTGACCCAAAGCGCGTGAATATAGCCGGTATTCACTTCCCCAGTGCTCTCAGGAAGGCAAACTTGGTGATCTGGGCCCGCAAGACGACGAGTGAGGCAGCGAACAACTTACGGATTTGTCTATCGCTACGCCAATAATAGCGGCGAAAACTTAAATTGTGGTTTCCACCGAAGTTTCGAAAATTTTCGAAATCAATACGAAGGAAGGGAGCGTGTAACACCACCTCATAGCAGGCGTCGTTAGAGTCAGCTCATAGCTCAGTCAAGTGCTGACCACGTACCCTGCTTCGAGGAAACAGCCACAACATCGCCGCGAATAGTTTAGGGAAGCCACAGTCATCTAAATAAGGAATACCGACCTTCCCGAATACGCGACTGCAACGTCTCAGCGAGTGCGTCGAGTCGCTCGCTGCAGGATTTAACTAGCAGCCTGCTCTAGTTAGTACGATTTACAACACAAAAAGTTTTGGAATTCCTCGTAAAAGAAAGAAGCACTTGTTTTCAAATCTTACCTCCAGCTCTCTGCCATAACAAAGGTCGCGTTTATCAATGAATAGTAGCATGTTGGCGTTCCCGTAGATGAACTCTGATAGCTGTTCCGTAACAGGGCTTACTGAGGAGCGGTATGCGCGATAAGCTTCAGAATTAGAAGTTATATACATGGGACTGCTTCGCAGCTTCCCACACATTACCTCTCTACGCTAAGCGCTGCGATTACGTGCGAGCCCTCTAACTGACGAGATTTCAGCTCGTACAATGAACCGGCCGCTTCCCTCAGAAGCGAAGCAGCGCACTGTGACTAGATTTTACTTTTCTCTAGTTTTCGCCCATCCTGACTCACGTTTTCCGAAGTGTTCCGTCTCGTTTCCCTTCCACAAACTAGCCCCATCCCTTAACGAGTTCAATCTCACTCCGCTGTTAAGCTATACCGAGTCTCGCCTCAGCAATAAGAATGGAAGGTAAAGAAAGAAGTGCTTTGATGAAAAAGTTCGTAAGGTAGGAGAGGGATGAGTGGGACCACACTCATTTAAAACTTTCTGAAACGAATTTCCGCCACTTGACAGTGTGAAATAAATGAACAATAATTTACAGTCAAATGACGGAATAATGATAGTAAAAGCCAGCACACAAATCTCAATGTCTTTTTTTGAATGTCTCATGATGCCGTGACTTTTTCTCATTTGTCATTTCTTTTACAACTCGAAATAATTTGTTAACGTGCCAAATACCTCTTTGCACCTTGATATGGGTCCACTTTCAACTATATACGCAGGTTCTAAGGTTAGGTTAGTATCAGTACCTTCCCTCCTCCCATCCCACCACCACCACGATTCATTAATGAATCGAACTCCTTTTTAAGAAAATCTACTTTTTCACCCATCTCTTCTTCTTTTTCTTGCGTTACGGCCTCTGAAGGACCACGGGTAGCCCCTTCGTGGACTGCATTTTTCTCTTCTTCTCCCAAAACCTCTTCATTCTTTCTCTTCTTCTCTCCCGCTCTTCTTCCGAGATCTTGTTTCCGTTTCTCCTGTCGGCTCCACTGGTGACACACTAATCTTTTCTGTATTCTTCTCTGTCATTGATCTCCGGCATATTGGTCGGTGTATATTTGTTCCTCCAATTTTCCTTTCCTTCGACCTTGATCCCCAATTCCAACCAGTCCTTCCGAAGTTCAACAACCCACTTGGTTCCTGTCTTTCCCCTTGTCCTCCCTGTTGTTTCCCACATTCCTTCGTCATTCTGTCTTTACTCATCCTAACTACATGTCCAGCAAACCTTGCCCTTTTGAGTCTGATTTCCCCGGATATTGTTCTCATGTTCGGGTACAATTCTTCCCTAGGTCTTCGCCTAGGTCTAGGTCTCCATCTGTTTTGGGACCTAGTATTTTTCTCTCTTCTTTCTCTAGTTGTTCTGTCCCATTTCTTCCTAGTGTCATCGTCTCAGCAGCATATAATACTGCATTCCTCACCGTTGCCTTGTAGTGGCGTATCTTTGCCTCTGTGGATATATTCTTTTTATTGTATATGTCTCTCGTCATGCAGAAGGCTGACATCTTCTTTATCCTCTCTGTTATTCCGTTCTTGCTCCTGTTCCTTCCTGTTATAAATTCTCCCAGATATTTAAATTTATCCACCATTTGCACAGTGCCTTCCGGTGTTTCCCAGTCTGCAGTGGTATTTAATGTCTGTCTTGTTATAGGCGATCCCCAGTCCTACCTTTCTGGCTACATTACTTAAGTTGTCGATTTGTGTCTTTGCGTCTTCTTCAGTCTCACTTACTATTGCTATGTCGTCTGCAAAGGCTAGGCAGTCCACTTGAGCCCTGTTGTCCTTTTTGTCCCCCACATGGGCCTTTGGTATTCCCATTTCCTCGTTTATTGCTCTCCACTGCCTGATCACTTCGTCCAGTGCTATATTGAACAACAATGGTGACAATCCACCTCCCTGTTTAACACCAGTCTTGATCTCAAATTCTTCTGACAGTGCTCCTCTGAATCTCACCCTTGATTTTGTGTCTGTCAGAATTTCTTTTATGGGTTCTTGTGTAGTTCCATCAAGTCCTCTGTTCTTCAGGATCCTAACAAGAGTCTGTCTGTCGAAGTCATATGCCCTTGTGAAGTCTACGAAGGTTATTACTGTCTTTTGTTTTATAAGGCACTATGTTCTATCAGTTGCTTCAGGATAAATATCTGTTCTATACAGCCTCTTCCCTTCCTGAATCCCGCTTGGTTGGATTCATTAAAGAATCGAACTCCTTTTTAAGAAAATCTACTTTTTGACCCATCTCATTGTTAACGTCGTATCTTCTGAATTCTGTGTCGTACAACGACAAAATTTTGCGGCGCATTCAGTGGTGTTATGTAGAAACTATCTAAAAAATAAGTTGCGAATAAGGTAGGTAGAGTAAAGAAGTAATATGCATGGACGGCAAAATTGTAGTAAGCGATAAAGCTTTTTCCTTTCATTATTTTGTACGGGTGTTGGCGGGAAAATGATTACAGAAGGTTTAAAATTATGTGTAAAGTTTGTTCGAAGTCGCTAAGTGATCTCATCTCAAATATAGGATGAATAGTGTCGGAGCAATCTGCTCGCCTCCGAGATGCGCTGCCTCAAGATATAAACACAGTTCCCAACTGTGATACTTGACTGTAAAAAACATCGTCATGGTCCTTCTGAATGGCGAAGCTCACTGCAATGGAAGATTCTCCACAACGTCTGTCTCCATAGCATACTCTCTTCGCCACAATTACGCAACGGATTGAGGAAAGGAACCTTCACCGTCAGCAGCGCCACACATCCGATTTGGAAGAGCCCGTGCTGCATCACGTTGAAGAGAACCCGTCAACGAGTACACGGGCGATTTACTTGTTTATTAATGAGTGGAACTGTACAACAAGTGATGCGCTGGGTCACACCTAATCAGTTCCTTGTGGAAGTGGTCGCGCTCCAAGATGTTATAAACAGTCGTATCACGGAAACTGTACGTTTCCAGACATGGGTTCTAATTCAAAATATTGTCTACTTACTCCTCTCTACAAGTCCTAGAAGTTTGAAACATCCTATCCCTCTTAATCAGTATATTATGATAGCCTTCTAAATTTTTAAATTCGTTCAATAAGTATTTGAAATACTGGAAATCAGTTTTTTTGTTTCCCCTGGAAGTCGTTGATATCGGCAACCTGCAACTCGTACCAGGTGACCTTTTTAGGCGTTTAGTGACATACAGGGTGGGCGAGAATTCACTCCCTACTGAAAACTATTTACAACTTTTTTTAACACTTAACTAATTTTCATTGTATAATTTATTGCACTATATCTCACTAATGGCACTACAGACATCAATGGCGGACCATGGCGCAATGTCTAACCTTGCGTGAACGGGCTCAGCTGCCATTCCCGTACGAAGTATTGCGATCCGTAGTACAATTATATAGATGTGCTAAAGCGTGAAAGGACCCCGTGACTAAACAGAATGAAAAACCGTAACGCACTGCCACTCGAGGCTAATGAACACAGCTTTTGTATCTGATGTTAGGAGAAGCGGTCGCCCCCCAACATTCATGGCGGAGTAAAATGTGTAAGTGGTTCAGGATATGTTCACTCGAATTCCTCGGAAATCACAAAGTCAGGCATTCCGCAAAAGTGGTTTAAACCGACGTAAAATCCGCACTGGTCTCAGGAAAGAGTTGAATTTTCATCCATGGATAGCACGTTAGTGCCAGAAATTATCGCTGGAAGAATGACCATCGGCTGGATGATTCCTTGGTACGAAGACCGGTCCGATATTTTAGGTAATTTCCTGTGGTCAGATGAAGCCGTGTTTCATATTTGGAGGTTTGTTAACCAGCACAGCTGTTATTATTGGGCAGGAGAGCAACCGAGGGGGGGTTGCTGAACAAAGCCAACATCGACCAAAAGTCACAGTGTTGTGCGGCCTGACATCCACGGAAGTTGTGGGTCCGTATCTCAATCGGGGCACAACGAATGCAGAAATATACCTCGATATGCTTCAAAACTACAACCACGGCGGTGTGTCGACATGAGACAATTACAGTGACCTAATAGTTACGCAAGATGGGGGGCAAGCCTCTCTTCGCATATCCCGTCCGCCCTTTGCTGGACACCCATTTTCAGGACGCTGGTTGAGACACCTACCTCCTCTTGAACGAGTCCTGACCTAACCGCTTGCTGTTTCTTCCTCTGAGGGTCGGCGAAAGATTAATTTTATCGCACAAAACCAAAAACTCTTGAACTGGAGGAGCGAATTCGCTCAGTTCCTGGAAATGAACCGCTTGATTATCTGCAGAAGTGTCACAAACATCCACTTACGTTTACGGAAACTGGAAGATAACCGTGGTGGTTATAATGAATTTTACCAATGCATAAATTCAACCATTATAAGAAACAATGTTTTATTGTTTCCCGAAGTTTTGTTAAGTATTGAAAAGGTATAAACAATTTTTAAAAGGGAGTTAAATTCTCGTCCACGATCCCCTGTTAATTCTATTCGATATGCGTCTCACACGTGTGGGAAATATCCAAAGACAGGACGGACGAGAGGTTTGCAAGCAATCTCCTTTGTAGACGCTCTCTGTCGCCGTTCTTGGAGTATTACGCTTTAAAACCTGGAAATAGTTTCCTCTTCGATTAGAGTCTTCCATTTTTCCGGTTCAAATCAAATGCACCACTGTAGTAGCTTCTAAGACAAACAGTTTTCTGGTGATTGCGTGAAATTTCGAGGATCCTGTTAATGTTTGAAAACTTGCGATACTCTTTCAAATTTTCGCTGCAAAATGAGTTTTGAATATTACTACTACGAAAGGACACAGTAGCCAGAAATCCGCTATCTGCCCTCTTTTATACAATAACGAACAGAACTCAGTCAACAGACCCAGTGCCCGTCTCCCCTGAAGAAAGTGTCACAGCGACAACTATAGTCCAATTAAAATTACTTGATAGTTGACGTTTGTCACTTTGCCGCTACAGTGTTGTCACATCGGCTGCCCGCTACCGCTCGGTTGTAAGTGACATACAAACACGGCAGGTCACTTCACAAATGCCGTTAACGTGCAGAGAAGAGTACGTTGGGAGTGGCCGCCGCGAGGTATGACGAGCGGAACAACGACTGAACTTCGGCAGACGACGCGTGTTGTAGTCCTGCATTTAAACACATGCTCTAACCTAACCACAACCTCGCGATGTGCAGTGTATCCGAGAAAATAGCGATCAACGATCTGCGGCAGAACTAAAATCACAGTCACTTTTATTCATGGCGATTAAAGCTAACCTCTACGAGCAAAATCAAGACAGGAAAATTTCTGTTTCAGCGCTAAAAGCGAACTGTAATTTCTCGCTGTCATTGGTTACCTGAAACTATCCTCACACTGGCTACACGAGATGCCGCGTTATAAACCGACGAGCAGTCCTGGATGCCCCTTGGTTGCACGTTATAGGCGACACAAGCAGATTCCAAACGAAAAAAGAATAAGAGGGAGACTAATAGGATCATATAAAAATGTCAATACGATTTTGAAAATGAAGCGGCGAAGTGTTACAAATAAAAAAACACATTTAAATCAATTACGTGAATAAAAATAATGAACTACAGGGTGTTCCACTCAAACCTCCCTGATTTCAAAGAACCAGGAAAAAGAAAAGGGGAAAAAACCACAGTAGATTCAATGAAAAATGCACCACGTTATAGAGCATCTCAAAGAATTTATTTACTTATCATCAATACAGCTGTACAAGTGAACCATTTGTAGCACGAAGAATATCGAGTCTATATTCAATTTCTTGCCAAGTTCTTTGTAACATTTCCTCTGTTATTGTTGCAATCCATTACTGATACGATGTCGCAGCGTAGGAATATCGTCCACGGTCCTTCACGAATCCCCAGATGAAGAAATCAAGCGGCGTAATGTCGCGTGAACATGGTGGCCAGGCAATGGGTCCTCCGCGTCCGATCCACGATTGGAAAATTTCCTATCCGGGAGCTTGCGAACAGCCGTTGACTAATGCGGCAGAGCTTAATCTTGTTGAAAAATGATGTTGGGTTGCAAGTCTTGCATCTGAGGGTACACAAAACGCTCCAACATGTCCAGAAACACTGACCCATTCATTCACTGTTTGTTCCGCATAGAAGAACTGTCCAACAATCCTGTCGTGCATTATCCCGCACCAAACGTTTAGTTTAGGGCTATCACGAACATGTTCAGTGACAACGTGCGGATTTTGCGAGCCCCAAATCCGAACATTACGCCTATTAACCATTCCTGATAGATGAAAGGTTGCCTCATCTGAGAATAAACATCTTTCCAGGAAGCTGGCATTCATATCTATAAGCTGCAGTCTATCCGCAGCAAATTGTTGTCCGCATGGTTTGACGTTCGTCGTCAGATGTTGCAGAATTTGCACTTTTTAAGCACACACAAGAAGACGCTGGCGAACTAAACAATGCAATGTTATATCGAGGTACATCAAGTTGCCTAGATGCTTGACGAACTGACTTATGTGGGCTTATGGGATACGTTTGTCAGGTGTCCGCCACACTGTCTCTTCAGAAACTCCGTAACGTGCACCGCTAGAAAGTTTCAGAACACTTCCTGTCGCCAGAAACTTCCTATACCATTCCTTAATTGTTTTCACATCAGGTGGATCATATTCACTCACACAAGGATAATTTCTTTACGCAGTAATCGGCGATTTTGAAACCACATTACTGCTAGCGCGCGCTGATGTGGAGTCGCCATTTACACTTCATGCGACTATGCTGCACTCTGGCGACGATACTTCGCACTTCTGACGAGGGAATATAAATTCTTTGAGATGCTCTACAATGTGGTGCATTTTTCTTTGTTGTATTTACTGTGGTTTTTCTCTCCTGGGACCTTGAAATCTAGGAGGCTTGAGTGGGACACCCTGTACTTCGATCAGATTTAGAAATTTAAAAAAAAAATGTATTTGGCGAGATCCGAACCTACAACATTCTGTATGCGAGCCTTATGAACTAACTACTGTAGCATGCCGCTATATTTATGGCTATAGTGACCCAGTCGCGACGATTAACTGCAGCCTTGAAGCCGGCCGGGGTGGCCGAGCGGTTCTAGGCGCTACAGCCTGGAATCGTGCGACCGCTACGGTCGCAGGTTCGAATCCTGCCTCGGGAATGGATGTGTATGATGTCCTTAGGTTAGTTAGGTTTAAGCAGTTCTAAGTTCTAGGGGACTGATGTCCTCAGAAGTTAAGTCCCTTAGTGCTCAGAGCCATTTGAACCATTTTGCAGCCTTCAAAAATTCGGCTTCACGCAATGTCGTGCGAAGCTTGTGTAATGTAGGCCGATCTCAGTCATTATAACAACTCTGTATGTGACGCTAAATCGCATCTTCTGAGGAAGTATCCAGTAGCGTTTGGTTGCTGCTGTGTATTTCATTAGCATCGTTGCGTGTGAGCATTGCTTTTGGTGCGGTTATCATACGTGATGAAATACGAAATCTGACTCAGAATCCAAACACATCAAGAAATAAAACCGGGCAAGGAATTGGACGTGAAGTGCCCAATTGTGTCAGTTTGGCAACAGCGAAAGGTTCGGGCGTGACGTTGAGTGCTCTGATTGGAGGAAACCCTTTCCAACGCGTGAAATGAAAACTATAAAGTAGTTTTAATCAGACAAAAGATCACTGAGCCCTACCGGCGCTGATGTGCCACGGCCGACTGCTGAAAGGCTTTAAACGCCCGATGCCAACTTATTTAAATCGGACTCGAGATAGCAGGTCAAATGTAAACGTCCGCAGATTAAAATAAAAACTAACAGAGCTGTGCACGGCATACGGTGTTCCCACGGCGTCGGTGGCAACAGCTACGCTCGGCGTCCCGTTGACCCCTCCCTGTAAAAGCGAAGCGTGAGGCAACAACCCGCACGCACAACGTTACGACTCGCGACGGACGGCCCCGTCCGCCTTTTACAGCCAGACATAAACGACGGATTTATTTTGTAGGGAGACGATGGAAGAGACTGCCGACGATACATCGCCGGTGCATCTCATTCAATAAGCACGTCTCGGCTGCCCGGCAGGTAGTTCTGCGCTAGAAGCAGCGCGAACAGCTATCGGCACATAACCACCGGCCCTCTCCCCATTCTCTCTGGTCGTAAAGAGTGTAAGCCCTGTGGACGCGGGCAATGAAGAAGGGATGGGGATCGCAGCGACGGCTACTTAGTGCCGGAAAGGTCACAGTAAACGGGAGCTGCGCACATGGGGCACGGCGTCTTGCGTCTACTGGGAAACCCTTTTCGCTATAACGGCAGCTAAACGCAGTAACTGCGTCCATCTCGTGTCCACCGCCGCCATCATTCTCCACATTCTAGCGAGAGTTCAGCCCTCGTACCCCCAATCGTGAAACTCGCTTACTCAGACGAACGCAACGCCTGGGGCGGTAAAACAAGAGGAGGACCTACGAGAACGTGAAGCAACACGAAAAGAAACCTATTGTGCGTTGGTGGCATAAACTGATCACGGATACTTGAATTATATTTGTGTGCAATTGGTGCTTCACAGTTTCCAAGAACCTGCTGACATTTCTGGCTATGGAGCCATAAGATTTCATCCCAAGATTCACTCTAAAGTTTAGTTGAGATTGCATTACCTTATTAGTAGTTTATAGCTTTATCAGAGCCTTAGCCACCTGATTAGTTATTTTACAGTCTCTCTCAAGAACAACGAACTCGCGACCTGAGCACTACAAACGCACTGCGACAAGGACCTCTCAGGTTAGCGGAGTACTATAGAGAATCTGTGATCTACCCTGAAAGCAGCATCACACAATTACGTCCGTCGCATGTCCTGCATTTCCACTACAAATGGAAACAGTTACATGTCACTCGCGGTAACACAGAGATGGGAAAGCGAAGGAGCAATTAACGTGGAGAATTTATGTAGATTGGGGAACACACCAAACTCTTCACATTCGATAGTTGGCTCAGTTCACGCTAAACATGACGGGTATTCCACACAACTCATTTCGATCATATCACAGATCATTCGTCATTCCTTTGTGCCGCCGTAACTGGAAAAACGACACGATCTTTTTATAGAGAATGACATCTCTACCGCCTGCAACGCGCCGTGACAGCTATAACTGTTAAAATTATTTTTCGCCTCTGGCACAAAAATAACATTTTCATTTGACCGATTTCTGTCAACTCAAAGAAGCATCCTCAGATCAATACATTGCACAAGACCACCTTGCGTTGTCATCCAATACGCAACAACTGCCCCAATACCTACCACCGTAACTAAAAACGATGACTCGCTTATCTAGTATCCTAGCTGTGCCCATCCACAAAACGAACATCTTCGCAAACTCCTGCCCTGTCGCTGCAGCCCATCTCTGGACAAGCTATCCTGCACTACGCTCACAATTCAGCGCCATATTTAGTTAGAAGAAATGCTGGAAGAACTTCCGTCGTCCTCCCAACGTTTTCCCAAAAATTAGTGTGTACGGGAGTCTGTCAGACAGTAAACGAAATGCTCCCACTTTCTCCGAGTTACGCTTTCTTTCTTCATTTCTCAGTCAGTCGAGTCACCTGCTCCACCGTCTTCATTAATTTTTTGTAACATTCCTCTCTCCCTTACCAACCCCTTCTCCCACGTCCACTGCTGCTAGTGCTCATAGTTTAAATGTACTGTCCAGTTACTTGTTTTTAGTGTTCTATTTCTCACGAATGAATTGAAACTGCGTTTTTCGTGGGCCACAGTACTATTGCATGTAACTCATAACATGCTTGCCCGCCCTATTAACTAGGTGGTCTGCGCGCCTGACTGGCATGCAGCTGGCCCTGGTTAGATTCTCCGCCGAGTTGCAGATTTTCTCCGCTCGGGGACAGGGTGATTTATTATCACCACCATCATCATGCAAGTCGTCCAATGTGACGTGAACTGGAAAGACCTGCAACTCGGCGACCAAACTTCCCCTGGTGGGGACTCCCAGTCATCAGTACAATACGATAATTTCATTTCGTATCACGCTTACCGTAAGCAATGTGAAAGACGTAGAATGCATAGTTAGATGTAAGAGACGTCCAGATGCGTCTTAATTTTGCCAGGTTAACTAAATCAATGTGGCAGAGAGAGAGAGAGAGAGAGAGAGAGAGAGGGGGGGGGGGGGGGAGATTGTGGGAGGGCGAGGACGGCGGGGGGGGGGGGGGGGGTCAGTTACTGCGAGATACCCGACAGTGTACACACCCGTGTTTACAAGGCAGGACACATTTTTTTCTTGATTATGCATTTGTTCAGCCACATTAATGTGACCACCTGTCAAAAGCCTGAGTAACCACCTTCTGCAGAGCGGACCGAAGCGAGACCTGTTGTTAGAATTTCAGTGATATTCTGGAAGGTGCCGGCAGGGATGTGGAGCTATGCCGACTCCAAGGATAGACGCCTGCTTGTATTCATCCATCGTGCCTTCCAGATCACCCAGGGAATGCCACGGAAACATTCATCAGACCATAACGCTCCCTCCTCCTGCCCGGACCCTTCCGACGATGATGCAAGTCCATGCATGCCAACTGCCAACTGTCCGATAGAGCATAAAACGTGACTCACAGAAAAGGCCACTTGTCGCCACTCAGTGACAGTGACGTCCAGTTGCCGTGATGGCGTGCGAATCCCAACCTTGATACCGATGAACATCAGTCAGCATGGTTGCATGAACCAGGTGGCTGCTGCGGAGGCCCATACACAGCAACGTTCGCCGAACGGTCGTTGAGAAGACACTGTTGGTAGACCTTTACCTCAGTTGGGCGATTAGTTGCTCAATAGCTCGTCTATTCGTCCGTACATATCTCAGAAGTTGTCGTTCAACCCTTTCATTATGGCACGTGGCTCATCACAGTTGCCTCGGCGCCAGTTTTGGGTGGCGCCATTTTGCCATGCACGGTATATTTTAACCATGGCGGCACGCGAACAGTATACAAACTTAGCCGTTTCGGAAATGCTGAAATGCTTCCTCCCTTGCCCCGAAAGCCAATTGTTACGGTGCTCGCTTATTTCGAAGCCCGTATCGATCTTAGTACTGAGTTTTCACTCAGACGGCGCTTTGGCGTTAGAGGGTTGTTTCCGTGTGTGATCGCTGGCCGTAGCTTAGCTGGAGGCGTGTGAGGAGAAAAGAGTGGGGGGGGGGGGGTGCCTTGGCGTGGAGACAGTTCGGCTCGGCTGTGGTTGTTTGCGTCTGGACGCCCAGTGGGGCCCGATGGGAAGACCGGACCGTGATTTTACGGTTAATAGTGTGGACAGCGGCGTGGTGTGCCGTTTAACTTGATTCGCAAGGGGAGCAAAATCTCGCCTGTTGTAGTTTGTCGAGCCTGAGTTTGAAATACCTTCTATGTGCGGCGGGATGTCATTTTGTCCTCCTGTCTTTCCGTCGCTGGGATGTATATCGATGGGGTACGCTGCTCTCCGTACTCTACTAGACGCTGGTGATGGAAGTGCGTCGTTCAGCGGCACGTTAGTCTGGGTGCTTTATGTTTGATCTTCAAGTGCATAGTCTTCGAGTGTCACTCCTTAGAGTTTGCCTTGCGCAGTTAGATTGGAGTTTATTTTGTCTTGTGGTGTTTCCGCTTTCCGTTAACGAAGGTTAAGCTTGATTCGGTACCCCGTACGACGCTTGGCACCTCAGCAGGCGGGTCGGAGCCACCTTCGCGACTAAACGGAAGCCTTTGGACTGAGAGGTCTTGTGTTTTGCATATTGTTCATAAATTGTTGTTTTGGTATTGAGTTGGCTGAGGTTTCTTATGGATTTCCCGGCATTTGGTCTGTTGTCCGGCCCTGGCTAGGTCTCGTTATTTTAAAAGTCGGTCCTTTTTTTGGCTTAGTACGATTTTGGTTCACTGGCTGGTGGTTCTGGTAGTACGCCGGGTCGCTGTGGTTGTGTTGCATTTTGTATGGGGCTGTGTGCTCGGAGCCGTGGAGTACCATTTGTGTGAACTGCTTCACTGTGGGGTACTGATCGGGCCGTTCTTGGTCCTCTGTTGTATGAAATGTTTTTATTATTATTTTAAAGTAACATTATCACTTAAATGATTTAATTCTTGCTGTGTTAATTGCAACTTGGGTACTGAGAAATTTAGTAGTGTAATTACGGAAGATTTAATAGTGGCACATGCCCCTTTACCTGTTTCGTAATCTGTTAATTACCAAAAGACCTTAAGCTCGTAGTCATATGATGTGATTTTCTTAAATCATTGTATTTTTGTCATGTTATTGTTTTTTTAATTTGCTCATCACTGGTGTACTGTTCCAAGTATTGAAATGTTTCAGGTAGCTATTACTTGGGTGGAACGCGCGGAACCGCAACGGAGAGAGTAGTTGCGTGCCTTACGTGTCCGTTGTGAGTTAAGTACCGTGTTGCCTCCTCCCTTGCGGCCGCGTCGTGTTCTTCTCATAAACATTTTATGCTAGTATTATTTTAATTTCTTACATTGGTAAAATTGTGCGGCCTTCATTATGTACACTGTTTGTCATAGCGGAGTTGATGTGCCATTGTAATTTCTTAAACTCAATTGTGTGTGCCCTTCGTGATACATATTGTTTGCCATAATAGATTTGAGTATGGCAATTATAATGTCTCATGTATCATGATGTGCGTGTGTAATGGTGCAATAAATGGATGACTGTTTATTTCTGTTTTTGGCGCCCTTCATGCCTCCTTTCTTATCCCTATTGGTACGCTATTCTTGTACTTGTGTTGGTAAGCCACATGACCAACGATCATGCCCTTTTGGACGTCAGACGAATCGCTCCGACTCACGTCACGACAACGACTTCACTGTTGTCCACATCCTCCTACCCCTCCCGACACGCTTTTATATGCCTCCCGCAGGAATCTATGTCCAGAAACGTACAGTTTCCACGCTACAGCCGTTGGAAACATGTTTGCTACCTAGGAATGCAACAGGGTAGCCACGGTGGCGGTGGTTCCGTCGGATCGGCTGATGTCCTCTCTGACCTGGTTCGAGTCTCTATGAGAGTTACAGCAACATTCTTGAGTACACGTTTTCAGAATACAACGACACGATTATTCTGAATGGTGAAGCTCACAGTAATGGAAGAGCTGCTCATCGCCTTTTATCAAGATTGCTTCCCCAAAGGTCCGACTACACCACGTGCCCTTTTCGCCAAAATTACGCAACGGCTTCGACAAAGGGCGCCTTCACCATCAGCAGACGTGACTGTGGTGCTCCAAGCAGACACCGCACAACCGAATCGGAACAGGCCGTATTGCATCACGTTGACGAGAACCCGTCAACGAGTACACGAACAATTTCCTTGGCTATTAATGAGTGGAACTGTGAAACAAGTGAGGTACTGGATCACGCCTAAACAGTTCCTTGTCAAGCGGTCGCCTTGCCAACATGTTTTCAAATGACTGAAGCACGTTTTCGGACTTGGGTTCCATCTCGAAATATTATCTACTTACTCCCCTCTACATTTCCTAGAAGTCTGTAACAGAAATTTCCGAAAATCCTGTGTAGTTTTGACGTCTATGTAAAGAACGCCGTGCAGGAAATAAAACTGAATCCTGTGCCTTATAGCTCGAGACTGTGCGAAAATTCCAACTACTTCTACGTCGTCACCCAAGATCTCCAATCTTATGGACAAAAGTATGTTGAACCAGTAGCTGATATTTCACGAAATAAATCTTCTAAAGCTATGGCTTTATTATTTATTTGACGATGAAGTTATCAAATTCTCATCGTCGTGAAAGTTATCGTTGTCATTTGATAAAGACGCTTTAGCCTCGAAACTGGGTATGACTACAAATACATAAAGATGATTTAATTCCCCGATTATGTATCAAATCACTGAATACTGTCTTCAGCAGCAGAAGCAGAATGTATCTAAGATGCTCCACAACAGACGAAACGAAACACGCTACAGTGCGTCATTAGAAGTAGGGGCCAAGAAGTTGTGCGCAAAGGAGAAGGCATAAACTGAATTATCTTGATGAAGATACCGCGGCACACTTTCCATTATAACGGCGACGAGAGTACGACACTAAACTACTAACTCTAGATTGCAGTCGGCGTTTTTTTAAGGAACGGAGAGCGGCCATTAGAGAAAGGGCACCAGCTCACTTTTCCTAAGAGTGGGGTTGTTGCTGGTCGTAGGGGGGAGGGGAGGTGGTGGAGGGAAGGAAGGACGGGGAAGATGGGGGGGGAGGGGGGGAGCTGCTGAGTGGGGGGAGGCTACAACGGCGGTGGCGGTGACCTCCTTAAAGAGGCGATCCTGATATTGCCGTGGAGTGCGTTACGAAAATTACGGAGAACTATAAACAGGGTGACCACACTAATTACAACAACAGGTTCCAATTTCGTGGTCATCATTTTAATCCCAGCACAATTTCGCTTGACGGCAATGCGGGAAAATAAATTTGATAGCCCCGTACCAGATTATTGAACGACTAAGCTGAAGAATTACTGAATCCTACAAATGCACCTGTAGAGCAAAAGTATGCGGACAACTTTACGTAATGGGTAATTGACCACTAGTTGTCGAAAGAGACTAGTCCGATACTATAAAAGGATGTGGGAAGGGTTGTGTTGTCGGTAGAGACACAGTAACAGCAGAATGAGTCAGTGAAGAGAACTCTAAGACTTCAAAAGTAGACTATACTCCGTTCATCATAGGAATAAACCTCATGTAAACATTATACTATATATCCTTCCGCGTTTGAAAGAACCTCATTGGATTTCGTTTCACGTGGAGCAGAAGCCAATCTCTCTACAGTGCACTCAGTACGATAATAAGGATACGTTTTATGCTGTGCGTTACGCGTACATCGACTCGGCGATAATACGGGACAACAGCTTTACCCGCGCATTTAATTTGGAAATCACTGGCAAGTCACCTGGCCCAACTAACCTGCAGTGATGTGAATAGTTGTAGTAATGACGTAAAGGGAGACGATCAGAGAACAATATAGCCATGAACGCCATTTAATTTTTGAACAGATGGAAATAATGATAAAACTCAGGCGATGCACTTCTTAGGTGATCTGAATGAAAACATGCTCTCGATCTTAGCTAACATAGAACCGTAATTAAAAACGAGAGTGATGAAAATTCCTGACTGTAACAAGAGTAATTCTTCTGCATGAGCCATGCGGGGCGTAAAGGCGCACTGTGGGATTTCACCGTGTAGTTAAATATTGAAGCCACTGAAGATATTAGTCATCTGGTTATCTCTGAACTACTTCCATATCGCACTCCGACGAAAGCGGTACGCTTCAGTACTACCACGCTGATAATGAGGCGATCAACAACAGAATCCCAAGCCAGCAAAAAGCCCACACTCCCGTCTCCTCCTCCTCTGTTACGAGGTGCTGTTCTACGTTTCGCCTTCGTTCGGCAGCGACGTGTCACAGAGTTTCGTGCATTTGTTCCACTAAGTTTGGCAGCATAAATGTCTTGTTATTTCTCGCGACAAATCCTTTAACTTGGCTTCACATCAGTTCTATTGGATTCAGATAGCCGTGGTACTGTGACAACTGTAAAAACGCAGCGTTTCTCTAGTGTGCTCGGCGCCGTGAAAACTGTTTTCTGTGTTCCTAGGACGCTTATCAGTCTGGCTCGTGTGGCACCAGATCTGTCCTATGAAACTAGGCTAAAAGTATTTGAATTTTCATTTTTCTCCAAAAATTTAATTGTGTAATTTCTTCTTAACTTTAAAATCTGTAACAATCTTTTGCAATATATCGATAATTAATAACGTGTATTTGCAAAGAAAACCAGAATTCTGCGGGTGAGATATGGTTCAAATGGCTCTGAGCACTATGGGACTTAACTTCTGAGGTCATCAGTCCCCTAGAACTTAGAACTACTTAAACCTAACTAACCTAAGGACATCACACACACCCATGCCCGAGGCAGGATTCGAACCTGCGACCGTAGGGTCGCGCGGTTCCAGACTGTAGCGCCTAGAACCGCTCGGCCACCGCGGCCGGCTGGGTGAGATATAATTAGAAACCAGAAGACATGCACTTCTCTTGAAAAATTGATGGTTAAGTATGAGTTAATTAACACATATTAATAAATTTCATATTTAAATGATTTAGGTAATCAAACGGAACGAAAAGCTGTTAACCACAACGGGTTTCGAATCACCACCCACCAACCCGCTCAACTATCATTCAATGACGCTACCGAAAACGCCAAGGCGGCAATTAAAATTGCGCCTCTTATACCTAGCCCATCGTGTTTCTCAACAAACGTCAAAGCTCATTCTCTGTAATGTTGCGAAAAACAACTTGTATCTAGCCATTAACGGTGTTCCGCGTGCTTTTTTCACTACGAAGCAGGAAGCAATTTCATCCATTTTCGCGGTGCATACGAACAGTGAGACTTACAGAGACTGTGACTGTACACGATTTTTTGAATAAAAATTAGGTAGCTAAAGTATGATCAAGAAAAGCGTTGGTGGCTGTAATACATCAGAATGTCTTAAGGTTCTTTTACAGATACACAGTAATAAATACCTAAGTTGGACCTACTTTCAAGAGCGGAAAACCATCAGAGTACGAGAGCTACGGCTGTTTACATTAGGTTTATTCTTATGATGAACGGAGTATAGTCATTGGATGTCACCCGCGTAACTTTTCATTACAGGCATTTCAAACCTTCTAAAGCTGCCCACGTCGACTGTTGATGCTTTGACAGTGAAGTGGAAACGGCCGGCCGGTGTGGCCGAGCGGTTCTAGGCGCTTCAGTCCGGAACCGCGCGACCGCTACGGTCGCAGGTTCGAATCCTGCCCCGGGCATGGATGTGTGTGATGTCCTTAGGTTAGTTAGGTTTAAGTAGTTCTAAGTTCTAGGGGACTGATGACCTCAGATGTTAAGTCCCATAGTGCTCAGAGCCATTTGAAGTGGAAACGCGAAGAAAAACCAGAGCTAAAGCAAGGTCAGGCAGATCTCATATACTGACGGACAGGGACAGTTAAGCACTGCCGAGGGCGACTGTAAAATATAGCATTAAACCAGCGGAAGGAATCACGATTTCCATGGCGCTACCAGCAATGCAACTAGCTGAATGACTCCGCGTATGGACTTAGAATGGGGTACTACGGGGTCGAGTAGCTCGTCATAAGCTACGCATTTCTGTAGGCAGTTCTGAGCGATGTAAAGAACGACGCCAACTGCCTGTAAAATGAGTGATTTGGATTGATGAGTCACACGCTATACCCTGTAGTCATCCGATGAAGGCTTCTGGTTTGGCGAATCCCTGGACAACGTTACCTGCTATCATACGTTGCGTGTGAATTCCTAAGGGACCAAACTGCTGAGGTCATCGGTCTATCATACGTAGCGCCAGCATGAAAGTACAGGGGAGGTCGTGTTACGGCATGGCGGGTGTTTTTCGTGCCTACAGTGTCGTCCCCTCATTGCCCTTAAGAAAATAATAGTATTGTAAGGTTACAAACACATCACAGCATTGTGTGCTGCGTATAACAGAGGAACAGTTTGGGGACGATGGTTTATTGTACCAGCACGTCATAAAGCAGCATCCGCGAGGCAACATTCCTGAAATGGACATGCCTGTCCATAGACCCGACCAGAACCGAATGGAACAGCTTTGGGAGGAGTTAGAACGTCTACTTCGCAGCGTCTAACATCACCACCTTCTCTGGCTCTTGAGTAAGAACGGGCTACCGATCGTCCACAGGCATTCAGGTACTTCATTGAAAGTGTTCCCAGCACAGTTCGAGGAGCATGAAGGCGCAGGGTGAACGCGGCCACATTAAAGTCGATCAATAGATGTCCGAGTACTTTTGATCAGAAAGTGTAGCTGTACTCACCACCCCAGCTCGCACGCATAAAAGGTATGAAAATTATTTTTAACAATATAGAGATTTCTCCGATTCGCATGTGTGATAAAAGAGGTGGTATTTGGCGTAAAGCAAAAACATTTGCTTGAAACACTATAATGCAATATTTACAGCATTTCTGAAATTGGAAGTTGCTATGTTTCCCTACGTTCCTCCTCCATTCGTCAAAGTGCGAATGTGAAGGTTGCAATGAAGTGATGAAATAACAACGAAATGGAACACTGCTCATACATGGCCGTGGAACACGTGGAGAAGCTACATTATTTTTGGTGTATTTACACTGTAGTAGCCAAATATCAAAAGCTACAGTGCACACATTCTCCAGAACTTTGAAACCAACTGTATGTTCATCACTTCACTGAAACTCCACACTTTCACTTCCACAGCGAGTAAGGGAACAACATGTTAACACAGGAACAAGTATCAAATACGACTAGGTACTGCATGCGTTAACATATGAGTACATTGTTTCTGCTGGTGCTAACTATCAGTTAGTTATACGTTAGGGTTTCTTCATCTACCTGGGCGTCTGCAGTCTTTATGTTCGTTGACATTCAAACAACGATTGTAGACTAAGTCAGACTTTTAGCGACGAACCAACAAACTCCCGAGTCTATAAAGAATCAAATTCCAGTGTATGAAAGAGCTTCGAAGTTCTGGATACCTTGCAAATGAATAGTGTTATATACCACTGCACAACTCCATCTGAACAAATTTACGGGATCTTGTACACTACCGGTATTTCCTTATATGTAGGATAAACATTCACGCTGATTTTTAAGTTAAAGTAGAAGACGAAGACGATAAAGCTGTCTTCCCAAAAATATTTGGACGGAATCCAGGGCAATATATTTGTTTGTTTACGAGAGACTGTAATGATTTACAAAGTAGGTTACAAATAAGAAATTCAATTCCTGTTCACGTGCTGAAGTAACATGTAGAAACGTTACCATATTTTAATCAGTTTGAAACAAGACGGCAACAAATCTGAAAAATTAAACAAGAATCAGATACCGAACGAATGAAATATCTAGTAATAAAGTGAATAATTTTTATCGCAAGAATGAATTATAACAGCGGCAACATCCGACTTGGAAATACTACCGTTGGACGTCACTAGATCGCGGGACGAGCGAAAGTTCGTGAATAGGACAGAATGTTGACGGCAACCTTTTATTTATTTATTAGTAGCTGTTACGCATTATCTGCACCCTATAAGATATTTCACTGCATGTTTCACAGTTATTTTTATCATTACAAACCACAGCGAATTTAAAACACTTAAGACGAGTCGTAGATAGTACCAACAAAAGTACCTAGATTGCAGGCCTATCAAAAGAGCCAATAGAACCCGACATTTCCTGAACTGTGACGTAAACTGTTCGAACAGTTCGAGTCGTGTTCAAACAAAAGTGATAAAACTTTTTTCCTTTCATCGTTTTGTGGAGGCGTCAGCCAGGAACAGTTTCGTAAGTGTTTGAAATTGTTTATAAAGTTTGTTGGAGGTCGCCAAGCGTTATTCTCAAACCCTGGTTGAATACAGTCTGCGTAATCTGCGCGCGGTGAGGTACGCTGCCTGGAGACAAACAAGTATACACAGTTTGTAACGTTAATAACCGACTTATTGTGTTAAACTTTTAACGTAAGATTATACTTCGTAACGATTAGATACCTGCATTTTAAATTTTTAAATTCAGAGAGTAATTATACGAAATGCGGAAAATCAAATTTTCGTTGACCCAAGAAATCGTTAGACAGGCAAGCTGCTACTGGTTAACATGTACCGGATTAGTCGTTTAGTAATATACAGCAGATGACTTCGATGGTTGGTAGAACACCTGTATCTCCGTTTCTTAAATATCTCTTTATTCGGTTCTGGTCATTCGACCTGACGTCCTTCCCTTGCACGTACAAGCGATAACGAATGGTGTCCAATGACAAGATGGCAGGTCACCGTAGGCAGCGATTAAAACCAAAAATAGGATCGAAATACGGCAACACGTTGGTAGTAATGCTAGACCTTTTCAGGGATGGAGACAGTGATCTGTGTGTAACTTGCTAAAATTTAAAAAAAATACAAAAGTCTTAATACCTAGATCGCATTAATTCTATTATGTAAATGCGATCTACGTATTAAAAGGCTTTTGTAAAAAAATTAAATTTTAATATAACGTTACAGTTGAGATGAAGTGCCACTAGACACGTGAAATGCCGCGCGGAGTGGCCGCGTGGTTTGAGGCGTGATGTCACAGGCTGCACGGCCCCTCCCGCCGGAGGCTCGAGTCTTCCGTCGGGCGCGCGCGCGTGCGTGTGCGTGCGCGTTTGTGTGTGTGTGTGTGTGTGTGTGTGTGTTTTTGTTGTTCTTAGCATAAGTAAGTTTAAGTAGAGTGTAAGTCTAGGGACCGATGACCTAAACAGTTTGGTCCCTTAGAAATTCACACACGTTTGAACATTTGAAATTATCGTATTATTTCCTCTATCTCCCGTAAATATTTAGTTCTTCCACGCGTCCGCGTACGTGATTTTACACTCCTGTTTTCCTAGTTCTCTCGTGTGTTCGCAATAACATAAACGACGTGATGCCTGATATCTTATCGGCGTGGTTGACTGATAGTATGTTTCCGGATTTCTGTACCAACTATTCCATTTTGCTCACAATATTTTGACAATTGACTAACGTATTCGTCTTCGAGTACTCCGACCAGTAGTCTTAGGTGTGTGTTTCGTGGACTACAAGCAGAAACGTAACATAAACTATATCAGGACAAGCGTCACAATTCCCGAGACTTTGAATCAACAATACTTGTGCAGTAAAATGCTACTATTTCTGACCCGAATCAATCACTACATAAAATGTAAAAACATCTGTGGGTGAGTATAAGGCACGGGAGTCACATTAACAAGTCCCCTCCGTCACTAACATGGAACACCCACGTCAGCGGCAAAGCTGCTTATCGAAGTTCACTCAGGTAATCGCCTTATCGTCTGAAATAATTTCACTCAGATGAACAACGCGCTGTTGCCGTTAATAGTGGGGCGTGAACGCATAATCACCAAACACATAATTTTCACTTTTACTACTACCACTGCTGCTATAATTATAACCACAATAATAATAATAATGCAGGAAACTTCTTTCCTGTCGTCACCTAGAAATGTTTCGAAACCTGTATGCTATTTTCAGTGAGTACACACTTTCTTTAATCTTGTATGAGGAGTAATAAATGGATAGCACGCAGTCACAAATAATCGTTTACTTTAAAAAAAACTTTTTGTATTGTAGCAAGTAATTTAAAAAATGAACTGTATTGCTTCTTTGCCGCATTGGAAGACCCTGTTGATGGACAATAGTGGCATAACTTTTATTAATTTTCAGCCACTTTTCACAAAAGGATGCAGAAACTGTGCTGAAAGTTCCACAGTAAACATTAGATCCTATTTTCAACAGCCCTTTACCACTGTTGATGCATATATATATATATATATATATATATATATATATGAGTTTATTCCAGATTCGCTCTGGAGCGTCTAAAGCAGTTTCAAGTAAACGTAATCTGCACACTTGATTAAAAACTCCTCTGCGGGGTTGGCACTGAGGAGTCAGCTAAAAATATTCGAAAACGATCGACTTTAGGGCCGAATACATAGTTTCCAGGGTCTCTAGGGTTATTGGTTACAGTTCGAAAGATATTTACGAAGTTCGGTGAAGAATCTTAGCGAACTTTTTAGAAACGGAAAGAACGTTACAGAACTCGCTAGAAGGGACCAGAGGCTGTGGTATCCCAGATGCTATTCCTTACAGGTTACCCAATCTATCACCTCTGAAATACAGCTTAATGTAGTGGGTTTTACATATACTCACCAAGTTCATTAAACAGATGTATGCCATAATGGCGGCGAATATTGCGAACAAAGTCTGTGCTGCATCACGATTATCCAAGTCTCCAGCACGAGCTGTTCACTTGTCTCTTCTGCGGACAACAGAATTGACAACGACCGCAAATATCTTGCCCACTTAAAGCGTTGCAGGCAAAGATGTCGCAACTAGCCGGCTTCAAATTACCGCGGAAACACGCAAAAAATTCCTGTCAACAACAGGTGTGGAGTAAACAGGACAACGCAAACAAATAATTATTTTCCCAACGGTGCTTTTGTTCCGAGAAAGTTCCTTAAATAACCAACTGGACAACGATGGGGAATGTGTTAGTCTTGGGAGTCAATATTAGCAGTGAGATCGACACTCTTTGGTGCATTAAAATTTGTTGAAAAACTTTTGATATTTTTATTGCACTTGGAAACATTTGAGATTAACCGTTTGCGTGTGCAGTACATTTTTTAGGATGATAGCGAACATTCTTTTTCTTCCTAAGAAGCAGGGGCGGTTCTACGTCTTTGTAGTTGCTTGTCTTAAAACACGTCATATATTTGCGAACTTACAAAGTGGAAATTATTGCTTCTGGCAGACAAAATGCTTTGTCTTAAAACAAACCAGAAAAGAAAATTACTTTTCCACGGCTCTCTTGCGGATGTTATGATGTCAACTGTTAGAACTTTCTTCCTCAAAACATATTCGATCTTGTTAACTGAAGATATGGATGAGATGTTGTGAAGTAAGGGATTACGTTAATAGTTAAGAGCGGAGAAAATATGAAAAAATCACGCCTATCAGAACTACAAATGGTTCAAGTGGCTCTAAGAACTGTGGGGCTTAACATCTGAGGTCATCAGTCCCCTAGACTTAGAACTACTTCAACCTAAGTAACACACATCCATGCCAGAGGCAGGATTCGAACCTGAGATCGTAGCAGCAGCGCGTTTCCGGACTGAAGCGCCTAGAACCGCTCGGCCACAAACGCTGGCATCAGAACTACAATTGTTGCTCCAAAATTCATGCACCAACAACTCGTATCGAGAATGTGCAGGTGCCATTTCAACGCATTTTCACAACGAACTGTCTCCCGCCCCCGCGCGAGTGAAAAGTGTTTCTTTCGCAGCCGTGGAGCCTGCGATATCAGAGATTCAAGCTCATCTGCTGCTCGCGGTTAGCAATACCGAACTTGATACTGAGGTGTGGTATCTGGTATTATCCACATTCATGACTGAAGTGAACTGTGGCCACTTCAGGCTTAAGAAAAGCGTTCTTTCCGTGGCCTTCGCGTTTTTCAGGACTGTCACTGACTCAGTAAGTGTAGTTACCGTCACTTGACAACTAAACGATGGGAAAAACACAGCGGAGCGAACTCTGTTGAGAATCACGTAGAAATGACCGTCATTCTGCTGATCACACCGCTTATGCAGCACTGTCACTTGTCATTAAGTACTATCGTAGTCCGTATGTTCCGTTCATTGAACAATAAGCCCGTCGATGGAACGCGCACATAAAACTTCAGGCAACATGAAGTTAGCATGAAAGCAAATTTTAATAATTTCTCGTTCCATGAAGATTAAAGTTAGCACTTAGAGCTATACAAGTAGCGCCGACGGTAAACTTACATTTAATTAAATCCGAAATTAACTGAGCTTTGAGGAGTAACGTGGACCACTTGGAGCAGCAAGTATAAACGGAATCAGGTGCAAGTGTGGCTGTTACGTATTATCCATGGGAGGGTTAGACCGGTGAGGGCTCGCAAAATGGAACACATGCGTTACATTAAGACTGGGGGTAGCAAACCTGTACAAACTGAACTCCGAATAGTAACTGGGAGCATTGCATGCAAGGCTTCACGAAACTCGTGTGCCTGTCAGACAGCCTGGGGCAATTAGACGCAGAACTGATGAGACTACAGAAATAACGGTGAAATGTAGTCACAAATTAAATTGCGAATATGTATGTACGGAGCAAGTCACGAAGTGGATGAATCCATTGTTCCATACATTGCTCAAGATACCAAGTCAGTAATTCCGACAAATACAACACGTATCGATGTATTTTGTATGTGGCTAATACCTTTTCTATAAAAATGTTAAAACAATTACTAACTTTCTTCGGTGTTTCTTTAAAGTCAGTACCGCCATTAGACTGTTGTTTATTTACAGTGTTACATTTACACAATCATAATTTCGGCTTCAAAGTGCCATTATTAAGTGTTTTAAGTGTTATACATTGCCTAAGATGGCATAATGGCAATGTATAACACTTAAATACCTGATAATGGCACTTTGAAGCCGAAATCATCATTGTGTAAGTGTAAATCTAACACGTAAGTAAACAACAGTCTAATGGCGGTACTGACTTTAAAGAAATATATTATGATTGTGGCCCCGCATTATGAAAAAATTATTTAAAAAATTCCTTCAGTGTGTTTTTTCCGTTCAGAGTTTATACTTATTTAAATGCTTTCGAGAATTTCACGGAGGGCGTTCTGTAAGCATCGCAACACTTTTTTTATCGGGCATTTTCAGTTTCAAAACATGCAGAATTTGTAGTGGGACATCGTGGACTATTCCCGCTTCCGCACGTTTATACCTTCAACATTGTAGTCCTATCTTACTCAGTTGCGTGTAATATAACAGTATATTGATATTTTTTACTTATGGACCGTCTGACAGCAACTGAATAAAAAACAATTTTAATGCCATACGCGTTTCGCCTTTATTTTCTGCAAGGCATCATCAGTGGCAGGATGCGTGGACGATTTCCTACATATTACGCTCCTGTTGCATTCTTGGTGTTGTTCTGCTTCTTATGAATGCCAATTTGCGGTTTCTGAAACCAAAATACTGCATCGAAACAAGTGTTCAGTTCATAGTGCTGAGGAATGTGCGGGGAAAAAAACCGCAAATTGAGAATGCAACAGGAGGGTAATATGTAGGACATCGTCCACGCAACCTGCCACTGATGATGCCTTGCAGAAAATAAAGGCGAAACGCGTATGGCACTAAAATTGTGTTTTATTCAGTTGCTGTCAGACGGTCCGTAAGTAAATATTATCAATATACCGCAATATCCGCACGGTTAGTTTCATGACGTTCCGATAGGTGGCGACGCTATACGTAGCTTTCAAAATGGCGTCTGTAACGGAAGTGCGTTCCAAGCAGAGATCTGTCATTTACTTTCTTTTGTCGGAAAACCAGAGCATCGCAGATATTCATAGGCGCTTGCAGAATGTCTACGGACACCCAGCAGAATATAAAAATACGGCGAATCTTCGAGCAAAGCGTCTGTCACCATCGCGAAAAGATTGCGCAAACCTGTCAGATCTCCCACGCGCCGTCCGGCCGCACACAACTGTGAGTCCTGCAACGTTGGAACGTGAGGACACACTCATTCGACGTGATCCACTGTTCACAAACACCTTGCGGCTCAAATGCACGTTGGGTGCTGCTGAGACACTCGTCCACCAGATGGGGTACTCAGACGTGTGTGCCCGCCTCGCCGCCTAACAGAAGACCACAAATACACTCCTGGAAATGGAAAAAAGAACACATTGACACCGGTGTGTCAGACCCACCATACTTGCTCCGGACACTGCGAGAGGGCTGTACAAGCAATGATCACACGCACGGCACAGCGGACACACCAGGAACCGCGGTGTTGGCCGTCGAATGGCGCTAGCTGCGCAGCATTTGTGCACCGCCGCCGTCAGTGTCAGCCAGTTTGCCGTGGCATACGGAGCTCCATCGCAGTCTTTAACACTGGTAGCATGCCGCGACAGCGTGGACGTGAACCGTATGTGCAGTTGACGGACTTTGAGCGAGGGCGTATAGTGGGCATGCGGGAGGCCGGGTGGACGTACCGCCGAATTGCTCAACACGTGGGGCGTGAGGTCTCCACAGTACATCGATGTTGTCGCCAGTGGTCGGCGGAAGGTGCACGTGCCCGTCGACCTGGGACCGGACCGCAGCGACGCACGGATGCACGCCAAGACCGTAGGATCCTACGCAGTGCCGTAGGGGACCGCACCGCCACTTCCCAGCAAATTAGGGACACTGTTGCTCCTGGGGTATCGGCGAGGACCATTCGCAACCGTCTCCATGAAGCTGGGCTACGGTCCCGCACACCGTTAGACCGTCTTCCGCTCACGCCCCAACATCGTGCGGCCCGCCTCCAGTGGTGTCGCGACAGGCGTGAATGGAGGGACGAATGGAGACGTGTCGTCTTCAGCGATGAGAGTCGCTTCTGCCTTGGTGCCAATGATGGTCGTATGCGTGTTTGGCGCCGTGCAGGTGAGCGCCACAATCAGGACTGCATACGACCGAGGCACACAGGGCCAACACCCGGCATCATGGTGTGGGGAGCGATCTCCTACACTGGCCGTACACCACTGGTGATCGTCGAGGGGACACTGAATAGTGCACGGTACATCCAAACCGTCATCGAACCCATCGTTCTACCATTCCTAGACCGGCAAGGGAACTTGCTGTTCCAACAGGACAATGCACGTCCGCATGTATCCCGTGCCACCCAACGTGCTCTAGAAGGTGTAAGTCAACTACCCTGGCCAGCAAGATCTCCGGATCTGTCCCCCATTGAGCATGTTTGGGACTGGATGAAGCGTCGTCTCACGCGGTCTGCACGTCCAGCACGAACGCTGGTCCAACTGAGGAGCCAGGTGGAAATGGCATGGCAAGCCGTTCCACAGGACTACATCCAGCATCTCTACGATCGTCTCCATGGGAGAATAGCAGCCTGCATTGCTGCGAAAGGTGGATATACACTGTACTAGTGCCGACATTGTGCATGCTCTGTTGCCTGTGTCTATGTGCCTGTGGTTCTGTCAGTGTGATCATGTGATGTATCTGACCCCAGGAATGTGTCAATAAAGTTTCCCCTTCCTGGGACAATGAATTCACGGTGTTCTTATTTCAATTTCCAGGAGTGTATAATAAAAAGCATCGAAGAACCGTCTGTACGGAAATGCTTGGGCTTTTCGAGGCTGGTCAAGACAATTTTTTGTCCAACAGGCGATGAAACATAAGTTCTTCGTTTCGAATCGGAAACAAAATGGCAATCCACTGATTGACGCCACCACACCCCTCCTCCTCCCCGACGGGCTGGTGCGTCTCATACACTCCTACCTCGGTGACAGGAGTTTCAGCACTGACGTGCAGGGAAAACAATCAACACGACACGGTATACACGCGGGAGTACCCCGGGGAAGCATCCCAGGGCCCCTACTGTTTAACCTCTACATAAACGATCTCCCAACCACACACAACACAACGATGGCAATCTACGCTGATGACACAGCCATCCTCGCGCAAGATTGGAAACCATCAAACAGTACGTCACGTTTACAGACCGCACTCATAGTGGCTGAGCCTTGGTTGGAGAAATGGCGTGTTAGAGTAAACGTCAACAAGTGCGAAGCCTTTCTATTCACTACAAGACCGAAGCAACTGCGCAAACACCGATACTGCAGACCAATAACTCTACATGCACGCGCAATACGTTTCCGCGAGAAAGTCAAATACCTCTGTGTTTGGCTGGACCGGAAATTACTCTGGGGGGACCACATACAACACATGACCAACCGAGCAAGCGCGAGGTTCAAACAGCTCTACCCTATGCTCAACAGCCGTAGCACACTGAACAGAAGGGTGTCGAGATTCATGTACATGACACTTATTCGACCCCTGATGACGTACGCAGCCCCTGTCTGGGGATACGCTGCGCCCACACGCCTGCGCCGTCTGCACATCAAACAAAACAAAGTACTCAAAATCATAGGCAATGCTCCACGATACACACGCATCGCGGACCTTCACCGGGAATACCGACTTGAGACTCTCACGGAGGCAATCCACAATCTCACCACAAGACTATACAGAAACTCCAGACATTCGCAGAACCCGTTTATTCTGAATCTGGGGAACTACGACCACAACCATAGATGGAAACATAAAAGACCAAAAGACATACTTTTAAGGATCTAACATCTATGGCCAAGTACACGCAAACACAACGGTGAGCCCCTGTTAATCAGACGCCATTACTGGATATCCAGTTGGAACGCCGGCCGGAGTGGCCGTGCGGTTCTAGGCGCTACAATCTGGAGCCGAGCGACCGCTACGGTCGCAGGTTCCAATTCTGCCTCGGGCATGGATGTGTGTGACATCCTTAGGTTAGTTATGTTTAATAAGTTCTACGTTCTAGGCGACTGATGACCTCAGAAGTTAAGTCGCATAGTGCTCAGAGCCATTTGAACCAGTTGGAACACACTTGCCGAATAACTAGCACCACGCAGGGAAGCCGTACCGTACACTACATGCAGACAAGCTCCACACACCCCCCACACAGTGAGATGATCTATGGCCGATTTCCCACTAATATATAACGATCCAGATTGTTCCAGGAATGCAGCGGCTGCAGCAAGCTCGGATACATCGCCATCGCTTGCCTCGGTAATGATGCATGAAATCCATACCAACAAACCCAACCTTGCACGAACCATCGCAGCTAGTAAGCCACTACTGCTCTTGCTACCCATCCCACTGTCGCGGAGGTTTTTTTTCCCCACGGCACGAGCCTTGGCACTTTTTTCCCTCGGCTCTTCAAATTGCTACCCTCATTCGCGTCTCGTCCACTATCTATCACCTTATGTACCGTGTTAATGTGCAGTCTTGCCCAGACGCACGGATAACATCACAGCCCAGCATCCTGTGATCCACCTATTAGATAACTAACATGTTGACGGAGGTGACAGTAGAATGGTTCAAATGGCTCTGAACACTATGGGACTTAACTTCTGAGGTCATCAGTCCCCTAGAACTTAGAACTACTTAAACCTAACTAACCTAAGGACAGCGCGCACACACCAATGCCCGAGCAGGATTCGAACCTGCGCCGTAGCGGTCGCGCGGTTCCAGACTGTAGCACCTAGAACCACTCGGCCACACCGGCCGGCGGTGACAGTAGAACTTTTGGTTTGGTCACCACGTTGATGCGGGCGTGGAGGGGTCCCATTTTTTTTTAATTTTTATTTTTTTTTTACCCCTTCTCCGAAGAAAAAGTTTATAGCCGCACCCTCAGCCGGTGAAGTTCGACGGTATCTGAGACTCTGAAGGTGTCATGTTAGATTTTCTCCCTCATGGTGCAATGATCAACTCTGCAGTGTATTGTGCTGTCCTCAGGAAATTCATGAAGCAACTTCAGCGTGTTCGTTGCCACAAAAGTGCAAACAAACTACTTCTCCGTGACAACGCAAGGTCTTACACAACAATACGCACCCGAGAGCGCTTCACAAAACTTCATTGGACTGTTCTTCCTCATCTACCCTACAGTCCGGATTTCACACCTTCCGACATCCATTTGTTTGGCCCACTGAAAGATGCACTCTGCAGGAATCAGTACGTGGATTATTGGGAGCTTATTTATGTAACGAGACGTCTACGACGTCGACCAGTAGAGTCGTACCCTGCCGGCACGCCCTCCCAGAAAGGTGGCGTAAGGCCATAGCACTTAATGGGGCTTATGAAGAAAAACAGGGTTTTGTAGCCAGAAGAATGGGGAATAATATGGTGTACTGGAATAAAACTAACCTGATTTCAGAAAAAAATGTGTTCCACTACTTATAGTACGCCCCTCGTACAAAACCTTCGTAGTGAGAGAGAGATACTCGTCAACAAAACACGACCGAACATTGCTGATGACGTTTTCTCCGCTCAACTGCGAATGGCACAATTAATAGAGTTTATTAATGCCGAAAGTAGCACTGAAAATCGGTCTCAATAAGACTAACATAATGTGTAATCAACAAATCGAAAAATTAACTGTGCAAATAAACAACGAAGTCACAGAACTTGTTGACGAATATTTGAATGTTGGACAGTTGAAGAGAAGGATGGGAGTGGCAGATAAAAAAATAAACAGAATAGTAAAAGTGGTACGGAGTTCTTTTGGTGAACTAAATATTATTTCCAAAAGGATGCTTTCAAAAGTATTAGTCTCCTGGGTGTAAGATTCCTTTCCGTTGGATTTCTTCACATGCTGTCGCGGTTGATCAAATTGGAAAGTTGTGAAGTTACGCTATCTTGTAACCATTTATGCAGTCTGAACTGAAATAAACATATTAAAATTCAAAATGAAAATGAAACTTCGGCAGCTAACGGCTCACCAAGATTCGTATTGTCGTCACCATCATCGTCGTCGTCCCCGTCTTTCCCTTATTTTACTTAAGATGCGTCCTAAATTTATTTTTCCTCCTGTTCGATCCAGTACGTCCTCACTAGTGTTCCTGTCTAACCATCGAATCTTCAGCATTCTTCTCTAGCACATAACTTACAGGTAAAAGGCTTTTATTCTTTTCTTGTCTGGAGTGTATATCATACAAATTTTTAGTTCCATACGAGAGTACACTCTCGACAAATACCTTGAGAAGAGACTGCCTAAACTTGTATCCCACTGTAATAAATTTCTCCTTTTCAGAAATGAATTCCTTGCTATTGCCATTCTGTATATCCTCTCTACTTTGCCACCATTAGTTATTTGCTGCCCAAATAACGAAACTCTTCTACTACTTTAAATGTCTCATCTCCTACTCGAATTCCTTCAACATCACCTCGTTTAATTGGACTCAAAAACTTCTTTCACGGCGCTATCTATTCCGTCTGACTGATCTTCCAAGTCAACCGACGTCTATGACAGAATAACGATGTCATCGGCAACCCTCCATTTTTTTAAATTCTCCCTGAACGTTACACCACTTTCTAAATATTTCTTTTTTTTCCAAAATTTGTCCAAGGTACCGATTGGATGACATCAGGGATTGGCTATCACCAGTTTCGAATTACGATAGTTAGAACTGGACTCCCGAAGCGAAAAATAGAAACTGAGAGGTGATCGGAGAGCATTGGATAGATACACGTTGGGAATTACAGTAGACGACAGTGAAACATGTCTATGGTTCAGGGAATAGAGTACAGTGGAATGCCTAATTAAACTACAATGGAAATTAAATGGAGGTGGGTGAAATAAACTCGGTGAACCAAAACTCGCGAAGTCTGAGCCCACGGCGCTATTCTTCGCATACTAACAGTACAAAAATGTGTTTGACAAAATTCCATCCCGTGCATATTTTCGGTATGAAAAGGGACGTCAAAGGAAGCCAATCTGAAAACAGTGTAACCACGTGTACGCTAGTTATATTACTTCAGTACCGCCCAGCTGTGCTGCGCAGTGAAATGCAGCTTTTGCAGTGGAGTACTCGAGTTCGAGAGTTCGTTTCCGGGTCTAGATGTGTTTTATTTTCATTTTTCTAATTTTCATTTTAATAATAATCTGTACCATGTTGTGTTTCTTAAACGACGCATGTACTACAAATACCGGTACAGTTTTTTTAACATTGAACACAAAAATTACTAGTCAGGCATGTCATAAATATTCCTAAAGAGTAATGATCGCTAAAAATAAATTACGATGTTCGACATACATAGTACATTCTGTAAGAGTAGGCAGTTGTAATTTTTTCAGATACACTCTCAGTGACAGCAAACGTTCACACGCACATTTTTGGGAAGAGATGTTCAAATATTACTCCTTGTATCTCCCAACATTTAGCTTCTCGGGAACTCTTCGCATCAAAGCTGCACCAACAGTTACAATAGCGCGCTACCAATTCTTCCACATCCATCGAGGGAGTTGAGTAAACGTAACAGGGTTTGGTGATTACCTTTGCAGCAGGTTGCTAGACCTACTGCTGATAATATACTAAAGAAAAATTAGAGTGGTGAGAGTGATAGTTGGTACTAATCGATAGAACAGAGGCAGGGGGATGAAATGGATAGTGGATTCAAACCACAAAACACCAAATGTCAGAAGTGCAAGACCTGTGTTATGACACGGAAACCTAGAACGACAGCAATGCTACAAGTGCCGTGGCAGAGAATTCTGGATACGAAACATATGGTTTTATTGCTTTTCGAAATATGAGTATTTGATGAACATATTTTTCATTTATACTTTATCGATGAGTCTGGTAGTCTGATGGTAAAGTGTATTTCTTTGTAAAACCCAATACTGCAATTTCTACGATGTGGCTTGCATCAAGTGGAAATTATGTTCCTGTTTGCGACCTTCTTGTGCGTACAGCACTCTTTGAGTTGCTTTGTAAATTTGTTGCTCGTATTCTGTTTAATTTTTGCTCTCATCCGTCATACTGGGTCGGGTAAATCATTCCATATTTGTCTTTGTTTCATATGGAACAGAAATTAGTTTTGTCACGTGATATTCTGTGGGATCATGTCTATTTATTACTGCTTACGTATGGAAGTGCTCGATTTAGATGCATTGTAAGTATATTGCTCGTATTCTACGTTATTTTTGTTGCCATCCGTTTTTCGTACACTCTCATTTAATGGAGGCCACCGAAATTTTCATTTATTTCTGCTAAAATGTAATGTTTGTAGGTCCTGTTAGTAACATTTGACAATATTTGCGTAGTTACTGTCGCATTCTTTAGCATTTGCAAGGAACAATGCTCTAGTCACGAATACTACAAAGCATACTCATCTACATCTACATCCATATCCATACTCTGCAGGCCACTGTGAAATACATGCAAGATGTAATAAAGTTGAATACCAATATTGTCATAACCTAACATGGAGTTCTCGATTAAATGCGAAAAATTATGGAAAACGATTGCAAACAAAAATGGCGCAACATTACGAGTAATATACTTAAAACGCATTTAAATCGAGCAGATTACACGTGGAATGGTAAGCAATAGCATATACACATAAGTCCGCCGAACACCATACAGCAAAAGCAGGTTCTGTTTTATATAAAACAAACAAAATATGGAATAATTTACCGCGCCCAATATTACACATGCGAGAAAAATGCTATCAGAATACGAGTAACATATTTGCAACGCAATTCAAAGGCTGGAATACACACGAGAAGTAATTAGCAACTCACTGTGATAAAATCTACTTCAGTTAACTGTGAAGGGAAAACAAACATGAAAGGCTAAAAAATAGCCAATAAGAAAGCGAGATGATTGACTGATGAACGTCCAGCGCTCCGAGTGGCGTGGCAGCGAACCAAAGGCGTTTTACCAGAAGTCCCTATGTAAGTTTCACCGCCGTGGTTCGAAAGCAGTTTTCTGAGTATAGCAGAACAATGTCCAAATGTGTGTGAATTCCAAGGGACCAAACTGCCAAGGTTATCGGTACCTAGACTTAAACACTACTTAAACTAAATTAACACTAAAGACAACACTCACACCCATGCCCGAGGGAAGATTCGAACCTCCGGCTGTGTGTGTGTGTGTGTGTGTGTGTGTGTGTGTGTGTGTGTGTGAAAAGAGGGGAGCAGTACTGACCTCGGTGGGCCGTGAAGTACACAGTGGTGTAATATGTTTGGGAAAGGAGTAAACGTTTGAACACAAATTACGTCTTTTAAAATTGGAATAATAACGACAGTATTCATAGCGATTAAGAAGCTAGACACCATATAATGCAGCCTAAAAATAGAAACTTAAATTACTCCCGGATGCTGCATAGAGCTCTGGAACACGAGTACTCCACTGCAAAACTCTACCCGCTGCACATCTGGGCAACGTACGTACACTGTACTGAATCAAGATACCTATGATAGCAGCGTATTCGGCGTGCGTCTTCTACCAAAAATATGCATGGGGCGAAATTCTGTCTATTTTGATTCACTCTGTATATGCAGGCGAATGGACAGTAGACATACGATGGAAGTTCTTTGCTGCGTTTCAAGGAAAAAACTACTTACAAGTCGACCTCATGGACGGTGGGTGGATGACTTTGGAATACATGCGGCGGCAGCATTAACGCGTGTAGCTGAACATCGTAACGGATGGACGAGTCTAGACGCGACCTTCATTCAGGAGTGGATGTTAAATTGATGTTATGACGACGGTTGTCGGGTACGCCTAAGTTCAGCGCAGAGGACCAGTAGCTGCAGTTCCCAACAATGTTGCGTAACAACGAACAGGAGGACTGCAGGGTTTTCTCACAAAACATGGACGCGCTATACACACAAGTGAGAGCCTAAAATGCTGGCTAGTACAGCGGTCAGAGAGAGAGAGAGAGAGAGAGAGAGAGAGAGAGAGAGAGAGAGAAGGGGGGGGGGGGGGTGGATGGCTGGGTCCACGTCAGACGGGCACGCACCCACACAACGGTCCCTGGCCCGCCTAGTAATTGCTTTCCTATCTGCTGGCAAATTCATTCCCAGCAGGCCGAATCGCATTAGGTAATCATATTAGCGGACGGCACACACGCGCGCGGTTTGCAGACAATTTGCAGTTCTCGTGGCGCCGGCGATACCGTATACCGAGGTGGTGCACGCAAGCTAGCTACCACGCTTGCCACGAGCCGTCGACTCAGCGTTGTGCAAAGGGAGAAATAAATGTCTCGTTCGACTTTTTCGTTACATCAGGTCGGCTCTCGATAATCCCCTAGTACAAGGGACCTAACAAGAAGTTCGGATAGTTAACGACTGTTCAACTGATCGAAGTGGAATCAGGAAAAAATATATACGGGGTGATTTTTTCCACCGTGTACAAACTCTGGGGTTTGATCGATGAGAGGACACGGAACAAACAAGTCTAATAAATTTATGTCCGGTAATGGATGGTTTCCACGCCAGAGAACAGGCCGGAATTATCGGCGTTTCTTGCGGGTTACTTTGCCTCCCTTGCTGGAATAAGTGCCATTGATTATTCGAAGGGTTATGTGGCTGCTACATGATGGTGCTCCAGCCCATTTCGCCGTTAATGTCCGGACGCATCTCAATCGTGGTTTCCTTGGTCGATGGATCGGACGAGAGAGACAAATTGGATGGCCTGCTTGTTCACCAGATCTCAACCCGTGCGATTTTCTGGTTATGGGATGTAGCCACTGTTCGGATGTAGCCTTGCCGGTGGAAGTGTGAGTCAGAACATGCTAAGGCGCGTACACGCATGCGCTGAGGCACATGGAAACCATTTTCAACACATTGTATAACTGTGGCTGCCTAGTACAGTGCGTATTAGACTGCAGTCTCTGTAACAATGTATAACCGAATAAACCGTCTCTAGCGAGGAAACGAAGCATTTCCAGACATAAGTTCATTAGAACTTTTCTGCCCCGTATCCTCTCATCGATAGATCCCGAGAGTCTGTACCTGATCCAAAAAAATCAACCTGGATAAGAGAGTTAATCGAAAGATTTTTTTTTTTTAACATATGGTGCTTCTTTCCCTCCATCTTCGTACTGACCATCAAGGATCACGTAGCTTCAATTGCTCTTCTTTCAGTGTTGTTTCCTATTTTTCCAGTGCTCCATCTTCTCCCCACATCATCCTTCCTTCTGTCAATGTTGGTTCCCGATTTCTTATTTATTCTGCCATGAAAGCCTTCTAAATTTAGTGTTTTATTCTTGAAAAGGTTTCTTCCTGCGATTTCCGATACTATTATGCTGTTTAGGTCTAGTTTTCTGATTTCTATAATTCATGCTAAGTCGATTTCTTCTTCCCGAAATCCAGGAATATCTGTTTCGTTATCCTGTTCTCAATCATTCGGCAGAGGTGTCCAAATATTTGTTTTGCCATTACTCCCGATATTTTTCTCTATGTTTTCGTAGAGTTCCTAGTTACTTTTCACTTTTCCAACCACACGTAGTCCGCGTTCACCCATTATTTTTCTAATAATTCGTGTTTCAAGTACCACTCTTTTTGCGCTCGCCCGGTTATGCGTGTGGTCTTACGCACTGCTTTCCAGGCGAGGTCCGGTGTGTCAGCCAGTCCAGTCTGTGGATGGTTTTTAAGGCGGTTTTCCATCTGCCTCGGCGAATGCGGGCTGGTTCCCCTTATTCCGCCTCAGTTACACTATGTCGGCGATTACTGCGCAAACGGTATCTCCACGTATGCGTACAGCATAATTACCCTACCACGCAAATATTGGGGTTACACTCATCTGGTATGAGACGTTCCCAGGGGGGTCCACTGGGGACCGTACCGCACAATAACCCTGGGGACGGTGTGGGGCGGCGGTAGGGTGAGTGGACAGCTGTAGCCCGTTGTAGGTTTGTGAACCACTGAGGCTTAAGGCGGGGACGGAGCCTCTCCGTCATTTCTACGTCCCCAGTTCCATACAACACAATGCCATTCTTTTTTTCCAAATTATACATCATCGTTAAGCAAGGATATGCATATCGACATGCTGGTCATACAGCTGTGGTATAGTGTTTTAGTTTTGTTTCGTATATAGGCATTTCTTCCTGTAATTTATTTATTTATTTATTTATTTGTGAAACCAAATGCTCTTACCTTTTTGCTAACTCTCACTCCAAACTTTTCTAATTCATACTGCAATATAGTTTCTCCGAGATATTTAAATTTACTAACTCGCTCTATTTTACCTATTTGTGTTTTTATGTATTTCGGTGCATCTTTTATATTTATCTCGAATTTTGCTTTTTCACCTGAAATTTTGATACTAGTTACATTCGTTATTTTTTTCCGTAACATCTGAGTAACTGGTCCTATTAGATTTTCCAAAGTACTGCAAAATCGTCTGAAAAATCTAGGTAGTTCGTAAATACATTTGATTTTATTCCCAGAATTATTATTAGTTTAATTTTGTGATATTTTTAGCTCGATTCTCCAGATCTTTATATTTTTTTTCTAAAACACAGTTAAGCAGTTACAGTGATAAACATTCATTTATTTCTGTTTTCTTAACAAAAACATGTCAAACGAAAGAAAGACACCGATTTCCCAGAATACATAAGAGAACATCAGTCTCATCCCTTTTTCCATGTTGAACAAAGTGTGTCATCAACGCTCACATTTTCTCTACAAATCTTTTAAAAATGAAGTTACGTCTTTTTGTTAAGTTAGTGGGCTTCCACTCACTAAAGCCCGAACTAACAGGGAGAGATGCGGATTTCTTCTGACCTGATAAACTCATTTCAATGGCGTAAACTCATTTCAATGGCGTAAACTCATTTCAATGGCGTAAACTCATTTCAATGGCGTAAACTCATTTCAATGGCGTAAACTCATTTCAATGGCGTAAACTCATTTCAATGGCGTAAACTCATTTCAATGGCGTAAACTCATTTCAATGGCGTAAACTCATTTCAATGGCGTAAACTCATTTCAATGGCGTAAACTCATTTCAATGGCGTAAACTCATTTCAATGGCGTAAACTCATTTCAATGGCGTAAACTCATTTCAATGGCGTAAACTCATTTCAATGGCGTAAACTCATTTCAATGGCGTAAACTCATCTCGATTGCTCCGCTTCCCCGCTCCTTCTGTTTGCATGGGGGATAATTCAATTTATCTCGTATACCAAAATACACCCAATAGAACTTAACACCAAGTTCGATTTGTCAAGGAATGTCGTTTTTCGAAGTTCGGGTAGCGACAGTTTACATGGACCACACGTGTGTCGTGCAGTCTAATGACTCATTACTGAAACGCTATATTAAAGTGGTTATTCCAATCATAAAATTAACGTAAAACTATGTAACATTAACCGATCTTTTTCCCCGCGTTCGAAAAACACGACAACAATATTAGATAGGTGACATTTTCCTGATTTCCTGAAAAATATTATTTATTTTACTAGGAACTGGCTTTCGGCTTCTTACAGCTTCGTCAGGTGATAACAATGTTGCGTACACGGATACAATAACGTGCGACTTATACAGTTACTGACACAGATGGGACATAAAATGACGAGACAGACTGTTCACAAAGGAAATCACACTACACTGTCGAATATGTGCAGTATACGAACAATAATCCGAATGGGGCGGAAGTCGATAGATGTGATCTACATTTCGAGATATTTGGTTCTGAGTACATGTACAACGTATCTACTGCAGGTATGTATTTAATTTAGTTTTTCACATAAGTAGTATTCACACTGAACAAGCGTCAGAATTTTGGTGAATCACTCCAATTTAAAAAAAAAATAGTTTTATTAGTCTTATTTTGTCCCAGAACCTTGGTCTTAATGCAACTTTTAACATGTTCATCTTCAAGAATGTAAAGTAAATGATGTAGAATGCCTGGTGAAGCGTAAGTGTATCCTGAGAGTAAGAATGTTGCCAGGTTAAATAAATGAATTTCAAATAAATCCTTCCGGTTTTTGTGATGCGTGCAAAGCACTTGGATGTCTGGGACCTGTCCAAATATCAGTGCTCGTCACACTGAGGTGACAAAAGGCATGGGATAGCGACATGCACACATACAGACTGCTGTAGTACCGCGCACACAAGGTATGAAAGGGGTAGCGCATTTGCGGAGCTGCATTTACACTCGGGTGATACATGTAAAAACGTTTGCGACGTGATTATTGCCACTTGAGGGGAACTGACTGTGAACACGGAATGATAGTTGTAATTAGACCCATAGAGCATTCCATTTCGGTAATCGTTAGGGAATTCAATATTCCGAGATCCAACAATGTAAAGAGTGTGCCGAGAATACCAAATTTCAGGCATTACCTCTCAGCACGGACAACGCAATGGACGACGACCTCCACGAACAGCGGCGTTTGAGCAGAATTGTCAGCGCTAACAGACAAGCAACACTGCGTGAGACAACTGCAGAAATCAATGCGGGAAGTACGACGGAAGTATCCTTTAACACTGTGCGACGAAATTTGTCGTTAATGGGCTATGGCAGCAGAAGATCGACGCGACATCACCTGCAGCGCCTCTCCTGGGCTCGGGACCATATAGATTGGATCCTAGACGTCTGGAAATCGCTGGGCTTGTCAGATGAGTCACGATTTCAGTTGCTAAGAGCTGATGTTAGGGTTAGAGTGTGGCGCAGACTCCCCGCAGCCATGGACCCACGTTGTTAACAATGCACTGCGCAAGAAAATAGTGGCTCCATAATGATGTGCGCTGTGTTTACGTGGAACAGACTGTATCCTCTGGTCCAATCGAACGGATCACTGGCTAGAAATGGTTGTTTGCCTTCGTGGAGACCATTTGCAACCATTTATGAAATGCGATGTCATGTCACCGGACCACAACTGTTCGCGATATGGTTGAACAATACTATGGCAAATTCTAGCGAATTATTTGGCCACCCAGACCGCCCGACATGAATCCCATCGAACATTTATGGGACATGATGGAGAGGCCAGCTCGTGCAAAATGGCTACAGAGACCGCAAGGCTCAATATTTCTGCAGCAGATTTGCAACGACTTGCTGACTCCATGCGACGTGGAGCTACTCCACTACGCCGGGCAAGAGGATGTGAGGCACGACATTAGGTGGTGTCCCACAACTTTTGCCACCTCAGTACATTGAAGCGCCTCTTCTGGGACGGTGATGTGCGGCAACCCCAAATCGAATCCTCCCGGCGGTTTAACGGCAAGGATCGGTGTGCCGGGCCGCCTGGACGTGGTTTTCAGGCAGTTTCCCACATCCCACTGTGTGAATACCGCACTGTACAAAAGTCTCGCTTCAGTTACACGATTCACGAAACATGTCGAACCCCTTCGATTTCGCATGAGTAATACTGCACGCAGACAGATGGGGTCCACACATTCCGTACCGGTAGGTGACGGGGATGGGACAGGAAGGGTATCCGGCCGCCCCTTTAAACCTAACCACGTCAGATACGTTCATAACCATGCCGACCCTGCGACGAAGCGGGATGAAGGCACAAGAAAAACAAGTAATCACCGAATTATCGGCAAATTTTAAACACATTGTAAATCACGCATTGGAGAAGTATGTGCCGAAAAGTGGGTTACGGACGGAAAAGACCCACCGTGGTTTAATAGCGCGATTTGGAGAATGCTCAGGAAGCAAAGGTAGTTGCACTCGCTGTACAAGAAAGATCGGGAGAATGAGGACAGGCAAAAGTTAGTAGAGATTCGTGCTGCTGTAAATAGAGCGATGCGCGAAGCATTCAACCACTACCACCGTCATACCTTAGCAAATGATCTTGCTGAAAACCCAAGGAAATTCTGGTCTTACGTAAAATCGGTAAGCGGGTCGAAGGCTTCCATCCAGTCACTCATTGATCAGTCTGGCCTGGCAACGGAAGACAGCAAAACGAAGGCTGAAATTCTAAATTTAGAATTTGAGAAATCTTTCACGCAGGAGGATCGTACAAACATACCGCCGTTTGAGTCTCGTACAGATTCCCGTATGGAGGACATATGATAGACATCCCTGGGGTTGTGAAGCAGCTGAATAGGTTGAAAATCAATAAATCACCAGGTCCTGATGGGATTCCAATTCGGTTTTACAGAGAGTACTCTACTGCATTGGCTCCGTAACTTCGCTTGCATTTATCGCGGATCTCTTGCCCAACGTAAAGTCCCGAGCGACTGGAAAAAAGCGCAGGTGACGCCTGTATATAAGAAGGGTAGAAGGACGGATCCTCAAAATTACAGACCAATATCCTTAACATCGGTTTGTGGCAGGACTCTCGAACATATTCTCGGTTCGAATATAATGAATCTCCTTGAGACAGAGAAATTCATGTCCATGCATCAGCAAGGCTTTAGAAAGCATCGCTCCTGCGAAACCCAACTCGCCTTTTTTCACATGATATCTTGCCAACCATGGATGAAGGGTATCAGACGGATGCCATATTCCTTGACTTCCGGAAAGCGTTTGACTCGATGCCCCACTGCAGACTCCTAACTAAGGTACAAGCATATGGGATTGGTTCCCAAATATGTGAGTGGCTCGAAGACTTCTTAAGTAATACAACTCAGTACGTTGTCCTCGGTGGTGAGTGTTCATCGGAGGTGAGGGTATCATCTGGAGTGCCCTAGGGAAGTGTGGTAGGTCCGCTGTTATTTTCTATCCACATAAATGATCTTTTGGATAGGGTGGATAGCAATGTGTGGCTGTTTGCTGATGATGCTGTGGTGTACGGGAAGGTATCGTCGTTGAGTGACTGTAGGAGGATACAAGATGACTTGGACAGGATTTGTGATTGGTGTAAAGAATGGCAGCTAACTCTAAATGTAGATAAATGTAAATTAATGCAGATGAATAGGAAAAAGCATCCCGTAATGTTTGAATACTCCATTAGTAGTGTGGCGCTTGACACAGTCACGTCGATTAAATATTTGGGCGTAACATTGCAGAGCGATATGAAGTGGGACAAGCATGTAATGGCAGTTGTGGTGAATGCGGATAGTCGTCTTCGGTTCATTGGTAGAATTTTGGGAAGATGTGGTTCATCTCTAAAGGAGGCCGCTTATAAAACACTAATACGACCTATTCTTGAGTACTGCTCGAGCGTTTGGGATCCCTATCAGGTCGGATTGAGGGAGGACATAGAAGCAAATAAGAGGCGGGCTGCTAGATTCGTTACTGGTAGGTTTGACCATCACGCGAGTGTTACGGAAATGCTTCAGGGACTCGGGTGGGGGTCTCTGGAGAAAAGGAGGCGATCTTTTCATGACTCGCTACAGAGGAAATTTAGAGAACCAGCATTTGAGTCTGACTGCAGTACAATTTTACTGCCGCCAACTTATATTTCGCGGAAAGACCACAAAGATAAGAGAGATTAGGGCTCGTACAGAGGCATATAGGCAGTCATTTTTCCCTCGTTCTGTTTGGGAGTGGAACAGGGAGAGAAGATGCTAGTTGTGGTACGGTGGATTGCGGAGTATGCATGTAGATGTACCTGGTAGCAACACAGCAAATACAACACCCGACTGTGACCCGCGGTAGCAAAATGAAACAAAAGAGAGAAGCAACGCAGCATGGGACGCGGCAGCGTTCGCTGGCAGGCGGGCGAATACCGCGGCGGCGTGCGGCACGCCGGCTGGTTGACGCACCGCCTGCGGCACGGCACAGTACAGCGGTATGCCTGCGGGTGGGTGGGCGGACGGTCGGGCGTGCGGTGTGTGTCCAGTGGAGCACGCTGCGCCATCCGCAGACTGGACCGCGCGGGTCAGCGCGCATCTGCCGGCTACAACGACCCCGCCACCCGGGCGGAAGGCCGCCGTCATAAAAAAAGATGAAAAAAGGGGGGAGAAAAACTGATGACCAGGTGATATTGAAACAACACGGCAACGGGGTCAAGGCTTCGCGCGTACACTAGTTTCCACGAGAGCTCTGCGGTGAATTGCAGACCTCTCTGCTGGAGATTAAAACTGCATAGCCGAGTTAGACGCTTCACCGTCATAACTTTTATTTCTTCTCCCTTGGACTACTTCAACAGCCTTTCCGAATTTCTCCTTCATAAAGATGGTAAGTAACTTACGAGCTCAGACGCGTATCGACCTCGCACGCCCCCTATCTCGGATGTGTTAAAGTTTGGAACCAACATCTACACAGTCTGAAAAAAATCGCAACGCCAAACAATAATTAACGTACAAAAAATTTAGAGAACTAGCATTTGAATCTGACTGCAGTACAATTTTACTGGTAGGTTTGACCATCACGCGAGTGTTACGGAAATGCTTCAGGGACTCGGGTGGGGGTCTCTGGAGAAAAGGAGGAGATCTTTTCATGACTCGCTACAGAGGACATTTAGAGAACCAGCATTTGAGTCTGACTGCAGTACAATTGTACAGGAAATCTGGCAATACATTTCTCTAGGTAACATACTTACGTGATTAACATTGCACTATCACTGGTTAACGTGGACGCGAGATAAACCATTACAAATGTGAAACGCTGATACATTAACAACCGGTGTCACCGCCAGAATGTTGATTGCAAATATGCAGACGTGCATGCATTGTGTTGTTGAAGGGACTCAAATGGCTCTAAGCACTATGGAACTTAACATCTGAGGTCAGCAGTCCCCTAGACTTAGAACTACTTAAACCTAACTAACGTAAGACATCACACACATCCATGCCCGAGGCAGGATTCGAACCTGCGACCGTAGCAGCAGCGCGGTTCCGCACTGAAGCGCCTAGAACCGCACGGCCACAGCGGCCGGCTGTTGTTGAAGTGCCAGATGTCAGTTCGTGGGGCAGAGTTCCGTAGTTCCATGCCTATTGCACTTGGTCGGTCAATACACGAACGTTTACTGTTGATGGTGGATGTGGCTGGAGTTGTCTGATGACGTTCCATAGATGCTAGACTGGACACAAATCCAGTGATCGAGCAGCCCAAGGCAACACGTCTACACTCTGCAGAGCCTGTTGGGTTACCCAACAGCGGTATGAGGGCGAGAGTCATCGTGTTTGAAAACGTCCCCTGGAATGCTGTTCATGAATGCTAGCACTACACGTCGAATCACCAGACCGACGAAAAAATTTGAAGTCAGGACGCGTGAGGTAACGACGAGAGTGCTCCTGCTGTCATACGATCGTGCACTCCAGACCATTGCTCCAGGTGTAGGTCCAGTGTGTCTAGCACGCAGTCAGGCTGGTTGCAGGCCCTCAGCTCGCCTCCTCCGTGGAAACACACGGCCATCACTGGCAGCGAGGCAGAAGCAATTTTCATCAGGAAACACAACAGACCTTCACCCTGCCTCCAGTGAGATTTCGCTTGACACCACAGAAGTCGCAAACGGTGGTGGTTTGGAGTCAGTGGATTGCAAACTACAGGGCGTCTGGCTCGTAGTTGTCGTTTATGAAACCAATTTGTAACAGTTTGTTGTGTCACTAAGGTGTCAACTGTTGCACAGATTGATGCTGCAGATGCAGTACGATGCGACGGAGCCACACACCGAACACGACTGTCTTACCTCTCGGAGAGACAAGTGGCCATCTGGAGCCCGGTCTTCTTGCGACTGTAGATTCTCATGGCCACTGCTGGCAGGAATTACGTACAGTGGCTACATTTCTCCCAAGTCTTTCTGGAATATTACGGAAGGAGCATACAGCTTTTCTTGGCCCTACTACATGACCTTGTTGAAACCAATGCAGGCGTTGATAATGGCGCCTTTGTCGGCTTGAGGGCATTGTTGACTAATACCAACTCGTCGCGTCCTGTCTCAAAGGTAACCAACGCTCACGACCGTCAAAGAGTGTATTTAAACCAAACCTGTTTAGTATTCTCACAGTGGCGCAACTGGCGCGAAATCTGAATAAACATCTTGCAGATGTAGAAACTCGCGTACGAGTTTTCGTTTGTGTGGAACGATTCCTTTTTGGCTCGGCAGTCTATATATATCACGTGACTGAGGGATAACCTAATTTCTCCAAAATTACCAAGATTCGTACGATGGTTATCATTTTTACATTTGGACTAGCGAAAGAGTAACATACGATTTGCAACACTGTATTGGTACTTATTTCTTTTTACAGATGATGATGATGATTGGTTTGTGGGGCGCTCGACTAATCGGTTATCAGCACCCGTACAAATTCCCAACCTTTGCTCAGTCCAATTTCGCCACTTTCATGACTGATGATGAAATGAAGAAGACAACACAAACACCCAGTCATCTCGAGGCAGGTGAAAACCCCTGACCCCGCTGGGTTCTTTTTAGAGGCAACAGAATTACCGTTATTCAGTGAATTCCTGTTCTCACAGTACTGCGAGTAATCTAGTTTGCTGTTTGTACAGGAGTAAAAAGGAATCAGTTTAGTGGAAAGCATTTACATTTCTGGCGATTCCTTAACAGTAAGGGCGAAATATTTTCTTACGCACTTAAAGATGACATCCATTTTTATCCATAATGTCCCGTTTTTACGCAAAATAAACGCTTACATTTAACGACTTGTGCTTATTCCAGTACGATACGGGAACAATATCAAGATAAGGAGAATAATACACTGGAAAAAGTTCACAATAGAGAAAAAACACACTGTTTGATAAGGGGAGCACTTAGCGACATCCATCAAACTTGAAACTTAACATCAAATCTTTTTTTAATTTTTTTTCTCGTATACATGCTCAACGTCAAAGGTTTAATACAATATGCAATTTGTAAATTAATAGACGTTTGAAGCTCTCTTATATATGGGAGTTCAATTCTTTGAAGTGTGCTGGTTGTTACTAACCCACGTACCTACAACTTTATAGGTTTTATCTAGGTACAATAACGTGTCACCGCCTTTGTACTATGCGATCTGCTGAAGAAGTTGTCGTCGACATCGTCTGTACTGTTCCTTGAATTAGTATCTCTATCTTCTAGTGGGCTGTTTGCCATGTTAATCGCGTGCTGGGTCTCGTGTTATGTCTACTGTGCCGTTCGTCTGTTTACTGAATGTGCAGAGCGTTGGAGATGATGTCTGCCGTACCAACGATTTCTTTTCGCGCTGTTTCATCTCTAATCACATGTGTAAGTCCTCGTATGTATGCTGTACCTGCATGGCCAGTATGGCAAGTGTCAAGTGTATGACGACGGCCCATGAGGGCTTCTCTCCCTGTAAGTACACTCTTCCCTTCCACTGAGATCCAAGCGGTGTAAATTAATCGGATAACGATCATGTCCACCCACAGAGACGACCTTGGCTCTAATGGGTTCGATATGTCTCACTACTAACAGTTCCCTGATAATTGCGGGATAAGGTACAAACTCTCCGGACTTTATCACTGCTATCCCATTCCCGTCGCCAGCCACCTGACCGCCTCTTCTTTAAAGGGCATCTGTATGTCTGATTTCTTCCCCCGTTATTGTTGCTTTCCCAGTCTTTCCGTTTGCAATACGCTACGGCCTAATATCTGAAGGTGTAGCCCACGTGTAGATTCCAAAGATCAGACGCTGCCTTCGCCTAACAGCTGTTCCCTTAGTAACGAAGCTAATGATCAACGCATTTTTACGAGACCGATATACATGGTGTCCCAGGAGGAATGGTCAATGTTCAGTGATGTGACAGCAACGGTCATTTGACGCAAAAAAGTCTACTACACATGGGCTCTATAATGCATACCTTAAGAGCTACCTTGTTCATCTTCACTACTGTGAAACACATCTCGTAGTGCTAAAGGTATGCATTTTAGGGCCTATACCTACAATTTTTTCTTGTTTTGGTCCATACCACCTCCATCTAAAAATATGGAACGCGAAGAGATTGCAGCAGAAGAGATTTGTTGCACAGTATCGAAGATGAGGAAATGCTCATTCTCTTAAGATATGCAATTTGGAACCCATATTTACTATACTTCTTGCTTCGAATGACCGTTCCTGGCGTATCTCTGAATATTAAGCATTCCTCCTGGGGCACCATGTGTAATGACCCTCATCTTTCGAATCGTAATATTTGGACACAAATACATACTCTCAAACTGACGGCCGTACCCTTGCGCTTGGTAACGATATCATTCCTTAGCTTCAGTCTGTAAATTCACTGACTTAATCTCGAAAAACATGTTCGAAATTTATTGTTCAAATGGCTCTGAGCACTATGGTACTTAACTTCTAAGGTCATCAGTCGCCTAGAACTTAGAACTACTTAAACCTAACTAACCTGAGGACATCACACACATCCACGCCCGAGACAGGATTCGAACCTGCGACCGTAGCGGTCGCGTGGTTCCAGACTGGAGCGCCTAGAACCGCTCGGCCACTCCGGCCGGCTCGAAATTTATTTCATTTTTTAGAACTATACCTCTGAAACGAGGTATTGTTTCCTTTCGCACATTCTTCGTTGTAACCAAACGCCGGACAAAATTTTACCATTGGAATAAAGGAACCTTTAGTAAAAACACAATTACTATAAAGATAAATCAGATATTACTCTGGAAATTGCCTGCAAATTGACGCCGACATTAGTCAGCAGATCGAAATCTCTGTGTGAATCGAGGCCCATGAGAAACATAGGCGTGGCGCGAACGTCACAGCACGTACGCCGCCAGCAGGCTATTGCGACGGGGAGCCAGTAACAATTTCAGACAAGTTTAATAACTCTTGATAACTCTTGACTGCGCGTTTTAGTGCACACCAGAAAGTTAACACCTTTAGTGGGTACCTTTTCAATTACGTATTGACTTCCCATGGGCCGTGCACGGAGCCGCGTATTCTCGAAGTGTGGCGGACGAGCTGACTCGGGGCCAATGAGAAATTAGGGGCCTCGCAACGAACTTGTGACGTCACACTAGTCGCCTTGTTCGCCACATTTCGCGAACGGTCGGCTCCGTGCAGGGCCCACGGGAAATCAATGGGTAATTGAAAACGCACCCACTAAAGGTCTTAACTTTGTCTTGGGCTATCGAGAGTTTGAATACATTTAAAAGCGCAGTCAGGCATTACTAAACTCGTCTGAAACAGTTACTCGCTCCCCGCCGCAGCAGGCTGTCTTCCTCGTGGACCTAGAGCCGTCTAGTGTGACACCACAAGCTGGTTGAGAGGCCAATATTTCTCGCTGGCCCATGTGTCAATACAATGGCGTCACGTGCGGTCTGCCGCATCTACGGTATGAGGTATGTGATGTGTAGAGGTATGAGTCCGGACGGTTTTACGGTGTACTCACGGCATGAAACTCCACTCGTTGGAAAGGCTCGTGCCAGGCAGGTTGACTGGGACACTCTGGGGGCAGGGGATGCTATTTGCCCGAGGAGGTGGTGGCTTGGGGAACGACGCGATTAATGCGGCCCAGAGCCGGATCAGAGACGGTGGATAGCGCAGTCCGTAATCTCAGCTCATTGGCATGCCGTGGGTGTGGCGGACCGTGATAAAGCGGTCCGGCCTGCCCCTGCCCCCGGCTCAGCGGGGATCTTCTGCCGAGCGCATCACCTGACTCCTCCACGCTTCCCTAAAGGACTGGTGTTCAACTATTCTAACACACACCGCTGCGGACGGATAACGGCGAATTGTGATGCTAGCTGGTTGCACGTCGTGATTTGTCTTCTCATCAGTGAATGAAAGAAAGGAAAATTACGGTTTATTGCCCCTCCAAGGAAGCGTTCATTGGAGGTGGTGCAAAGTTCAGATAGAGGAAACAGACCTGCCATATCCCATTTCGAAGGAATCAATCAGGTGCTCACCTTAGACAATTCATGGGCCCAGGAAAACCTAAATATGGGCGACTGGACAGGGTTCTGAAGCTCCGTGCTCCCGAATGTAAGTCTTCAGCCGTCCTCACACGAGATGTGTTCCTCGTCATCGCGAAGCCGGCGAGACGCGGTGTCCGTCGTGGTTGCTGCGCGCTTCGAAACGACCTGCTGCTACATCTCGCGGAACACAACGTGAACCTCAACGTGATCTGCGACCTCTGCTCTCTCTCCAGCGGCAGTTCCCGGTTGCAACTCGCGCGTAAATCACAGTTTGTTTACAAAACTGGGCGCGCGTAAAATTTATACGTCAAGTCTGTTGGCGATCGTCGAAGAAGAGCACAGTAAATTGCGAAGAAAATTTTGGACTAGTCGATGGTTTGAAAGGCGAATTGCTGGTAGAGCAACGCCACATAATGCTGTACAGCGTGCTGTGGCACGTACTAGTAGAAGTTTTTCGTATCCTCAATTGAATCTCAGTCACATTTTCCTTTTTAAATAGAATATACCTACACACAGTGTCCAGGGATCTGCCGCTGGAGAGTGCTGAGGCCGCAAATCACGATGAGGAGCTCGCTGTCTTTCCTGAGGTGTAGCAGCAGGTCGTTTCGGAACGCGCATCAATCACGAAGGACACCGCGTCTCGCCGGCTTCGCGATGACGAGGAACACATCTCGTGTGAGGACGACTCCAGACGCTTGACTTACTTTCGGGAGGATGGAGCTTCAGAACCCTGTCCGGTCATCCAGATTTACATTTTCCTGGCCCCATAAGCTGTCTAAAGTGACTGACTGATTGGTTCCTTCGAACTGGGATACTGCAGGTCTGCTTTCCCATTCTGAGCCTGCATAATATCCATACTCTCAAAGTTCTGCTGACTCCCGTCACTCTAAAGTGCCGGTACTTCAGACAGACTTCAATATCAGGATTCATTTCATGATTTCTTTCGAGTGGAAGAGGAGATTTTTTTTCTAAGCTGGTCACGATCACTAAAAAAAATAGATCTGCTGGCAGGATATAAACTTCAGGCAGGCCACGAAACACAAAGTTTCACAATACCAAAATCTTGCAGTGTATTGAAACTTCCAGCATGTAACTTGTGTTTAGATTCTGACACAGACTGGCAGCCACGTTACGATTTTAGGCCACTGGGGAGACATTCCAGTCGTTGGTGTTTGCAACAAGAATTGCAGCAAATACACTGTTTATAATAAATTACGTCGACTATTGCAGACAACACTTCTAAATTAACAAGAAAGACCCAACATCTTATAGATAACAAAAGGTGAACAACAAATTTGATGTAGCTAGACGCTAACTTACTACCTTTCCCTCGATAGCATACAACACTATCAATTACGACAGATCCTCCGTCTCACACTTCTAAGTATAGCGGAACGTGAAATTCGTTACACGCTGTGACGCCATTAGCTCCTCGTCCACGAAAGTTTTCACGTCCCCTGAGAGGACGCCCCCAGACACTGCGCCATCTTGCTCGGCGTTGCTCAGAGGCGGTGTGGGCTCAAAGGGCGGTAGACAACGGCGTCCACACTGGTGCGGAGTTGGCAGAGGGCATTCCATGCCCGTCCGTACTGCTCCTTAGTGAGCAAATATTAGACCTGCTTCGTGAGCGAGATGAAGGATTGCTACCACACAAAACTCAGTTCTTAAGGGAGAGATTCGTGTGATACGACAGAAGCTGCTGAGTGTCCCAAAAGGGTGCATTAGGGCTATTACTGCTAACGATAGGAATTAATCACCACGGTAACGTCGTGCCTTCGCGAGGTCTGTCGCACGCAACCAGACAGGGAAGTCGCAACGCCAGAGAACTGTAGCTAAACGCAGAAAACTTGCCACGCACTCACTGTGAATTATAGAGTAAACAAGTACGTGTAGATGTAGTGTGTCCACTTTTGTGCAGAGGCCGGCGATTGGCCCTCATCATAAACAAATATAGCAAGTACACCGGACAAGACACTACCCACCCCCTCGAGACATGACGCTAGTACCGTCTAACACCGCCTCTAGCATCCGTCCAAAGAGCAAGTAAGTCGAAAAGTTTTTCCTGGTATGCCACCTCCTGCCGAAGCCATACACTCATATTGCTGATTAGATTCAGCTGCAGCTCCAAATAGTCTCAGGCAGTCCCTATGGGATTACGATCGGCTGATATAGCGGGCAGTCGATGTGATGTAGGTTATCCGAGCGTCCATCAAAGCAGGAACGTATCGATGCAGCCACTTGAACCCACGGCGTGTCCACACCATACTTTTCACGAATATTTACAGGAAACAACTGATTACAGATTGTGTGTAAATAAACCTCCTGCTCCTTTGAATTTCAAAATTTTCCTTGTCAACTGAGTGTTTGAGAAAAAATCGAGCGTGCAACCGGTTGTCAGTTACGTTCCACGATATTTCGACTGGGCACCAGTCAACCACCCTCAGGTGAGCCATCCAAGACTGACGAAGACGTCCTCTGTTCCGTAGTGTACAAAATAGAAGCAGTCCGAAAAGCATGTAAGGGTGTTGCACGGTAGGATGTTAAGAAAAAACATTCGGTACATCGTGGCGTTTCCGAGTCAATTAGCATTAAAGTTAGCCCATCAGACCGCTATGCGCGCAAATTCAAGCCGCCCGCCAGACACAATTAGTGCCAGTCGTTCTCATAGCGTGGAGGACAGCGCACGAGACTGCTCAACCTTTGGCTCGGATTCGACCCAACTACCGTCCCAAGTCCAATTTCTGTATCGTCCTCTAGTTAGGTATGAGAAAATAAAACGAAGAAAACATTTGGCAACACCGTCTCTGGCGGGCCGCTTGAATCTGTCATGTCTCCACTTCGATCCATTTTAATGCGCCACTTCCCTGCAACCTAGAGGTTCATATACATTTCCTCACCATCATGGCTTACGTGAGTGTTGGGAAGTCCCATGACTGCCTGGAATCAATTAAAAAACGCTCAAAGCTGCCAGTGTCTGTCTGTAAGGGGATGACTAACATTTTGCCCGGTAACATTATGAAAAATACTGACCTCGTAAAACATACGTCAAAATATAGCTGAATCCATCCCATGTGACCATTCTTCACTTCTCTACATCTCACCTACTGAGATGATTCACTGTTTATTCGGCAACACTTCCGATGAGAAGAGAGATGAACAAGGTAAACAACAGATCAATGTGAACAGAAATATTATTATTGTTGGTAGAAAGTAGTCTTAAAACGACAAAGATAGATACAATTTTCCTGAGTTACAGTTTGGTACTTTAGATGGGTGTCGAGAAGAAAAGAAGTGGTGAAAACGCATGGGAAGAAGTGGTGAAAACGCAAAGCAGACGGGCACAACTTGTTTTACGATCAAATAAAAAGTTTCGGAACGCATTTACGACACCGGGGACGAGAAAACTTGGCGACAAACCAGATTACAGCGCTGTTAACTCCAGCTACCCCCGACCCCTTTTGCCTGTCAGCAAAGGGCTGGAGGTCTGTTTGCAACGGTGTTCCCTAACGATCGCAGTATCTACAGAAAAGGGGTGATCAAGTGATGTGCAAGCAAAGGATGAATACGATATTATATTACAGATGGTACCGCGGCAACTCGTTTCCAGTTATCCTCGTCATATTGTCACCAAGTACTCTGATACACAATATAGTTTCGCACAGTAATCTGTCCATTTCACGAGAACGGGTCCGAGACATACGAATAACTATAGTTACCTTACAAAAATTAACTTACAGACTTATCTCCACTGCAAGATTAAGCAGATATCTCAAGTGTATAAATTACGGTAAAATCTCACAAGATTCCGTAATGGAAGGTCGTGTGCACAATAAAACTTCAATTTTTAATTTGAACTATGCCTAGGTAATCATACACTTCACACTAACAAAATAGAAATATGTCGTCACTTTTGTTAATTTTGCAGTATCATATGTTTTTCCATCGACAGATCAACCCTGCTTTTCACACTACATGAACAGAACGGTTTTTGACAAACCGCAGACGACCAATCTACATGGGCGTGCTGATAAGTATTGCCCCGCCATTTTTTAATGTGAAAACTCTTATAGCTTTTTAAATAAAACAGACGTCATTAAATTCTATTTCTTTACTCTTCACGTCCATGTCTACGTGATTACTCTGCTATTCACAATAAAGTGCCTGGCAGAGGGTTCAATGAACCACCTTCAACTGTGTGTCTACCGTTCCACTCTCGAACGGCACGCGGGAAAAACGAGCACTTAAATTTTTCTGTGCGGGCCCTGATTTCTCTCATTTTATCGTGATGATCATTTCTCCCAATGTAGGTGGGTGCCAACAGAATGTTTTCGCAATCGGAGGAGAAAACTGGTGACTGAAATTTCACGAGAACACCCCGTCGCAACGAAGAACGCCTTTGTTTAAATTATTACCACTCCAGTTCACGTACCATGTCTGTGACACTATCTCCCCTATTTCGCGATAATACAAAACGAGCTGCCCTTCTTTGTACTCTTTCGATGTCATCCGTCAGTCCCACCTGATGCGGATCCCACACCGCACAGCAATACTCTAGAATAGGACGGAACAAGCGTGGTGTAAGCAGTCTCTTTAATAGACCTGTTGCACCTTCTAAGTGTTGTGCCAACGAGTCGCAGGATTTGGTTTGCTCTACCCACAATATTATCTATGTGATGGTTCCAATTTAGGTTATTTGTAATTGAAATCCCTAAGTATTTAGTTGAATTTACAGCCTTCAGATTTGTGTGACTTATCGCGTAATCGAAATTTAGCTGATTTCTTTTAGTACTCATGTGAACAGCTTCACACTTTTACTTATTCAGGGTCAACTGCCACTTTTCGCACCATAAAGATATCTTATCTAAATCATTTTGTAAGTCGTTTTGATCATCTGATGACTTTACAAGACGGCAAATGACAGCATCATCTGCAAACAATCTAAGACGGCTACTCAGATTGTCTCCTATGTTGTTAATATAGATAAGGAAGAATAGAAGGCCTATAACACTGTTGGGGTACGCCGGATATTACTTCTGTTTTACTTGATGACTTTCCGTCTATTACTACGAACTGTGACCTTTCTGATAGGAAATCACGAATCCAGTCGCACAACTGAGGCGATACTCCGTAGGCACGCAGTTTGGTTAGAAGACGCTTGTGAGGAACGGTATCGAAAGCCTTATGGAAATCCAAAAATATGGAATCAATTTGACATCCCGTGTCGATAGCACTTCTACGTATCTGAAGTCCTCTGCCGCTAGAGGGCTCCGACTAGTATCGTGTAACGTAATTATGTCGGCGCGCGAGAAATAGCGTGCTGTAAGAGAGTTTCGAATCCAAAGTGTTCGTCCACACATGGAGCAGCCGCTCCTTCAACATGACATAATACCAGACCACAAACGAGCTCTACGAAAGCTCGAGAACTAAAAGACGTCTATGGCTCACTGTTATCGATCATCTTCGACAGTGTCCCGACTAAGCCCCATACTATTTTCATCTGTTTCTAAAACCAAGAAACACCTTCGAGGATTTTACTTTGGTAATGGTGAAGCGGTGCAAGCGGAGGTGAGGCTGTGGCTCAGTGAACAAAGTCAAACAATAGTATCAACAAACTGTTCTCTCGATGGGAGAAATGTGTTCGCCATCAGGGTGACTATGCAGAGAAAAAAATGTGTACGCATGGAAAACAAAGATGCAGAATGTCAGTTACGTACACAAAGAAATTTTTAGGGTATCAATGCAGACTGTACAACTTGTCTACAAAGAATGGTGTACCATTCGCTGGGTAAGAAGAGAGGTTGTAAAGAGACCATAACGGACAGGAACCCGAGACGCCTTGTCAGAAACAGTCTGTTTCAGTGCAGACGGGAATTGCTGCTACTGCAAAGAAAGCCGCGTGCGTTGGTTTCGATCACCTAGCAAAAGGCCACTGCTCACAGCGACTCTCAAACCCGCACATCTTCAAGGGGTCAGACAGCACTGGAGGTGGACAGTAAGCTGACTGAATGCGCGTAGTGCGGTCACATGAGTCGCGGTTCCGCCTCTTTTTCCAAGCTTGCGAGGCGATGAGGGCATCGACGGCGGAGGCAGTTCAGCAATGTTCTGGGGTGTTTTCCGTGCCAAGACTTGGCTCACTCGTTAAAACAAGTCCTAGAGGAACTTTTCAGATCCTTAAACTGGACACTTAGGTTTTAATGGAACATATGTGAACCTCCTTCGGATTGCTGGTGATATTTTACTGCGAAAAGGAATCCAGTACCGTACAGCTACACTACTGATGACAAACAGCTGGAGACAGCGTCTGCCGTAAAATATCTAGGGGTTACTACTATCCAGAGCGACCTTCAGTGGATTTTTTTTTGTGGCGTTTTAGGGCGCAAAACATCCAAGGTCATAAGCACACAGTAAAGAACCAGAGGATGCTGGGACCGCGAGGGGGAAAAACCCGTTACGAGGTCCAACACAAAAGGGAAGAAAAAACAAATCTAAAACATCAAGACGTTACGGAAGAGTAACTGAAAGACGTCGACAAGAAACCGGAGTCACCATGTAGAAATCAAATCTCTCTTGCCATATTACTGCTTTCTAAAAAACTTAAAATGCGAGCCACAGCTCGCACGTCATCTGCTAAAACGTCCGGCAAAGCGGGCGGCAGCCGGACCCTGAGACGTAAATGACTAAAATAGGGGCAGAGCATCAGGAAATATCTGACTGTTAATGGCTGGCTACAGAAAGGACAGCTGGGTACAGGGTCGCCACTCGACAAGTGGCGGTGACTAAAGCGGCAGTGCCCTATTCGCAACCGAGCTAACATTACTTCCTCACGTGACCTTAATTGGAATGACCATATAAAACAAATAGTGGGAAAAACCAGACACCTGACTCAGATTCATCGGTAGAATCTCAAGGAAATGTAACTCACCCACGAAAGAAGTGGCTTATAAGGCGCTTGTTCGCCTGATCCTGGAGTATTGCTCATCTATCTGGGATCCCTATGAGGTAGGACTTAAAACGACGAGCGGCGCGTTTCGTCACGGGATCGTTTAGCTGGCGAGAGAACGTTAAGGAAATGCTAAACAAACTCCACTGGCAGACGTTACAAGCGGAGAGATTTACTACTGAAATTTCGGGACAGCACTTTTCAGATGTCGGACAACTTATTACTTCCCCCACATACACCTGCCGTATTGACGACGAGCAGAAATTTCGAGAAATAGAGCCAATACAGAGGCTTATCGACAATTATTCTTCCCACGCACTATTCGCGAGTGAAACAGGGTTGGAGGGATCAGATAATGGTACCGAAAGTACCTTCCGCCACACACCATTATGTGGCTTGCTGAGTATGATGTAGATGTAGATTCGGCTACAATGCGGATAACTTAAACAACGAGCGAGGGACATAGTAGGGAAATTTATAACATTGGCCTGAAAATCTACTACAATAAGACTAATTGATTGCAGGAAAAAAAAAAAAAACACACACACACACATACAAACACGTTTTATCTGCAGTTTTTCTTCCCCAAGCACCACATTCAAATGGAACTGGGAAGGGGAAGATGCAGCTGTAGCAATGATTGCCGTAATTTTGGAACAGAGAGGAGGAGGCCTCTAATGTGAATGTCAAGTACACGGTGTCGTGTCGTGCATCATACTAGGCTTGGTGTTGCCTCAGAGTGGTGGCGCGCAGGCGAGCTGAAAGCGTGCCAGGCAGCCGCCCCGTGCACAGTGTCGGCAGACGGCCGCGTCGCCGCCTCGCCAGATGCATTTATTTATACCTGCCAGCTCGCCGTGGCGTGGCGTGCCGACTTGGCGCCGCACCTGACCGCATCGACCCGGCAGCTCAACTCGGCGCAGCCTGCGTGGCGCGCCGCGGCCTGCGTCAATCCAACAGGTGTTGCGCGGCGCTCTCTCTGCCCGGCGCGGAGCGAAAATATCTGAGCCTGTGCGGAGTGACCACTCTGGTGCGCACGACTGATTTGTGTGTCAACACTCACTGTGCCCTGTGAACTGCGTCCAGTGACATATGTGACCAATAAATATCGAAGGTAGATTTACTACTTCCATCGTCAGAATTACGGAACTTGCCGGCAGCTACAAGAAGCGGAGGCTCTTACGTGGTACGAGGGTCACTCCAAAAGAAATGTACACTATTTTCTTTAAAATCCATCTTTTATTCTACATGTTTGAAAGTTTTACAGTGTGAAGATACAGCCTTTAGGAACAATATTTTCATTTCTCCACATAATTTCCATCCCTCTCAACTCCTTTACGCCATCTTGGAACCAGCGCCTGTAGACCTGCACGGTAAAGTTCTGGACCAACCTGTTGGAGCCACTGTTTGGCAGCGTGCACAAGGCAGTCATCTTCAAACCTTGTTCCACGAAGAGAGTCTTCCAGTTTACCAAAGAGATGATAGTCACATGGAACCAGGTGAGGACTGTAAGGCAGTGTTGTCCATCCGAGTTTTGTGATCGCTTCCGTGTTTTTTTGACTGACATGTGGCCGTGCATTGTCGTGCAACAGCAAAACATCCTGCTTTTGCCGATGTTGTCGAACACGACTCAGTCGAGCTTGAAGTTTCTTCGGTGTCATCACATATGCATCAGAATTTATGGTGGTTCCACTTGGTATGATGTCCACAAACAAGAGTCCTTCGGAATCGAAAAACATCGTAGACATAACTTTTCCAGCAGAAGGTGTGGTTTTGAATTTTTTGGCTTGGGTGAATTTGCATGATGCCACTCCATTGATCGCCTCTTCGTCTCTGGTGAAAAATGATGGAGCCATGTTTCATCACCTGTCACAATTCTTCCAAGAAATTCATCTCCACCATTCTCGTACTGTTCTGAAAGTTCGCTGAATACCGTTTTTCTTGTTTCTTTGTGAGCCACTGTCAACATCCTGGGAACCCAACCTGTTGACTGGGAACCCAACCTGACACAAACCTTTTCTAACGCCAACACTGTCAGCATTCTGAAAACACTTCCTTCCCCTATCCCAATGTAGCGTGACAATTCGTTCACTGTGATGCTTCTGTCACCAGTCACCAATCCTTTAACTCTCTGCACATTGTCTGGAGTGTGTGCAGTACGAGGCCTACCGCTGAGAGGACAATCCTCAATATTGCCGTGCCCGCTTTCATCATGTAACCTGTATGTCCACCGACTAACTGTACTGCGATCGACAGCAGCATCTCCATACACCTTTTTCAACCTCTTGTGGATGTTTCCCACTGTCTCGTTTTCACAGCACAGGAATTCTATGACAGCACGTTGCTTCTGACGAACGTCAAGTGTAGCAGCCATCTTGAAGACATGCTGCGACGGCGCCACTCACGGGAACAGCTCCACTTCCCTATTCGGTTGAAATAAACACCTTACAGTCTTTATTGTTTCTAGCCAATACTTCGATTTCCTGGGATGTGGAACCCTATTGCAACTACATCAAACGCGGCTTTTTTATTGTGCCATGTCGAAGGTAGAAATGGTTCAAATGCGTCTGAGCACTATGGGACATAAAATCTGAGGTCATCAGTCCCCTATAACTTAGAACTACTTAAGCCTAACTAACCTAAGGACATCACACACATCCATGCCCGAGGCAGGATTCGAACCTGCGACAGTCGCGGTCACGCGCCTTACAGACAGTAGCGCCTAGAACCTCTCGGTCACTCCGCCGGCTCGAAGGTAGAACTGATGAGGATGTGAACTAGGAAATGGAAATGGCAAGAGGAGCTTGTCTTAAAGAGAGAAAAAATTTTAACATCTTGTGTTAAGCCGAGAAGTTAGGGAGGTCTCTTGCGGAATGTTTGTCTACAGCGTAGCTGAGAGCACCGCCTTTCTGGCTATAGCGGGAAAATCGGTACCGACCGACCGCCGCGTCATCGTCAGCGAGATGCGGTATGGAGACACGTGGATTCAGCACTCGGTTCTCCTGGTCGTCGTCGGGTTAGCAGACCTGGTGCCGCTACTCTTCATTCAGATTCTCGGCTAGCACCTCGAGGTCGAGAGCGCCCCGCTCCAGTCCTCCCACCGAGGAGAAATCTCTAGCAGTACCGGGAGTCGAACCTGGATTTTCCGCATGGCATTCTGCCGCGCTGACCACTCGTCTGCGGAGTTGGACGATGAACAGTTTAGACAGAAAGACAGTAGAACCTCTTTCAAATGTGGTGCAATAAAACTATGACGAAGATTGTAAGAGTAGTAGAGTAACTAAATAACAATTATTGTATCGAGGAAGGAGGGTGGGAGGGAGGGAGGGGGGGAGTGACCATTGTATTAGAAGGGATAGACTGATAGATTATATGCTGAGGCAGCGAGGAATAGTTGGTTTGGTAATCGAAAGAAAATGCGTGTGCGTGCGTGTGTGTGTGTGGTGTGAGTGAGAGTTGAGAATTAGAGAGAGAGAGAGAGAGAGAGAGAGAGAGAGAGAGAGAGAGACTAATGCTTTTATTATTACAGCAAGCAGGTTCAAATCGGTGTAGGATATGGTAGTTACGCTGACTTAAATGCTTGCACAGAATAGACCAGCGTGCAAAAACGCATCGCACCAGTCTTGTCATCGGACTGACGACAACAGCAAGAAACAAATGACAGATGAACTGAAATTAGAATGAATCTAAAGTGTAAAGTCGCGCACGCCTCTGAATTGTGCGCAGGAGGGCGCAGGTATCTCCCCATACAGGAGACTACTACTCTTACATACGGGGAGACACGCGCCTCTACTTGGTTGTGGAGCAAGCACACCCGCAAGTGGACTAACCGCAAGGCGCACAGGTGTGTATGTACCCAGTGCGAGGTGCTTTATAAAACGGCTCATGCGTTTACTTCAGTTCTGTGTGTTTATGGCTTCTGTTCCTCAGAATTATTCTGAGCACTCTGATGAAGGCCTCTGCTACGGATGAGCCGTTTCATGCCGGCGTAAGACGATCTACGCTTGCCACCGCTCTGAGACGTATGGTACTCATATGAACACTAAGTAACAGTAGAGTAGCCCGCCCGGTTGGCCGTGCGGTCTAACACACAGCTTTCCGGGCGGATTTGTGTCGAGGTCCGGTGAACCGGCCAGTCTGTGGACGGTTTTTAGGCGGTTTTCCATCTGCCTCGGCGAATGCGTACTGGTTCCCCATACTCCACCTCAGCTGCACTATGTCGGCAATTGCTGCGCAAACAAGTTCTCCACGTACGCGTACACCACCATTACACAGGGGTTACACTCGTCTAGTGTGAGACGTTCCCTGGGGGGTCCACCGGGGGCCGAACCGCACAATAACCCTGGGTTCGGTGTGGGGCGGCGGAGGGGTGAAGTGGACTGCGTTAGTCGTCGTGGGGTTGCGGACCACTGTGGCTGCGGCGGGGACGGAGCCTCTCCGTCGTTTCTAGGTCCCCGGTTAACATAACATAACCGTAGAGTAGTCACTGGTGCAAGAGGGGCAAGCGCATCTATAACTAGACATCTTTAGTAATCGCTTGGCTGCTCTTGTAAATTATTTATTTAATCACCGGTTTCGTAGTCTAGAAGCCACATCATCAGGTTAAGATATACAGAGGTGACAAGGTCATGGGATAGCGACATGCACATATACAGGTGGCGGTAGTATCGCGTACACAAGGTATGAAAGCGCAGTGCGTTGCCGGAGCTCTCATTTGCACTCAGGTGATACCTGCGAAAAGATTTCCGACGTGATTATGGCTGAACAACCGTAACAGGCAGACTTTGAACGTGGAATGGTAGTTGCAGGCAGACGCATGGGACATTCCATTTCGGCAATCGTTCCGGAATTCAATGTTCCGAACTCCACAGTGTCAAAAATGAGCCGATAATATCACGTACATTACCTCTCACCATGGAAAACGCAGTTACCGGCGGCCTTCACATAACAGCCAAGAGCAGCGGCATTTCCTCCGAGTAGTCAGTGGTGACAGAGAAGTGACACTGCGAAAAATAACCGCAGAAATCACTGTGAGACGCACGACGAAGGTATCAGTTAGGACAGTGCGGCGAAATCTAGAGTTAACGGGCTATGGCAGCAGACGACCGACGCGAGTGCCTTTGGTAACAGCACGACGTCACCTTCAGCGCCTCTCCTGGGCTCGTGGCAATATCGGTTGGACCCTAGACGACTGGAAAACTGTAGCCTGGTCAGATAAGTCCCGACTTCAGTTGGTAAGAGCTGGTGATACGGTTCGAGTGTGGCGCACGCCCGACGAAGCCATGGAACCAATTTGTCAACAAATCACTGTGCTAGCTGTATTTACACGGAACACTGACTGGAAACTGGCTACATGGAGACCATCTGCAGCCATTCATTGACTTCATGTTCCCAAATAACCATGGAATTTGTATGGATGACAATGCACCGTGTCACCAGGCCACAATTGTTCGCGATTGGTTTGAAGAACATTCCGGACACTTCGAGCGAATGATCTGGCCACTCAGATCGCTATCGGCAACGATTTCGCAATTATGGATGGGTACAGAGATACCATGGCTCAGTATTTCTCCAGGGGACTTCCAACGACTTGCTGAGTCCATGCCACGGCGGTTGCTGCAGTATGCCGGGCAGAAAGGGGGCCGACGCGATATTAGGAGGTATCCCACGGCTTTTGTCATCTCATCGTGGTTTACACATAATTCAACATACCTTAAACCGATTATGTGAGTTCTAGGCACCGAAGCCGTTCGTTAAATAATTATTTAAAAGAGCAGCCACGCAGTTATTACTCACAGTCGTGTTAAATTTACCAACACTTTACCAGTTTCGACCCTATGGCCATTTCCAGATAGCCTACTGTGAAAGGAGATTGTACATCACTACTTGGCTATAATAAAATACGTAGTAGTAAAGAAAAAATTATAAGAACGGTAGTAATTAAGTTGCATTAAACGAACAATGGGAAATCTCCAGTCACCATGTTCTCCACTTCTGAGAAACGCAATCCGCCCACAGGCATATTCAAGGGATGGTGTCCATTGGCTGACGATGCAGCAGACTGTCTCATTCCAACGGGCTGGATGGACTCTGGCAAACTACTCTCGCAACTTTTTTGCAGTAATGAACACGGCGCGGACCGTTACAGAGCGATGGCCACCGCAAAACAGGGCGAAACGCGTGTTTATTGTACCATTAAATGGACGATTTCTGTTGCTGCAGTGAAGTGCACATTTAAATTAACTCACTAATTAACACGGCGCTAAACGGCAGACACGTTGCTGCGAGAAAGAGAGAGAGAGAGAGAGAGAGAGAGAGAGAGCGCACCTACAACTGCACTTCGCAGGCATCCGCACGGGTCGGGTAACATGTGAGGAATTTTTTTTTTTTTTTTTTTTGTCAAACTGTTTGGTTTGTTTACACTTGGGAAAAATTGGCGCTGGTAGTTGTTGTCTGGTGGTTCCTTGCGGGTACTTTCTGTAAATGTTTGACAAGGAGAGGACGCCTACTTGTCATCGCCAAATTTGTCCAAATTCATGGTACACAGCACGTAGTGAGACAAGAAAGTGACCCAAGTGGAAACTCCGGGTGACCAAGCGCTTGGTAAATAAAAGGAATTTTGATATGGATCTATCACCATGGGCACCTTATCAATTGTCTCCGTGACAGTGTGTTTAGGAAACGGTGTTTGACTCCGCGGTAAGAGACCGGATTTGCACTAAAAGGGTCGCAGGTTCGACTCCGCCCAGGGTAAATATTTTTATGCTCTTTGGCAATGGGGTCAATCCATATGAAGTGGTCCAGTGACGGGTGCTTGACCATTTCTAAATATTTTAATTTTTTTATATGTGATTTCCCTATATTTGAGAAGTTCAAAACAGTTTTTTAAAATAATTTCTCTTGCATCTTTACTGGATGGCGGCCATTTTTATTTGTAGGCGCGCAACGATTTTTCAGTCTGGACACACTACCGAAAATTTGAATATCTCTGCACTGGGTTGTTTAATATTGCATTATTAAAAACAAATAAACTAAATAAATATTGGGTGATAGTGTTAACTAAATATATGTCACAATTAAATTTTATTACAATAAACCATTTAAATAGGCAACAGCCGTAAGATCAGTTGTGGAGCAATGTGAATTATCTCCTCATTTTCAAAAGTTCATATCTTTGTTCACAGTCATATATCAATGGTGAAATTTTTTACTATACGTTGCTATCATATAGGTGTACAATCTGTGCAAAAAATGAAAATTTTCAAATTTCAAAAATTCATAAAAATTTAAGGAAACACTTGTGTTCTTGCTGGATATGAGGTTAGTAGTGTATGATATCCAACAATAGGAAAAAAAATAGATTCTCATAAATCACTTTTTATTTCTTATTTTTGGGCCAAAAAATGTATTTTTGAAAATTTGGATACCAAACTTTAGATGTCATTTTGACTGGTTATTTTTTAATTCAGGATATTTTGTGTAATAGACACTTCTAAAAACAATCATGTCAATTGCAATGTTGTAACTTAACGCAGTGCAGAGGTATTCATATTTTTGCTAACGCCTCTAAACTGAAACATCGTCACGCGCTTACAAATGAAAATGGCCGCCATTCAGTAAAGGTGAAAGGTAAAATGTTTTTAACTGTTTTGAACTTCTCAATTATCGAGTAATCACACATAAAAAATTAAAATATTTAGAAATGGTCAAGCAACCACCTTAGTTTTTATTGGACCACTTCATTTCACTTGGATTGACTCAATGCATACATTACTGACATTAACCGCAACATTATATAGGTTATTTTTTAAATGTCTGTAAGCACAAAAAGTACAGGCATAGGATAAAATGCAGGACTGGAAACATTTAAAAAGGGATTGTAGTTACGCGTACGCAGGAACGTCGCGTATGTAAATCAATACTTCCATTCTTTTGCAATTGATCAATTACACATGCCGGGGAGACATCAACAAAGAAACGGAAGGGAAGCAATAATTTTGACATCATGCACACGTTATAAACGCCACCTTTCTGCAGTGACATCGTTTCTTTTTATTGTCTCCATAGAAAAACGAACTTGACTGACATTCTGAAAACAGATTCTTTCATCGCACGGTCCAGCGGCGAACCACGCGTAACGCAGCATGTCGCTGAATACGTGCGAGGATAGCTGGTGGTGTATATTGGAATGTACTTTGATGCAAGCTTCTCGGGAAGTGATTTCTTTTTCTTTCTCCATGAGGTAAGTGCAGTTTTGACATTTTTATTAGATTTTTTACCTGACGATAAAAATATGCATCGCAGGGTTGCGCTAGTGGCGTACATTTGGGGGGAATTACTTTGGTGCTGCACGTTGGCAATCCGTCTTCATCTTGAAACACTTCGTCGTATATTTGTGGATTTGTTTGTCCTCCCCACGAGTAAATCAACAAAAGACATTGATTCTTTTGCACGTAGAGCTTCAATCACATCAGTTATATATGTTTTGTAGAAGTCTGTTTACCCGATTTTGAAGGAGGAGTACAAAAATATTTGCCGATGGGCGGAATCGGGGCAACCCTCTCAACACGAATCCGTTCTCTTATCGCTGAGCCAAACACTGCTTCGTAAACACATTGTCACAGGGACAGTTGATAAGGTCCCCACGGTGATAGATCCATACCAAAATTCCTTTTCATTTCCTAAACGCTTAGCCACCCGAAGTTCCCACTCGGAGCACTTTCATGTCTCACCACGCCCTACATGTACCATGAATCTGGACAAATTCGGCGAAGACGAGCAGGCGTCCTCTTTTTGAGAGTCTTGCGAGAGCAGATGTCGGAAGTGTTCAAACACAGAACGTTGGCATGCCTGTCAGAGCTGAAAAATCACTCTCCAGGAGATTTTTCTGTCGTAATTCTTCGCGTGAAGGAAGAGGTTCCGATGAAGAGCGTCGGGTTGAAGCTGCACTTTTTATACTTTTTGTTGCAAAGAAACAAATCCAAACGACCGTATTCGTGATGAGGATTTGGCGACAGGACGATTTTGGAGGAGGCAACACAATGAGGATACAAATACACAATAATATCGAGAGTTTACGAGAATGACAGTGATGAAACAAAAGAAGTACTCACTACAACTGGACCCAAAATTGGCAATGGATTTTATCATGCGTAAATACAGGATGCGGCAAAAGTGCAATGCAGTGAGGGATCATAATGGCGTATGGTATAGGGTGTCTGCAGGTGGGTGCGCACCTTATAGGAGCTATGGAGTCAGCGGCAGCCATCTTGACATCCGACATCTTGGATGTGGGTGTGTTGTAAACGGGAAGGTGGTCTTCATTTGCGTAGGAGTTACGACCCGTTAAAGCCTGAAATTGCTAAGAGGTGATCAATTCTGTTTATTGTTGCAGGCGATCCACAGTGGCACTTACACAGCAGGAACGCATTGGAGTTGTGTTAATGAGTGATGGGCCAAGTACCTGAGTGACTGTTGCAGACTTCACCGCCCGGCATCCTGAGAGAGATGACATTTCACACATGACAGTACGCAAGTTATTGGACAAATTCCTTGCAACAGGTTCTGTGGTGAACAAGCCACGCAGTGGACGTCCAAGAACAGAAACCGAAGAGGAGACTGCAACAGCCATGTTGCATCGTCTGTCGAAAGTGCACGTCGCAGTATGCGCCGGTCATCAGCCATATCTAGTGTCAGTCAGGAAGTGTTGCACACGCAGCAATGGCAACTGTACGAGTTACAGTTGCAACATCATCACTCCGAGGATGACCCTGATTGGCGGGTGCAGTTTGCAGAATGGACTCTGGATCAGTGTAAAAGGGACCCAAACTTCATACGACAGATGTTTTTCAGTGACGAAGCTAATTTTTATGTGCAAGGAAAAGTAAACAAACAGAATCATCGTTACTGCTCAGATGCAAACCCCTCTTGGGTGGTAAAACTGCAGGTGGCGAAAAAGTGAGGGTCTGGTGTACAAGAATCGTGGGTCTGGTGATTACTGATGGAATCTTGATTGGGGAGAGATAACACGCTCCTTAATTATGTGCTTCCAACGCTGTTGAACATGTGGGGTGATTTCCCAATCTTCTTACAACACGACGGTGCACCTCCCCACCACGCTACTGAAGTCAAAACAGTTTTTGGAAATTTGTGGTAAGTTCCTTTAGGACCAAACTACTGAGGTCATCGGTCCCTAGGCTTACACAATACTTAATCTAACTTAAACTTACGCTAAGGACAACATACACACTCATGCCGAGGGAGGACTCGAAACTCCGTCGGGGGTAGCCTCATGAACCGTGTAAAGGCGCCTCAGACCACGTGGCTACCCCACGCGGCAGAAACAGTTTCTGGATGAACAGTTTGCAGGTCACTGTATAGATAGGATGGGTACTATCGAATAACCACCACAGTATCCTGATCTTACACCCCTTGATTTATCTGTGGGGCATTTGAAATCTATTGTGCACAAGGTACAAATCAACACTGCAGCCCATCTTTGCCAGGGTATTGAGGAGGCACGTGCCTCTGTTGACCCACAGAACTGCGACGTGTGCTGCAGGACTGGCAAAAAGAGAGAGACACTTCGATTTTTGTCCGGCGCAATGGAGGAGATTACTGAGCATATGTACTGCCGAATCTTACAAGTGTCCTAAGCTTAAACACATCATAACTCCTACAAAAACAAGAATATCTTCAAACAGACATCACACGTGTATTCCTGAGAAAGCGGAGTTCAAAATGATTTACCACATGACACCCTTCCCATCTGAAACAGGTAAAAGAAATTCGAGATGGCGGATTTAAAAATGGCCGCCGCTGTCGCCACACAGCACAGTTACGCCCCCCATCTAAAGACACCCCATACCAGACGACATAATGATTTCTCAAACCGTTCTACTTTTATAGGGATATATCCAGACTTTTGCCTTACCTGTACATTAGTGTTGAAGAGACTGTTTGTGGCACTAATATTTCTACCATCAGCCGCGTTTATTCTCTTTAGTACTTTGTAATGTAACAATTACAATGAAATAACAGAACACCAATTTCATCTTGACACCCGGCTCATACGTAACAAACGAAGCATTTCCGGACATATATTTACTTGAATGCTTTTACTTAAGGAACAACTCGGAAATTCTTGGAAGTCTGTTCTCAAACACCCAATACCATGATATAATCAATAAATACCACGGCATATAAAATTATAGATACTGCTGCTTACTTTCAAACATAACTTGTTTCTCTATGTTAATTAATCTACACGGTGATTATAATTAAACTTTCAAAACGCTGTAGAAATAACACCACTGGTCAGAATGACGTCAAATTGTAACGGAATATTATCGGAGAAGTGGGAAAACGTATGGCAGAAGAAGAAAAATAGTGTGAAATTCATCAACAGATGGCGCTGTATGTGTCAGAATACGTAAATGAAAACACCTGTCATGCGCACGACCCACTCAAGTTGATATAAACACGCCGGGTACACGGCTTTTCCTCCTTTCGCGTCTGCGACATTCCCCGCATCTGTCTCAATGCAGGATCGCGCTGTGCTTGTAAAGCTGTATTACAACAATTATGAGCGTGCACCGTCGCTCTGCAGAAGTTCCCGACACTGAAGGGTTTGAAAAAAGGCGTTGGTCCAATGACTGCCGTGGGTCTGGAGAAAATGATTCGGAAATTCGAAAAGACGGGTTCTTTTGGTGCGCAACCTGGTAGAGGGAGGAAACGAATTGATTCGATGCAGTGGTCGCAGCAATGCAGGACAAGACTTGTGGAGTGCAAACGTGTAGTGCACGGAGAACTGCCCGAACATTAGACATACCCGTGAGCATGGTGCGTAAAATCCTACGAAACGTCCTTCTTTGCTAACCATTCAAAATTACCCATGTGCACGACATGCTTCCTGTTGAGCTGCCAGCAAGAGAGACCTTTGCTTTAGAATTTCCTACTCACATGGAAGTGGAAGATTTTGTGGACAGACGAAGCCCACTTCCACCTGATAGGATATGTCGATACACAGAATTGTCGAATATGGGCAAGGGAAAATCCATACGTAAATCAACCAGTACCACTTCGTCCTGAAAAGGTCAGTGTCTGGTGCGGGTTTACGGCATCATTTATCATAGGGCCATATTTTTCCGAAGAGACAGGTGCTTCCGGTCCTGTTACCTGTACCGTCACTGGCAAGCGCTATGAGTGTCTTTTGCACAACCACGTCATTCCAGCACCCCAACAGCGTGGTTCGCTTGCATAGCTGAGTGGTACCGTGCTTGCCTCCCGTGTAGCGGGCCCGGTTCGATACACGGCCGGGTTGGAGATTTTCTTCGCTCGTGGACTGAGTGTTGTGTTGTCCTCATCATCATTTCATCCTTATCACCGGCGCGCAAGTCGCTCATTGTGGCGTCGAATGAAATAAGACTTGCACTTGGCGGCCGAACTCCCCCGAATACCAACAATGCCATACACTCATTTCCAGTTTTTCCAACAGCGTGGATGTGTGGATGGTATCATTTTCATACAAGATGGCGCACCTCCGCACATTGCAAATCCAGTTGAGCAGCTGGTGAAGCGCCATTTCGGAAATGCTAGAATTTATCAGCCGCCATTTCCCCACAGCCTGTCCGTCCGATCAGCTGATCTTAATCCCTGTGACTTCTGGCTATGTGGCCATCTAGAAGATTGTGTGTTCAGTGTTCTGACTGCAAACTTAGCTGCACTGAAGGGATGCATTGCGCAACACATTCTGAACGTTACCCCGGAAACACTTCGATCACTTATGGAACATGCTGTTTCTCGATTATTAAAATTGTTGCAGAAAACTGGACAGCATGTTGAACATGTTTTGCACCAGTCACACGGAAATTAATAATTCGATTTGATTTTGACTGATGCTTTTTACGTGGTTTTTGGCCTCAAGAAATTAAAAAGTAATGTGATTGATGCTTTTTATGCGGTTTTTGGCCTCAGGACAATTAAAAACCGATGCGTGTGATGCTTTTTATGCGATATTTGGCCTCACGACAATTAAAAACCGATTTTTCCCATCCGACATGATATGACGTTGCCGTGGTAGATGGGCTTACGTAACTAACAGTATCACACCTGTACACAAATGCAGATTGAGTAGTACAATTTGTTTAACGTCAAACATACACCTTAGGCATTGTTGTGTGATTCATTTGCCATTTGTAGTCGACCACCATTAAATTGTGATGCTTACAGCGCCATCTATTGCTACATTTTCTAACTATTTATTTTTCTTCTGCCATACGTTTTTCCCATCCTCCAATAATATTCCACTGCAATTTGACGTCATTCTGACCAGTGGTGGTGTTTGTATAGCGGTTTGAAAGTTATATTATACTCACCCTCTTTGTCACAAGACTACTTTGCCTGATTCCTGGAACTTTGAATATTCTGATAAAGTTCTTCTGAGGAAGCGCTAAAACCTGTAGCCATGTCAGCTAACAAACTTTGCTTCTAATCTCAGCGTATGTAGTCCAGTAACTGTACATTCAGTATCGCTGGTATTTCATCGTACTAACTAATTAAAAGCACAACTTCCTGCTGAGTCCACTTCGTTAATTCTATATGATATGGCTCCGATGTCTCTATATGTTTTTTGGTGCGCAGCATTATTTAAGTCTAGAACTTTCCAAATACGCTAACTGCTCGTGGTGTTCGTTTACAAAATAAAACGGGCAATTATTTTCGCTCAGAAACATGCCACGACCACGTATTACGGCTAAAACAAAAAAAAAAACGCAGTTTCGTGGGTACTTTTTTTTAAAGTGTGCACGAGAACGGCAAAATATATTTCCAAGATGTGGTAGTGTAGAAACTGTGAAATACGGCGCAAATCTGATACGCAATATGGCCGCTCTGTACTTTCGGCTCTCCCGACAATGGTGGTGCAGTTTTTCTTGTCTGAGGGCTACGTCATGCAGCTCTGGAGAGGAAGGGTTTCCGTCCACACGAGAGGTCTAAACTCCCAGAGAGCGACTACCCGATATCTTTACCCCACTCTCGGACACTACCAGTGAGCTGACTCTCGGCTCTGTTTACACTACACGTATCACTCGCAAAATGTCTTTACTCTTAGCGGCGGTGTCACCAAACGACATTTGTGTTGGAGTAAGTAGCGTGTTCGACTCGTTTTGCAACGTAGGCTCTTTGACAACTGTGATACTGGCTTTTCGCGGTCGGCAGCACCACTCTTACAGCATCTGCCGCAGTAGTTTGTAGGGCATGTCTGCGCCACTCTTAGGCTGACAGAACAAACCCGTGGCGAATGACGTAGCTCTTCATTGTATCACCTCTACCTCTTCCGTTGGTAGTGTGGTTTCAGCTGCCAGAGACTGCGCGCGCGCGCGCGCTTGTGTGTGTGTGTGTGTGTGTGTGTGTGTGTGTGGCGAGCTTCGCGAGGGTTGATGGCGTTGTGACGACCGTAGTAACTGTGATCGCGAGCCTCGGATGGCTGTGTACGGACACCGTTTGAGTGAACGCCAGAGACTTTAAGATTGAATTTTCCTGTAACCTGCAAGTAGTTAAATGCCTCGTCCGTTTCCGTCTAGGATGGTTTGTGCGTCGCCCGTATTTTAGATCTCTATGGCGAGAGGAGCTAGAACTTCCGGCTTTTATGAGAGATAAACAGTCTTTTGAATTAGTTAAAGAATGTCGCAGGAAAGTAATTTATGGGTAATGGAGCTTTGAGGAGATTTGCATTCCGTTTTTGAATATATACGATTATTACAAAAAATGAACTTTTAATTTTCGTCTTTACTTCCTCACTCACTTAAATGCAATACTTTGTTTAAATCAGTGAATAACACATTGATTTGTTATGAAGTCCAAGAAATTGTAATTTAGGAAATTATAACATTTGAAAAGCGTACCTCCGAAAATTTTAGAAGTACACTCGTACTAGGACTATGATGGCAATAAACTCTCACGAATTTGATAACGCCATAATTTACACAACACAGATTCGAAGTGTGCACTCACAATTACCAGTCTTCCAATAAACGCTACGATTGTGAACACTGGTCTGAGTAAGAATTTATTTTTCAGGCACGGCGAGCGGAAATGTAGACAAGTGGACTGTAGACTGCGACCAAAATATTTAGGACTTTCTTCTGGTTGCTCATTTAAGTAATTTACAGGCCCCTGTCGCGCGGTTAAGCTTCCATTTACAGAAAACTGACGCATGTGTAAAGATAAAAGTATCTACCGCCTCACAAACGAATTAAATTATGTTCATAACTCCGAAGAAAGACTAACGTCTCTTACGATCACCAACCTAAATAAATATTCCTCTCAAGAGTTATTTTTTAGTTGAAGAGCTAGACACCTTGTGTGAAACACTCCGCTTGTGCATGCCAGACATAACCCTCGCGCCTGACAACTTAACTAGATTCTGTCTGCCAGCATGACACCAACGCAATCGTGTACATGTTCGGATATTCCACATGCAAGTTACTTCGTTTGCCAGATGAGGCTGCAGAACTGAATCGCACGCTTTCTGGACCCACGAATTACGGCAGCACCGCGAGCTCCGCGACCTACTGCCATCTGGATCTCGTGAGTGAACAAAGCCTTCTGAGTTTCATACGACCGGTGCTTGACGAAACAAATGTCGATTCGTAGACGACACATGACTGATGTTTTAAGTCTATATGTAGACTGGGTGTATGTACATAACTGTATTTTCGTTTGTTAAAGTATCATTTGTATTTCTCTCGCCACGTAGTTTAGTCTACTATTGTATGCCAGTGGTTGTGTTTCAAAAGACTCTGCAGGTATTCTGTGTGGTGGTTTTCCCAGTAACCAACGCTGACTGAACAGGGCAAATGCAATGCGACTCTAAACCCGCACTTTGCGAGACCCAGGTGCATAATGAACTGTTAAGGACTTTACTCAATCCCTTACAAGGAAAAGCTTTCAAGAGCTTGAAGCGAAGGCCTTCACGCCTCGCTGTGTTACTCGTAAATGCCGGACGAGTAAGGACGACGTCCAGTTTCAGTCTTTCTGGTACTGAAATTCTCAGAAATCATGACCGCTAGGCCTACTTGGATAAAACTGATTTATGTTTTCTTGCCGCGCTAGGTTTCATCGCAGTCTCAGGCTTTCGACGATCTTCTCGGTGGTCAACAGATGACTGATGCTACGCTGGTACTTTATATCTAACAGTTGGGGACAAACTGCGTCGTGGTGACGTCAGTGAGTAGCCAACCAATTTAGATGTACCACTCTCCCTCCCCCCCTCCCCTCCCAATTGAACCTTCGCGAGGTGGGTTGGCTTGTTGTGCCCTCAATGTCAAGGATAGCCGCACTCCAGGTGCAACCACAACTGAGGGGCACATAGCTCCTGGGGGGGGGGGGGGGAGGAGCACAGCAACCTTTTCTGTACTTGCAGGGGCAACAGTCTGGATGGTTGACTCGTCATCCCTTGTAGTATCAGCGAGCGTGGCCTTGCTGTGCTGGTACTGCGAATGGCTGTATTTTTTCTGAGGGCTTGCAGCTCTACTGTAGACAAGCGGGAGAACTGCATCAAACAAGTCTTTGGAGCAACATCCCCAGAGATTACGTTATGTCTGCGATACAACACTGCTCCCCATCAAATATGGATATTCGACAAATTAGTAATTGTCTAGAGCTCCCTCACAATCTTATTCCAAGTACTGACCTTTCCGGCTTCTTTCCTCATAGCAGCCGTTGAGATCACGCCTTCCCGCGGTTTGCTCTCAAACCACATTGTGTGCTCATTCCATTGTTCATTCCGTTCAGTATGTCTTGTAATTCTTCTTCACTTTCACTAAAGACAAGAATGTCGTGAGCGAATCTTATCATTTATATGCTTTCATACAGAGTTTTAATCCTACTCTTGAGCCTTTCTTTTACTTCCGCCAATGCTTCTTCGATGAGCAAATTGAATGATAAGGGAGAAACATCCTTTAAGACCACAGCGCTTCGTTCTTGTCTTCCTTTCTTAATGTTACCTCTTGGTTCTTGTACATACACCCGTATTATCCGACTTTCCATATAGTTAACGACCATCATGCATCATTTTACATTGATGACCGCTCTTTCTACGTCGATAAATCCAATGAAGGCATCGTAATTTTTCCAAAGTCTTGTGTCCCTTATAAAGCGCAGCATCAGAACTGCCTCTAGAGAACCAATAAGTGACGGAAATAACTCCTAAGACTGACCGACGACTGAACTGCGGAAGTCTGACTTTGTAGTCCACCACCAAATTAGCCATGGATTTATGGTACAGGATACGTAAATTCCTCTGCCTTTGCTTGAGGGAGCACAACGTAATCCGGCCACCTGGACGTAGCACCGGGACAGGAAAAGTTAAGATAGTTACCACTCGATGGTGGAAGAGGAGGAACCTTGAGTCAGCAACTGAACCTAACGAGGCAAGAAAATCCAAAAAAAAATGCTGTCCAAGTCCAGCACGCTTTCAATGCAGACATTGCTCTGTGCAAATACAGCTTCTTGCATATGGACAATCATCATTCCTTAGAAATCTTGCTAACGTCATACCCTACAATAGCGCCCATACTGTAAGCAGTAATTTTTTGTTCTTGAGAACCTCATGTAGGAAGAAGCCCCGTTCAACTTAAGACAGTCTTAATATTTCACTCTGGCATACCGATAATTACCGTTTCATTACTTTCTCAGCCGAGTATAAATATTACACACACACACACACACACACACACACACACACACACACACACACACAGACAGATCAAACAAAATATTTGAGCAAAAAGGTTTTACAAATACCGCTACAAGTCACAAAATTTCTTGACTCCTTAAATTACTTAATTAGTAACATGTTTCCAGATTAGACATCGTCAGGCAACAGAGGCAGTACAAAAAACATTTGACACAATTGCACATAGGTATTGAAGATCTTTTCATATAGTCATGGTACGTGCTGTGTTCATCCTGCAGAGAAACAAGAGGATAACCTAATCGGAGGCGATGTCTGTCTCTATGTCGATCTTTCGTTCACGCGGAAAATTTTTGAAGTAATCGCTCAATTTGCTCTTGTAACGTTGATATCTTCTTATGATTTGTCCAGTGTTACAAGAGCAGAGTGAGTACTTTAAAAAATTCTCGTTAAGATAAAAGACCATCATACAAAGAGACATGAAATCTTATTTGGTTATTCTCTTCTTTCTCCACAAGATGACCACAGTACATACAAAGGCAAACCATTAATATTTGCGCTTGCATTAAATATTTTTTGTACTCTTTCTGTAGTCTGATGATGTGGTCTCACCTCGAAACATGCTCCTAATTAAATCGTTTAAACGGGTAATTTGTTTTACTGGTAGCGTCATTTGCAAAAACGTGTTCGTATTTCTGAATCAGTTACGATAGATTAACAGCCAATATAGCTTTCAAACGAAAATACTCGTGGCACAGCCGATTAAGCAGTCTAAGTTTACAAACAAACGCAGAACCGCATGTAGACCACACGATAATAAATTACGTATAGAGCGGCAGCACACAAACGTTTTATTTGTTGTGCACTTCGGTGATATTCGCGGAACTGCGTGCGTTTGAAGGAGTAATAAAACAATATGAACTAGCCTCAATATGACAGATAAATTCTGGGTCACAGTAACAACAACCTTGTTGTTTTCGTTCCAGTCAGTGTTGTTCCTACAAATTAGTTTCGTGTGGTTGAAACATCCCCCCTCCCTACACACACACACACACACACACACACACACACACACACACACACATACATACATACATACATACATACATACACGCGCGCGCGTGCGATATCGACGCCTACTGACGATATTTTTTTAAATAACACTTTCAACAATGTGTGCACATTTGTATACAGCACTATTAAACCACTTCCCTAGAAGCTGTTTCCCTCCTTAGGTACTGCAAAATGTTAGAGCAACAAAAGGTCTGCAAATCAGCAGTCTCGCAGAATCTAAGCATCATCTCGTTAAAAAGAGACATAAAACTTGCCAACATGAGAATTTAAAAAATTCACAGACAGAAAAGAAATCTGAACACCAAAAAATAATTAATGTAGAGCAATCAAGTTTCGGGAATATATCTGTCTACGTAAATACTTAATACGAGGCGTGTTTTCTAAGTACCGTTTCGAAATTTAAAAAAAGACGTGCTAAGATATCTCAATTTTATTTTTACATGAAAGCCTGTACCTTAATCTACTTTTCTACATAATTTCCGTCAATATTGAAGCACTTGTCATAACGTTGTACCACTTTTTGAATACCCACCTCATAGAAGTCTGCCGCCTGACTTGTTAACCACTGCATCACCACTGTTTTGACTTCGTCATCGTCTTAAAGACGCTGACCGCCCATGTGTTTCTTCAAGTGCAGGAACAGATGGTAGTCACTGGGCGCAAGATCGGGGCTGTACGGAGGATAATCTAGAGTTTCCCATCGAAAAGATGTGACGAGATCTTTGGTCTGATTCGCCACATGCGGACGGGCATTGTCTTGCAGCAAAACTATGCCCTTGCTCAACTTCCATGGACTGTTGCTTTGATTCTGGTGTGACGTAGGCCACTCATGTTTCATCGCCCGTAACAATTTGGCTTAAGAAATCATCAACGTCGTTGTGGTACCGCTCAAGGAAAGTCAATGTGCTATCTAAATGTTTGGTTTTGTGCACATCCGTCACCATTTTCGGTACCCAGCTTGCGCACAATTTCCGGTAATTCAAGTGCTCGGTCACAATGCCATACAAAACACTACGAGAAACATGAGGAAAGTCATCCCACAAGGAGGAAACCGTAAAGCCTCTGTCTTCTCTCACCTTATTGTCCACTTCGTGCACCAAACTTTCATTAACGACCGAAGGACGCCCACTCCGTTGTTCATTATGCACATTTGTGCGGCCATCTTTAAATGCTCATCCACTTTCTTACCATTCCACCACTCAATGTTTTCTCCGTAAACTGCACAGATCTCACGATGAATATCAATCGCTTTTAGGCCTTAAGCACTAAGAAATGTTATAACAGCCCGTACTTCACACTCGGCGGGACTCATGATTATCGGAGGCATCTTAAACACTCAGTACACAACGTAAACAAGGAAGAATGAGACTGTAAAAATAAAATTATTGAGATATCTTAGCACGTCTTTTTTTTTAATTTCAAAACAGTACTAACTTAAAAACCACGTCTCGTATTAACACTGCAAAATCACAGGTTAACGTAAGTGTGAGATACGCCACTGGAAATGTGAAATGCTGCTACATTAATAACCGGTGTAACCGCCAGAATTTTCAATGCTAGCATGCAAACGTGCTTGCCTTGTGTTGTACTGGGGCGGGTGTCAGTTTGTGGGAAGGAGTTTCTTGCCTGCTGTACTTGATCGGTCAATATAGGGACGGTTAATGCTGGTTGTGGATGACGTAGTTGTAGTCCGACGAGTCCCATATGGGCTCGATTGGAGACAAATCTGGTGATCGGGCAGGCCAAGGTCTCAAGCCGAGACTCTGTAGAACTTGTTGGGTTACAACAGCGGTATGTGGGCAAACGTTATCCTGTTTAAGTCACAGTGCATGGAATAACCATGAGAGTGCTCCTGCTGTCATAAGAAATAGCATCCTGTATCATAATTTCAGGTGTAGATCCAGTGTGCCCAGCACGCTCCCAAGCTGGATGCAGCCCCTCGACTGGCCTGCTCCTAATCAACACACGGCCATCACTGGGACCGAGGCAGAAACAGCTTTCATCACAAAACACAACAGACCTCCCTTCTGACCTGCACCGAGTTTCAGGTTGACACGACTGAAGTCATAAATGGTGGGTCGATAGAATGCACGCTACAGGGCATCTGGCTCGGACCTGTGCTTGAAGTAACCGCTTTGTACCAGTTCGTTGTGTCAGTGTGGTGCCAACTGCTGCTTAAATTGCTGCTGCTGGTGCAGTTTGACGCGACAGAGCCATACGCCGAACACAATGATCTTCCGTCTCGATAGTGCCGCGTGGCCGTCGGGAGCCCGGTTTTCTTGCGACCGTGCATTCTCATGACCACCACTGCCAGCAATCATATGTAATGGCTACATTCCTGCCAAGCCTTTCTGCAGTATCGTAAATGTAACACCTGGTTTCTCGTAGCCCTATTACACGACCCGGTTCAAACCCTGTGAGGTGCTGACAATGGTTACTTTATCGCCTTAATGGCATTCTTGACCGACATCAATTCACCACATTCAATCTCAAAGGTAACTGACGCTCACGATCGTTACAGCGTGTATTTAAATCAATTCACATCCTCACAGAGGTGCAACTAGCGTCACTCGTATACGACCGACGCTAAATCTGAATAGATATCTTTCAGATGTAGTAACTCGCTTACCAACTTTCGTCCATGTCTCTCAACTTTTTCTTGCCGGTGCGATTTTCCCCTCTCAGCGTATGTTAGCAAAAAAAAAAAGTGCTCTTACAACCCGTTACAAACAGCCCAGTAAATAGTCTGCAATGTGGTTTCCTGCTCTTCTGACAAAGAGCATGGAACTGACATTACTTTAACCCTACGCTTACCGGAGAATCTGTACAGCGTTGCCCAGCAGTCGGGCCTCTCAGGCCTGTGTTGTTTGACTGAAGTTGACACTATTTTGACAACTTATGCTGTGAATGATTTCTGTGCTATAAAGGCTTTTAAAATAATTTTATTTCTTTAGAGTTTACATTAAAAAACACAATTTTTATACTTTTACTGGTGGCTTTTACTCTTATTGCAAATTTGCGCTGGGTCTACAGACAACATAAGAATGTTTCGAGCGTACTGGTTTGGTGCACTTGTAAGATGTAATTTGACTTTTCTATCTTTCTTCTCCATACATTATGCACATCATCTCCTTTTCTTAGCTGGTGGCTTCACTGCCCTTCCGATGCTACTAATGAATTCATTGACTTCTCTACCTCTGCTAGTTGCTTCCCCAAACTTATGATGACAGTCCGTCGTCTCATTTTTTTTACTGGTATGCATTCATTACACTTACATCAATCGTGTTGACGAAAACCACTTGTTTTTCTCTTCATACCGTAGCATCACGTCTTCTGGTCCTTGATGTCGACGCCGCCCTTTGTAACACTGTATGTCATTATAATTTCGGCCTTGTTTACTTGTGATGATGACACCATTGGTTGGTCATGAAGAGAGCTAAGGACGGTAACAACTTAGTTTTTGTTAGGAACGTAAGAGGCTATCATACATCTGGTTGAAAACCAAATAGTGTAGAGCATACTGCACTTTCTTTAGGTGTAACAAGATCGGTAGCCAGTTCACCTTTCCTTTTTTCGGGTAGTACCGACTTGTGTCAGATCTTTTGACAACAAATAATGAGCTAAACCGAAAGATACCAAAAAAGAAAAAAAAATCGTCACAGGCGATATTACGTCCAGACTTTTCAAGTTCAGTCATCAGAGTTTTCACAACATTCTCTTCAAGTAGCACGGCTCTGGTTTCTTTCTCCTCCTCCAAATACACTTTCATCTTCAAGCAGTAGTCTGTTGCACTCTCACAAATTGTCCAGAACTTTATTCCGTATCTACCAGGTTTTGATGGGATATATTGTCGAAACGGACAGCTATCTCGAAGTGCGACCAACTATTCATCCACGGTCATGCACCACCCTGAAATGCAGGCATCCCTACAAGTAATTTCTCATATCTCAGAAACTCCGATTGGCTCCATTTTGTCATTTGACCTATGTTCACGTCGGGCTGCTGCACTGTCAAAGCGCAACACCCTCACACAGCTTGAAAGCAGGTGCGAGACATAACTTCATTGAACAGTGGTCGGCCATTCTGAACGCTTCAGAGCTAACTGATATCTTCATTTCTTGACTTGTAAACTCCGGTCACGATCAGAACACCAAGGAACTTTTTCATTTCATGCATTTCTATATCCGCCCGGTCCTCGTAAACGATTAGACCTCCCTTGTTGCTCTACATACACACTTAGTCAATGAGGGGTACACAAAAGAACAACATAAAACAGGATTCTTTTATTACCACAGTTCCTAATCGAATAACTTTTAGGTCTCTGGTCTTCTTTCGATGCATCCTTTTTGCTCCGCCTACCATAAATTCCATTATGAGGAGCCGTGGCCATATTTCATTCCCATTACGAGAAAACAATTCAACAGAATTTGCACTAAATTGTTGTCCTCCATCTTCGTAAAGGGATTCTTCATGATAATCACCATCGTATAGTCCTGAGTTTTCTGCGATATCTGCCTCGTTATCATCATCACTGGAAGATTCACATTCACTAAGCGGGTTTTCAGAACCAGAAGACTGCTCCAACAATTTCCTTACCACCTCAACTGATAGTCTTCTTCCCCGTAACATTTTCGGTTTGTAGGACAGACAAATGTTATGAAACAGTGTACCAAAATAAACATGTCACAAGGAGGACTGTGAACAGTGAAAGAACAATAGCGCGAGACTACAACGGCGACAGACACCTGGTTGCGGAAAAACTGCTTCTAACCGCATGGGCCTACGAGGCCCATACTGGAGGAAACTTACACCCAACACTTTAACAAAAAGCCAATTTGCAAAATTATGACTAATTTGACAAATTAGCAAAAGCCATAAAATTTCATTATAATAAAACGTATAGTTACTAACAGAGAAGATATTAAACATCACCTAATGGTAGGTTAAGGGTTAAACTTTAGCTTGCTAGAAAGAGGATTTTCAGACAATGAATGTCGTTATCGACATCCTTAGTGCGCCGACATCAGCACAGGTAGGGGGCATGGAGGCAGGAACCAGTTTCGGCCATGTTCATTATATAGGATGACTCCTAAGTACCTTCGGCACTGCACAAGACGACTGGGCGGAAACTATGGAATGCAGAAAAATGACACGTCATATGAGCGGACAGGGCACCTCCTTTATCTCGATTCGGAACACGCGCCCTGACACAGATACACAAGGAGCCAGGTGTGTCGCAACACACTCCGTACTGTCGCATCGAAAAAAGTTCGCGCCTCGAAATTGAGCACCTGTAATGCGAGTTACAAACTTGGGGAGATGCTCTTTCCACTTTGTGTGTCCATTTTCTGTACGTCCTGCAGTTTTCCCGCAGATGTTTTGTGAAACTCCAGTGGTACTTATGACCTACTGGATGACGTCGGAAGTTCCATGAGGCTTTTCGCGGATGGTGGTTGACGCTGTCATAGAGAGGTGTTCCAACACTGCAGTACTGCACCGAAATGCATGAGGACCTGCAGAAGTTCGACGCTTGGTGCATGGATTACCATTTCATCCTCAACACAATCAAATGTAATGTATTGCAAAAACATCCATCACTGCAAAATTACACGACTGCAGTCAGTCACTGGATGATGATGATGATGGTGATGTTTGGTATGTGGGGCGCTCAACTGCGCGGTTTCAGCGTCCATACAAATTCCCAACTTTTGCTCAGCCCAGTCTCGCCACGTTCATGAATGAGGATGAAATGATGAGGACAACACAAACACCCAGTCATCTCGAGGCAGGTGAAAATCCCTGACCCCGCCGGGAATCTAACCCGGGAACTGTCACATCTGTTAAGATCTGGCAGCACGCATACAGAGTAGCTTAAAGTAGAACCACCACATAAAACTAGTCGCATGTAAGCCTGCCGCAACACAGACTTATTAGAATAATCCTCAGGAAGTGTTGTAATCCACACACGAAAAGAAGGTTGCTTAGAAAACCGCTGTTCGACCATACTGTTCAGCAGTCTGATCTATACCAGATAGGACTGACACAGGAAACTGAGAAGATCCAAAGATGGGCAACACATTGCATTACAGGGAGAGAAGGAGATTAGAGTTTAACATCCCGTCGACAGCGCAATCTTTACAGACGGACTTTTCGTTACAGGTTCATTTAGTAAGGAACGAAAACGTGAGGATACGCTCAATCAACTTCAGTGGCAGACGCCGCAAGAAAGGGAATGTACATTACTGTAAAAATTCCGACAGCGCACGTTGCTACAGTAATCAACTGATGTATCGCTTCCTCTAATGAATGAGGATGGTTCGATAAGTCTGGTAAACTTCTATGAAAGAATGGAACATTTTTGTTGCCCCTTCATTATTGGTAAGATTGTTTATTCCAAGGATCATATATGAATTTGAATACTGTACAGCGTGCAATTCATTGCTGACAACCGTCTGAATTGGTCAATGTGTCGAATGCGACTGAAACGGGAGAAAACCGAGTTTCGTGCTGTTATTGAACACTTTGATTTGAAGGGTTGGACCGCCACAAAAATCAAAACAAAGTTGGATGAAGTTCACGTGGACTCTGCACTATCATTGAAGACCATTTAATTTTGGATTAATGAATTTAAACGTGGTCGGAAAAGCACCCGAGACGAAGCGCGCCCATGACGTTCAGTTGTGATCACCACAAAGGAAACCATTGACAAAATCCGTGATACGTTATGCAACACCGCCGAATAAAAATTCGTGAGATTACTGAGTCGGAAGACATCCCATCTGAGCGAGTGCATAACAGCCTGCACGGAGAATACGCTAAAAGAAGTTGTGTGCGATGTGGGTGCTGCGACTGCCCACATTCGACCGAAAGCGAATCCGGCACATTTCAACACAATGTCTGACGTTGTTAAATTGAAATCCCCAAGATTTTTTGTGCCGATTTGTGGCTGCTGATGAAACCTCGATCCATTATTACACACCAGGGGCAGAACGGCAATCCAAACAATGGACAAAGGCTGGTGAAAGTGCACCGAAGAAGACAATTTCGTTGGTTGGTAACGTGATGATGGTTATCTTTTGGATTCCCAAGGAATAATCCTCACACATTACTTGGAAAAAGACGGAACCATAACTGGACCCTATTATGCTTCACTGCTTCATCGTTTGAATCTTGCACTGGCCGAAAAAAGACCAAGGTTGGCACGCAATAACGTGCTCTTCCACCAGGATACCGCACCATCCCACAAATCAGCTATAACTGTGGCGAAAGTGCGTGAACTGGGCTTTGAGCTGGTTCCTCATCCACCCTATTCACCAGGCTTAGCCCTACGCGACTTCTTCCTATTCCCTAACTGGAAACTTTGGCGTATTTGAATAAATTTTCACGACATGAGGAAGTGATAGTTGCAGCCAACGAATATTTTGCGTAGTTTTACAGGACCTATTTTTCCGATGGGCTGACACAGTTGGAATATCGCTGGACCAATATCCAGTAGTAAGGTGAGTTACGAAACAAAATTTGTTTTTTCCAACTTAATAAATCACCCTCGTAATCATGCGAAAAGCTCATGAGGGTAACATTTGGGAGATTCGAGCTCAGACACAGACTTACCGAAAATGTTTCTTTCCACAGATTATTTGTGACTGGAACAACACGAATGGGAGGATGTGGTAGTGGTACATGAAGTACCCTCCGCCACACACCATAGCTTTGCTTGTGGAGTATAGATGTACATACAAGGCGTGTCAATATGCAGCCTAGATCATCCGAAGGAGACATTACACTAAGGGCTTGTTCACGCAGATCACCAATTAAGTCTAGTGCCAAAGCGTTTTGATAATCAAAAGTGCCTGAACAAAGTTCTGTAGTCGAGCACTTTCGTAAAACGATGTACTGTGCTCGACCAAGTAAAGTCGGTAATCGACGAGAGAGTAGCTTATCATACCCAAATCCACTCATCGATAACGCATCACCAGCCAGTTCTGAACTCCGTCTGATTAATACAGGTCTTCGTGATATTCGCCCTGCTTTAGCAGTCATCTGAGTTTATTGTGGAAAATAATTCGAGCAACGTACCGAATAACTCAAAATTCCATTATTCCCCTGTAATGAGCTAGCGGAGATGACACGTGACCAACAACGTGATACTCATTAAATAGGCGTGAACATCCGTTAGGATTTTGCCGACGAACTCGGGGTTTGCCCTATACAGAGGGATTGGACGAAAATAAGTAAACACCGCGAGAAATGCATGCTTGAACACAAATGCAGATGCTAGCGAAGCCTGAAGTTTGTACTGCTGTATTTGACAATGAATGGCATCTGTAAAATGTCCTCAATGCACTGCAGGGATCAGTGGTGGTCAAAATGGTTCAAATGGCTCTGAGCACTATGGGACTTAACAGCTGTGGTCATCAGTCCCCTAGGACTTAGAACTACTTAAACCTAACTAACCTAAGGACATCACACACATCCATGCCCGAGGCAGGATTCGAACCTGCGACCGTAGCAGTCGCGCGGTTCCGGACTGCGCGCCTAGAACCGCGAGACCACCGCGGCCGGCGGTGATGGTAAGAACAGAGTTTTGCGTAGTTGCGAGCGCATTATGTCAGACCTAAGTGAATTCGAGCGAGGGCATATTTTTGGTGTTCGTATGGTGGGTGGTGCTTCCGCAACCAAGACAGCGAAAGTGTTTGGTGTTTCACGAGGCATCGAATTGGAAGAAAAATCGTTCAAATGGCTCTGAGCACTACGAGACTTAACATCTGAGGTCATCAGTCCTCTAGAACTTAGAACTACTTAAACCTAACCAACCTGAGGACAGTACACACATCCATGCCCGGGACAGGATTCGAACCTGCGACCGTACCAGTCGCGCAGACTGAATCGCCTAGAACCGCTTGGCCACTGAGGTCGGCCCGTATGGAAGATTTATACCGCATAGAGAGAAAGCATAAACACATTCTCTGAGTCACAAGGCATACGAAAGTGTGTATTAACTGATCGTGATGGACGGTCATTGAAAATTATGATGAAAACGTAAGAGGACGACAGCTGCAAACGTGCAAGCGTAACTGAATGTCACACTCGCAAACCGTGTCAGCACTAAAGTAATAGAAAGGTAGCTCCACAAGCAGCACATGAAATCTGGACTATGGAGCAATGGAAGAACGTCATGTGGTCGGATGAGCCTTATTTCCCACTGTCTCGAACATGTGGTCAAGTTTATAATGGAAAATGGCGGGGGGGGGGGGGGGGGGGGGGTCTGGTGATGATCTGGGCAGCCATGTCGTGGCATTCCGCGGTCATCACCGTTACTCTGCAAGGTCGCATTACTGCAAAGGATTGCTTGACCATTTGGGCACATCAGGTCCATCCCGTGATTCCCCAATGGTGATGCTGTGTTCCAAGACGACACTGTTCACACAGCTCGAATAGTCCGGGATTGGTTCTGTGAGCATGAGAATGACCTGTCTACATCTACATGGATAGCCTACTGTGCGTATCACACTTAAGTGCCCGGCACTGTATCGTCTCTCCTGGCCACCACAATCATCAGATCTCAAGACTACTGAGCTTTTACAGGGAAGGTGTGGGATCGCTACCAACTTTCATCACCGTTACTTGAATCTGGTACAATTTTGTAAGAGGAATGGTATAAAATTCCCTTGAAAACCGTAGAGGACCTGTATTCATCTGTTCCGACATGACTGGAAGCTCGTCTGAACGCCAGCTTTTTTTCTACACCGTTTTAGGTATGACAATGTGTTGTGCTTTTTTCTATTTTCATATTTTTGTCCACCCCCTGTACTTGTAAGGTCAGCGTAAACTGAGCGAGAGGTAGCTGGAAGGCGATAGAGGTAGCTCCCCCCCCCCCCTACCACCCAATCGACGGATAATTCGTGCAAGGTGACAGGAGGCGAGGGAACAGTAGAACCGGTCGCCGTCCCCAATACTGCCGCTGCCAAGGACTGCGCCGCGCCGCGCCGCGCCGTGCCGTGAAAGTCGCAGGGCGTTCTCTGTGCGCCTGTGTCGGCGATAGGGCCACTTAGCGAGGAATTCCAAGACCCGACCGTAGGCACACGGCAGTGTGCCGTGGCGTGGCGGTCTGGGAGCGCCACCGCCCGACGACACGAATGGCCCAGATTCGTCTCGTTTTACCTTCATCATGCAGCTGCCCCAAACTAAGTAACTTATTAGGATGAAGTATGGGATGTTCTTGCTGTGACGCATTTCTGCGTATGACGTGTTAACAGCGCAACTTGTTGCATGTGGAGGACAACGTTAGGTTCAAATTGTCAACTGTATGTGAAATCTTATGGGACTTAACTGCTAAGGTCATTAGTCCATAAGCTTGCACATTACTTAACCTAAATTATCCTAAAGACAAACACAGACACCCATGCCCGAGGGAGGACTCGAACCTCCGCCGGGATCAGCCGCACAGTCATGACTGCAGCGCCCTAGACCGCTCGGCTAATCGCGCGCAGCCAACGTTAGGTAATTCGTGAGAAAACTCCAGCATTTTTCCCAAACCGTCTCCTAGTGTCATTTGGGAGAGGTAAGCATACCTTGCGTCTTGTACAGTTGCATCATCATCCCCACTGGATGTCTTCTCCGTCAGCCGCAGATTGTAACAAGCGTACAATGAACAGTGAATGATGGAATGGCACGTGGGGAAGTCTCAACGTTACTACAACGACAGTCTGGAAATAAAACGACGCCACCTGATTTGTTTCTCCTCTCAATATTAAAAATTTGGAAAAATACTCGAATCTAAATTCGCAAAGTCTGACCACGTATCGAGCACCAATATCCGTTCACTTAATTATATGCAAACAACTTTAATGAGCATACGAAATGGCTTGCAAACTTTTCCAAGGCACTTTTAATCAATAATTCACTCCAAACTCTGTTCCAAAACTGTGTCATAAACGCTTCCCGTTTATATTTTCACTTAATGTGAACAATACAAAATATCCACTCACAATAAGAACTGGCATCGGCGTGAAAGTTAGTTCTAGGCTGCCGGAAACTTCGCCTTAGGCTGCTCGTGAGCTAGCCTACAAGTATTGTGCCCGCCAGCACGGGGCGCGTTTCTCATTCGTCGGTTCAGTCGGCCGACGACAGACAACGTTACATAAACATTCTAATTAACATCTGAGAATTATTTTGGAGTTACTGAATCTATGTTTGGGAAGCAGTAAGTGTGGATAAGGTCGTTAGTGAAACTGGAGGCGTATATAAATTTGTGCTAAGTTCCTACGGGACCAAACTGCTGAGGTCATCGGTCCCTAGGCTTACACGCTACTTAATCCAACTTAAACTAACATACGCTAAGGACAACACACACACATCCATACCCGAGGCAGGACTTCAACCTCCGACAGCGTGAGCCGCGCGAACCGTGGCAAGGCGCCCTCAGACCGCGCGGCTACTCCGCGCGGCGAGGTGTAAATAAACATTTAAATGGTAAATATTAATGAATAAAATTGGGCGTTTGCCTCCGAACCTTGCAATGTGAGCCACCGCACTGTCTATATCAGTGTTTCTCAACCGTTGTGTCGCGAACATATATCAGGTGTGTCGACGTGATTATACGCATAATAAACAATGTACTCTGGCTGTCTACTTTTTGCATTGAGGGGAAAAGAATCACATTTACGGGTGTCGCCAAAGTTTGGTACGTACTTCGGTGTATCCACAGGAAAAAAGGTTGAAAGACACGGCCGCCTGCACTCTTTGGTAGGACACGGTTCGGTATTTCGTCCTCACGTCTCGTGGCCATGACAGTTTTGTGGGATGAGGGATACCGATCTTAACTGCTTACTGGCTCACATCAGCGTGAACCATTTCTATATCGTATGAGCGAACCTAATAAAAGGTGCTTCGCCATGTAGCATAAATGCCACAATGAGATTAAAAATCAGATGCTCCGAACTAAAATTACGTTGTCCATCATTTACAGGACTTTATTGGCGTGTGCGCCGACACACACACACACACACACACACACACACACACACACACACACACAGGGAGAGAGAGAGATTATATGCGTTTTTCGAGCGATCGCACAATTCCATTAACGAGGGCGGTGGTCGAATGGAGATGTGAAGCGGACGCGCCATGATACAGGTGGACCTTCATGCACGGATTTGCGCAATCTGTCTGCTTTAATTAGACGCGCGGGTGAAATATTTCTAACCGCTCATGAGCGGCACTGCATCAAAAATAAATCACATTTCCGCTGCGTTACGGCAGGGTAATCACCAGTGACTCCAGAAACGAGATGTGCTGTCATTCATCTCCAGTATGATAAAAACCTCGGGCAATTTTGCATTAAAAAGCCTTGCCAACACTTCTACCTGTTGGCTTCGTTAAAATGTCGGCACGAAAGCGGTAAGTCACCAGGAAAACTAGTGTCACTGAAAATGCATTCACCTAGTTACGCGCTTAGTTCTACAGTTGCAAAGCAGTGAATGAATTAGCCACTTTTCTTACAAATTATATTCCTGTTACGGTACTAGTGTATCATAGAATCGTAACACATTCATGCAGCGTTATGATGCCGCTAACAAAGGATGTTAGTTTTGATTTTTATCTGCCTTTTTACTAACAACTTGACGCTGTGTTGGACCAGGGTTCACCCTGTCCTGAAAATATCATCGTACTGTGACACCGCGTATTCAAACGTCGAGTGATTCGCTGCTTATTCCAGCTGGCTCCTTTAAGCCCAACTACACGTCTGAGAATAAATGCTGACATTTGTGTGTATTTTTCACGCGCCTGTCTGCGAGGCATATTTACTGTCTGAGTACACGGAATGTTATTCGCAAAAGACTTTATGCCCTGGTATCGGCATGACCCTTGTTTACCATCCTTGCTAGCTGCGCGTTGAAATTTTGGTGCAGTGTCACATATTCACCGACCGGCCGCCAAAGCTTACAAGTTTGCATTTTTTCGTAGATACCAGTATGAATATCAATTTGTGATCAAGATGGTGCGTCGTTTCTTTTTGTCTCAGACTGTATTATTTGCGGTCACTAGTGAATTTTGGACGCTGTCTAGAAGACAGCACTCTCCTCTCGTCACAGAAATACTCCTTCCCCTCGTTCGACGGACCCACCAGGATGGCCCGTCTTACAGGGAGTCTACTTTCTCTGACTGGCTTACTTCGTGCGTCGGCCAAAGGCTATCACCGTGCCTTACCGTTCCTTGCTGTATTTCAACGGCCACGCGCGAGGTCATTTCCCGCGTAAAGTACTTGTCGGATGGAGTTCAAAACACGCTGCTGTAAATGTGATGTCTGGCGAAACTTGGCACGGAAAGCTCTTTGCACATTACCGACATGCAACAGGCAAATTGTATCACACAAAATGCTTTCTCTGCCTGTTTAGCCGTCATTTTCATCAATTATATTCGGTGTTGGCCTTCATGGCGGTTTTCCAAACTAATTTGGCGGTAAGACTTTCAAATTATACTTTGAAAGTTTGTCTTTCACGTACTGATCGTTAGTTACATTGTGTTTAGCCATTTACCTATACCGACATTTTGTAAAAAACATCGTGGAGTTCATAATTACCCACCATTTAAAATATAAAGGTAACCAGGAAAGGTTTGCAATACAGCTTTATTTTATTTTTTCGAAGTAATTTCCATCACACTGAATACACCTCTCCATCCTCCGAAAGCAATCCCTAAACCAGTTCTCCAAAGTTTTTGTCGGGAGTAAGGCACACTCGATGTCCCAAGCCCTCAGGAGGACCTCATCACTTGAAAACTGCACTTCTCTCACCTTCATTTTTACACGCGAGAAAAGTGCAAAGTCGCAAGGAGAAAGGTCTGGAATGTAAGGAGGGTGCTCGAGAAGTTTCAGTCCTGTATCCCGCACATATTCGGTGCATGCTTTGGCGCGATCAGCTGGAGCGTTGTCGTGATGGAGGAATCAAGTGTCCGTTCTTGACTTCAGTCACAGGCTCTTCAAAAGATTGGATGAATTTGGGCACACACTGCTGAGTGTACCATTTAGCTGTGACTGTCTTCTGTATGTTCAAAAACAACACGCTCCACAATTTCACTCGATTTGGGAAAAAAAAAATTCTGCTTTACTGATCGGGATTTTCTGACAGCTACGAATGAGTCGTCATCTTCAAAGACCCAAACTTTGTTTTGAATCTTAGCCGGCACGTCATAATAGTACAGCCAAGTCTCGTCACCTGCCACGATGTTATTCACATATTGAGATTGTTCCTTAGAAAACTTCTTTAACATCTCCCGGCACCAAGTCAGACGTCGTGTGAATCTTAGAGGTATCCAGAGACAACAAAGTTTCTTTACTTGCAAATGACCATGCAGAATCGAACGAATTCCTGGTGCATTTGGCCCTAAGGCATCCTCTATCTGCTTATACGTCACTTTGTCTTCGTCTAGAATTTTCCTCGCAGCATCAATATTTTCCTCCGCAACTGATGACCGTAGGCTTTCCGTCCTCTCGGCCTCCACCAGGGTGAAATTTCCTTTTTGGAACTATCTGTAACCATTGTTTATAGTTGTACGATGTGACACACATCACCGAGTGCGAGTCATTTCTTTGAAGAACGTGTGTGTGTGTGTGTGTGTGTGTGTGTGTGTGTGTGTGTGTGTGTGTGTTTTTGTTTGTTTTTAAAGCACGCGCGAAGTTGTACCGCAAAACTGCCAAAATCTCAAATCGTGACTACTGCAGACTAACACTGCTGGTGAACGACTGCGCCCACAGACTTGGCACAGCGGCAACAATGCAAGTGTGAAGCGTTGGCTCAAATGGCTCTGAGCGCTATGGGACTCAACTTCTGAGGTCATCAGTCCCCGAGAACTTAGAACTACTAAAACCTAACTAAACTAAGGACATCACACACATTCATGCCCGAGGCAGGATTCGAACCTGCGACCGTAGCGGTCTCGCGGTTCCAGACTGTAGCGCCTAGAATAGGGTGACCAAACGTCCCGGAAAACCGGGATTGTCCCGGTTTTCATCCCTGTGTTGCGGTGTCCCGAAAATTTGTTTCGGGACGCTCAAAAGTCCCGGAATTCAGTTTTTAAATACATTTCGTGAAACTCTCAAATTTTTGGGATTTCGCTAAATTAAAGGAAATACAACACAAGAAATTAATACATTTTAGCTTATTTGTCTAAAACCTCCATTGTCCCATACTAGTAATCACCGTATCAGTATTGGTACACTCAGGCAATAATTTACTTTGAGCGGTACTTTGGCCAACAGGTAGTAAGTTGTATTATTGTAACAGAGCTATGAAACCGTCCGATTGTCGCGCCACTTACACACTCATTGTCAGAACATTGTAGTAGTTGATGTTTTGTCAAACTGCAATAGTTTTTTCTCATATTAGTGGTATTGTTGCTGCAGTACTGTGAAACGCAACGCCGAAACGTGCCTGTAAGTTCAGTGACTGTTATTCCAAGGAATGGAATTTCATTAAGAAAGGTGGTTTTCACTACGAAACAGAGTGTTCCGTATGTAACTGTTTTATTAGTGTAAGTCATGGTGGACGTTCCGACATAGTTGACCACATCAGGCCAAAGAAACACATTAACAGATACGGTGCACCGAGCTGCAGCAAAACTCTACAAAATTATTTTGTGAAACATCAGTCACCAAACTTATAGATCTATTGATTGTACTAATAAGCTTAACAGCATTACGTTTGATGATTCTTCCATTGCCGGGATATCCACTGATGCCAGCAATCATAAGGCCACTAAAATATTTCCATTTGTTGTTCAGTTTTTCGATATTAATCAGGGAATTCAGACCAAGCTTCTGAAGGTGAGTTCCCTACCTAATGAAACATCTGACGAAATTTCAAGATTTTGTATGAGTACTATCGAAATGTTTGATCTTGAGAAAAATAAATGTGTGGCATTTTGTGGAGACAACACCAACACAAACTTTGGTGGTTTAGAAAGACAAGGCAAATGCAACGTATTTACCAAATTAAAGGCAACATTGCATGAAAACATTGAAGGCATAGGATGCCCTGCACATGCTTTACACAATAGCGTGCAGACATCTGCTGACAGTTTAAGCTGTGATGTTGAAACTATCGTCATGAAGGTATACTCACACTTTTACATACATACTGTTAAAAAAAGAGAGGCTTAAGGAGGTCTGTGATTATGTGGGAATTGAATATAAGAATGTAATGTGTCACTCGAAAACTCGCTGGTTATCACTGTTTCCAGCAGTTGAAAGAATAATCCGCCTGTTTGAACCGTTAAGATTTTTTCCTAAATGAAGACAAAGCCCCCAAAATATTGGTTCAGTTTTTCAGTAACCCTTTAAGTGAAGCCTACTTATGGTTCATTCACAGTCAGCTCAGCACTTTGCAGCATGGGATAAAGGAAATCGAGGGAAGCACGAAAAGTGTAATAGAGGTAAGTGATGTTTTGAAAAATACTCTGGAAACTGTTATTAAGAGGAGAGAACAGCAGTTCATTTCTTTTAATGTTAAATCTGTCCTTAAAAGAGCAGAAGTATCAGAAGCAGCGGAAAGGAGTTTTAGAGAAGAAGTTAACAAGTTTTATGACACTTGTGTAGAATATCTCAGCAAGTGGAGCGCCTCATATTTACCCTCATTGCCGGTGTTTGATTGGATGTTACTGAAGAGAGTGCCAAAATGGGAAAGTGTTGAACAGACAGTTTCTTATTTTAAGAGTAAAGAGATTGAAATCGATGATTCCATTCTCTTTGATCAGTTCGGCATACTGACAAATTTTGTTGAAGAAAGTCTTCACAAGTGGAATGAAAAAAAACAAACACCATTGGAACGTTATGAGAAGTGGGTGAGTTTTTTTAAAAAGCTGTGACTGTCTTCAGCATTACTCTGAGTTGGTAATAAGTGCAAGATATTTATTTGCAATCACAGCCCATAGTGCCAATGTGGAAGGAATATTTTCGCTCATGAATATCCAGTGGACTGATGAAAGAAACAGAATGGATTGAAGCAATCCTGCAGATCCTGTACAATTACAAAATGTATTGTGCCGAGTTTTATCACTGTGCTCAAAGAACAAAGACATGATCAAGAAGGCTGGAGGCAGTGAAAAATACCCTTTTCTCCAAGGACAGTCAACTCCATCTACAAGTGCTCAGTAATATTAAAGCTCATGTTAATATTAATTGATTAAAAGTTGAATGGCTGTAAAATTTTGTAAAATCGTAATACATTTCTGTATTACTGTATACGTTTATTAAATGTCATTAATTATACAGATAATCTAGATTATATCAATCTTTTGTATCCTCTTATTAGTTATAATAATCGGGTTAACAAAATGTATCAACAAAACATTAATATCTAAAATTAAGAAACATGGGTACATGTGGACTGAGGTGTCCACTGGCATCCGGGTGAATGTGTCCAGGTTTTCACCGAAAATAATTTGGTCACCCTATCCTAGAACCGCTCGGCCACTCCGGCAGGCTATGAAGTATTCTCAGGACACAGCAACAATCAGCGTCCTGCGAGTTACTGTTGCGTCGTGTTGCAAAACCTTCCCAGTACCCTTTGTAGATGGAGAATTTTATTATGGTCGCTCGCTCTTTACGTAATTGGGTAGTGCCTGACTATCTCTAGGTGATGCAAGTTAAGTGCTTTGCACTATTCCTGCGCTTCCTAATGTGTATTTTAGGTGGTCCTATTGTTTGTGTTGGTCCTATTGTGTGTTGAGCATTTTATGGTGGTTAATATACATCAGTGGGGCAGTTTTTCACTGCCTCAGCAAGTCGGGCCATCTCGTTGTGCCCGTTCTGTGTGTTTTGTTCCGGAGATTCGAGACAAGCATATTGTCGGACTGCTGTGACTTTTCGTAGAGAAGTCGAGCCGTCTGTCTAATTCTACCCTTAATTGTCTGTACTCCTGTGATGTAGCTCCCTAGTTGGAAAGTCACGCGGGAGTTTCATGATCATCCTAAGGATTCTACCCTGAAGGCCCTGCAATCTTCGGATGTGGCAGTCTGCCGCATTGCCCCACACTGCCGCATACTCCATTACCGGCCTTATAAGGGCGAGAAACAGCGTGATACCGCAGCGTGTGGGTAGTGTTGTCATCGGGTTCAGTGTTCTCAATCTTCCATAGGCGTTACCCCTCATGTCCCTTGTGTGTGGCCCCCACGTGAGGCGCCCGTCCAGGGTCACCCCGACGTACTTCGCAGTGGGGGTCCATGGGATGGGGCCTCCCATGATCCGCACCGGCTGTAGGTCGATGGGGATCTTTTTGCTAGTGAAGATGATTGCCTGACTTTTGCTGGCATTGTACACTACTGGCCATTAAAATTGCGACACCAAGAAGAAATGCAGATGATGAACAGGTATTCATTGGACAAATATATTATACTAGAACTGACGTGTCATTACATTTTCACGCAATTTGGGTGCATACATCCTGAGAAATCAGTACCCAGAACAACCACCTCTGGCCGTAATAACGGCCTTGATACGCCTGGGCATTGAGTCAAACAGAGCTTGGTTCGCGTGTACAGGTACAGCTGCCCATACAACATCAACACGATACCACAGTTCATCAAGAGTAGTGATTGGCGTATTGTGACGAGCCAGTTGCTCGGCCACGATTTACCAGACGTTTTCAATTGGTGAGAGATCTGGAGAATGTGCTGGCTAGGGCAGCAGTCGAACATTTTCTGTATCTAGAAATTCCGGTACAGGACTTGCAACATGCAGTCGTGCATTATCCTGCTGAAATGTAGGGTTTCGCAGGGATCGAATGAAGGGTAGAGCCACGGGTCGTAACACATCTGAAATGTAACGTCCACTGTTCACAGTGCCGTCAATGCGAACAAGAGGTGACCGAGACGTGTAACCAATGGCACCCCATACCATCACGCCGAGTGATACGCCATTATGGCGATGACGAATACATGCTTCCAATGTGCGTTCACCGCGATGTCGCCAAACACGGATGCGACCATCATGATGCTGTAAAATCCGAAAAAATGACGTTTTTGCCATTCGTGCACCCAAGTTCGTCGTTGAGTACACCATCGCAGGCGCTCCTGTCTGTGATGCAGCGTCAAGGGTAACCGCAGCCATGGTCTCCGAGCTTATAGTCCATGCTGCTGCAAACGTCGTCGAACTGTTCGTGCAGATGGTTGTTGTCTCGCAAACGTCCCCATCTGTTGACTCTGGGATCGAGACGTGGCTGCACGATCCGTTACAGCCATGCGGGTAAGATGCCTGTCATCTCGATTGCTAGTGATACGAGGCCGTTGGGATCCAGCACGGCGTTTCGTATTACCCTCCTGAACCCACCGATTCCATATTCGGTAACAGTAATGGATCTCGACCAACGCGAGCAGCAATGTCGCGATACAATAAACCGCAATCGCTATAGGCTACAAACCGACCTTTATCGAAGTCGGAAACGTGATGGTAAGCATTTCTCCTCCTCACACGAGGCATCACAACAACGTTTCACCAGGCAACGCCGGTCAACTGCTGTTTGTGTATGAGAAATCGGTTGGAAACTTTCCTCATGTCAGCACGTTGTAGGTGTCGCCACCGGCGCCAACCTTGTGTGAATGCTCTGAAAAGCTAATCAATTGCATGTCACAGCATCTTCTTACTGTCGGTTAAATTTCGCGTCTGTAGCACGTCATCTTCGTGGTGTAGCAATTTTAATGGGCAGTAGTGTATTTAAGGCGCCACTTTGTGGCCCATGTGCCTAGAGCGTCGCATGCCGCCTGCAGGCGGCGGCGCATGAGGTTCGCATTCGGGCTTATGGTATACAGGGCGGTGTCGTCCGCGTATAATGCGAGCGAGACTGTTGGCCTTTGGCGTGTCCGAGGTGTAGAGGGAGTACAGCAGGGATCAGCAATGAGGCTGATGCTTTTCTTTGGCGGCCGCGACTACTACTGCTGCTGCTAAGGGTGGCTATCACAGTAAGTGTTACACACACACACACACACACACACACACACACACACACACACACACAGAGAGAGAGAGAGAGAGAGAGAGAGAGAGACGGGAGCGCAAAGTTGGGCGGGTTCGTTTAGTGGCGTACGGCACGGCACGAGCTCGGCTGATTTCCCATGGGCGGGGGTGGTGGACACGGACGGCTGCGGGTCGCGACGCCGCTCCCACTTGCCCTCGAGAGCGAGCGAGCGAGCCAGCCCCGCGAGCCCCCTGCGGACGCATTCCCCCTCCCCCACCCTTGTTCCTCTCACACGACCGGTAAGTGTCCGACTTAGCGAGAATTTCTGTACTGGGAGCGGGTGTCGGCGCTTCAAGTTCCGTCCCGATTCGCAGACATTAACTACTGCAAGATTAAAACTGCTTTTTCTTCTGCTACTTTGGGGAAAACTGAAATTGTGTCACCGTGGCTGTGTTAAAATACGGGTTAATTCTTACAAACAGCAGCTGCAAACTGTTGGTAAAGCTCTCTATTACGTACAAACAGCGTCGTCACCAGTTTCGAACCGACAGGTTAATCATCAGACAACAGTTCACGTCCAAAATTACCCCTTTTTCTAATGTTGTCCATGCGATGTCGGTTGTTTTTCGTAGTGGCGAAACTTCCTTGTGGTAGTGGTGCCCTACCGCAAAAAACTATGTAAGACAAATGACGACTGTTTTACTTATTTATTTATTCATTCATTCATTTTCTGTAGGACAACACCGCCCCAAGGAACTATCGCGACACAGACTCCACATCGCATGTACACCGTAAGGCAAATGTGATTTTAAACGTGAACAACAGTGGAGGATGATCCTGCCGCTCAGGAATCGCAAACGGCACTATCAGTTCTTAAAAATGGCATTACAAATAAATGCTGGTAATTGTTTTTCACATTTTTGTAAGACTTTACAATGCGTTCACGTAGGGTTGCTCGATTTTCTGTTCCTGCGGTAGACTTGCCTTTCTTAAGTGATTTGAGTTGTTTCGCAATATCTAAGATATCTACTTTTATGTTACTCATGCTAACAGCTGTTCTGGTTTCGAATTCTGGAATATTTACTTCGTCTTCTTTCGTGAAGAAATTACGGAAAACTGTATTTAGTAACTCCGCTTTGGTGGCACATCATCGGTAACATTTCCATCACTATCGTGCAGTGACGGTATTGACTATTTTTTTGCCACTGGTGTACTTTACATACGACCAGAATCTGGGTTTTCTACCATATTTTGAGACAATATTTCATCGTGGAAACTACTAAAAGCATCTCGCATTGACGTCCGTACTAAACTTCGAGCTTGCGTGAAACTTAGCCAGTTCAAAATGGTTCAAATGGCTCTGAGCACTATGGGACTCAACATCTGAGGTCATCAGTCTCCTAGAACTTAGAACTACTTAAACCTAACTAACCTAATGACAGCACACACATCCATGCCCGAGGCAGGATTCGAACCTGCGACCGTAGCGGTAGCGCAGTTCCAGACTGAAGCGCCTAGAACCGCTCGGCCACCACGGCCGACACTTATCCAGTCTTGGGGATTTTGCGTTCTTCTGAATTTGGCATGCTTTTTTCGTTACTTTTGCAACAATGTTATGATGTGTTTTGTGTACCATGGTTGATCAGTCCCGTCTCTTATTAACTTACGCGGTATGAATCTATCTATTGCTGTCTATACTGTATCTTTGAATTTGAGTCATATCTGGTCTAAATTTCTTTAAACTCGTCGTTATTCGCCCTGAGACTATGTTTGTGTAGATACGTGACTGTTTTTAAGAACGACCACTGACCAGCTTTCGCTACACAGCCATTTGCAAGTGAACGATACAACGAATACATGCCATGTGGCACGGAGACAATCAGGATCTCTAATCGTGCGACTTACAACACAATCTGTGAACCTGCGACCACGAGTACAGAAAATCTGGTCAGCGCGAGATAATAGTCTACTGCGTCAGCTTTGCAGCTCGCACGTTCACAGATTGCGTGTTAAGTTGCAGAACTACAGGTCCTCATTGTTTCTATATCATATGACACCTACTCTGGTGTTGTGCACTTGCAAATGGCGGACACGAGAGTCTTCAAACACACTTCAATTTCCTTTGGGGGAAACCAAATAAAATTTCATAGTTCAATCAACTAACTTGGGCGCAAACGGTTAGTTATACAACATTACTTAATCCCAGCATATTACTATTTTAATCAACTACCAACGTTGTTCAATCCGGTTAAAGCAAAAAGTGAAATTTTTTTCTGCTACTTGAGAACACGCTACGACGAATATTTGGCAAATCTTAAAATCCTCTGTCAGACCAGACCTCTAACCCATCAGTCAGATGCCTGCCTTTCGCAGACAATGCGATCCCAAAATTCGGATTTTTGTTTTCGTTTTTTGCGGCGCAAAAACAACTACGCTCATACGCGCCCATGTCAGCACCGTAGAACACGAAGACGAAAAAGGAGTTAAAAGCAACTACACGTTAAGCCCAATCCGACGCAACGAAAGACAGCTAAGAACAGCGAGTTGGAGAAAGTTCCATAAAATACGCCATAGGAACAACGGAGGTCCTGAACTAAAATGTCCTTCACCATACTGCCACGATGGTCGACCGCTCACGCGTCTTTCGCTAAAACGGCCGATAACTCAGACGGAAAACATAAATGAGAATGCAAGCGGCTAAAAGACGGGCATTCTATCAGGAAATAGCGAAACCGTCAAAGGTTGACGACAATGATGTGGTGCGGGATCATCACTTAACAAATGGCGATGGCTGAAAAGCCAGCGTCCAATACGCATCCTAAAATGATCTAACGGCTGAGGGCCAAGAAAAAATGGTTCAAATGGCTCTGAGCACTATGGGACTCAACTTCTGAGGTCATCAGTCCCATAGAACTTAGAACTACTTAAACCTAACAAACCTAAGGACATCACACACATCCATGCCCGAGGCAGGATTCGAACCTGCGACCGTAGCGGTCGCGCGGCTCCAGACTGTAGCGCCTAGAAGCGCTCGGCCACTCCTGAGGGCCAAGAGGAGGTCGTCCAAGCCGCTGGGAGAAGTTTAACACCCAGAAGCTTGTTCCTATGAACGGAAGACCAGTGGTGATGCCAAAGTGACACCATCGGTCAACTATGATACATCTATACTGTGCAAATCACATTACGGCTAACTTTGTGTATACCCCCCCCCCCCCCCTTCTCCCCGCCGTCTGTTTCAGGCGCGAATAACGCGTGCGAAAAACCATTGTTTGTGAACCTCTGTGTAGCTGGAATCTCTCTGATTTTACCTTCATTGTATTTTCATCAGGAGGTATACGTAGGAGGAAGCAAAATACTGGTCGATTCTTGTAGGAAAACACACTCTCGGGATTTTAACGGTAAAGCAAACTGTGATGCAGAACGCCTCTCTTGCAGCGTCTGCCACTGGAGTTTTATGAGCACATCCGACATCCGACGAAACGCGCTATTCTTAATTAGAACGTCTCTGGTTTCTTTAACAATCGTTTTTGTTAATGGTCTCGGGCTGAAGAGCAATATTACAGTATCGGCCGAACGAAGCTACCGGTTGTTAAAAGTCATTACGCAGAACTTAACTGCTTTGAATTGATCTCAGCTACCTCCTTCACAGATCGACTAAACGTCCTGAGAATTCTTCCACTGAATCTCTGACTCGCGTCTGCCTTTTCTACAATTAGCTTTATGTTGTCGTTCCAGTTTTAAATCGCCCCGAAAAGTGCGAGAACTATCGAGCAATCTGCTTAACAGGTCATGCATCCGAATGAATGACAAGAATAATGTAAAGACGAATGAAAAAGAAAATTGGGAATGTATTAGATGAAGATCAGTTTGGCTTCAGTACACGTAAAGGCACCAACGAGGCAGCTCTGACGTTGGATTGATAATGGAAGAAAGACTGAAGAAAAATCAAGGCATGTTCATGGGATTTGTCGGTATGTCCGCAGATCGTGGTTGTGCGGTACCGTTCTCGCTTCCCGCCCCGGGTTCTCGGGTTCGATTCCAGCCGGGGGCATGGATTTTTTCTGCCTCGTGATGACTGGGTGTTGTGTGATGTCCTTAGGTTAGTTAGGTTTAAGTAGTTCTAAGTTCTAGGGGACTGATGACTGTAGAAGGTAAGTCCCATAGTGCTCAGAGCCATTTGAACCATTTGTCGATATGGAAAAAGCGTTCGGAAATGCTGCAAAACGTTCGAAATCCTAGAAAAATAGGGGTAAGCTATAGGGAGAGACGGGTAATATACAATATGTACAAGAGCCAAGAAGGAATAATAAGAGTGGAACAAACCGCTTGGCTTAAAAAGGGTGTAATTACAGGGATGTAGCCTTTCACCCCTACTTTTCAATCAAAACATCGAAGAAGCAATGAGAAAATGAAAGAAAGTTTCGGGAGTGGGATTAAAATTCAAGGTGAAAGGCTATCAATGTCAAAATTCGCTGCTAAAACTGCTGTCCTCAGGGAAGTGAAGAGTAATTACAGTACATGTTGAATGGAATGGACAGTGTAACGAATACATGTATCGCGGGTAAATCGAAAAAAGACGAAAGCAGTGATAAGTAACAGACATGAGAACAGTGAGAAAATTATGATCAGAATCGGTGATTACGAACTATAATAAGTTACGGAATTCAGCTACCTAGGCAGCAATAATAATCCCTTACGGACAGAGTAAGGATAACATAAAAAGGAAAGTAGCACTGGCGAAAAGGGCTTTCCTGACCAAGAGAAGTCAACTAGTTTCAAACATAGGCCTTAATCCGAAGAAGATTCAAATGGCTCTGAGAACTATGGGACTCAACTGCTGTGGTCATGAGTCTAAGGGGAAGGGACAGGATGATAGGACATCTGTTAAGTCATCATGGAAAGACTTCCACGGTATTGGAGGAAGCTGTAGACGGCAAAAACTGTAGAGGAAACAGAGATTGGACTACATCTAGCAAATAATTGAGGATGTAGGTTGCAGGTGCTACTCTGAAATGAAAAGGTTGGCACAGGAGAGGAATTCGTGGCGGGCCGCAACAAACCAGTCTAAAAGACTGAAGACTAAAAAAAAAAAAAACCAAAAAAATGGCTGTGGCTGCTTCCGTGATTGTTCTCCTGTCGTACAGCCGTGCAATATTGCATCTCTCCGCCTATCTGTGGGCAATACGTTGCAACTTTTTTCTGTTGAGAATCAACTGCCTATCCCTGTACCATGCATGGGTGCTGCAGTTCTTCGCTACCATTTTCCGGCGTTTCTACTTATCTGTATACAACAGTATCACCCTGTAACCACCTCATGACGCTTACCACGTGATCCACTTTTTATAAGCCTCTATGTGACCATTCGTACGAACTTTCTTTAGGGGGACAGAACTGTTAACAGCTCTTGTTCATTTGGCATCAGTACTATGCTGCTATCATAATCCGGAAAGCGGGATAAAAACCGCAAATTAGATGCAGCTAAGCTGACTGATGAATTTTATTTGACGGACATTAGGCCGTCGTCCAAGTCATAGAATGACAAGTTTATTCATTTCTAGAGAACCGAATATAGTGAAATGTACCTCATCATCAGGAGGTATAAGATTCGGGCGGGACAGCCCATCTTTATATCTAAAATATAAGAGACAACAACAGCTTTGAAACGACTCACGCCAGCTGGTGATAGCTACCACCCTCTCCTATATTTTAGATCAGGAGAAGGCATAATTTAGCCAAAACCGATTATTACATTATTTTAAAAAATCGTAATCAAGACGTATGTTCTGTTTATTAAAGTATACAGAGTGGGGCAAGTAACAGTGGCCCATACTTCTTCAAACCATTTTTGGCAGCATTAATGGAGGAGGAAAAGACTTACAGTTACTTCCAACAGGTTGGAGCAACTGCCCGTACAACCGGCCGAATTTTGGAGCACATTTACACAATCTCCCGCCTGACAGAATTGTTAGCAGAGGTCAGTCAGTCTGGTCGGGGCCCTAGCTGGCCCCCCAGGTCACCCAATCTGTCAGAATGCAATTACTTTGTGTGAGGGAGCCCTCAAGTCTAACGTGTATCGCAACAACCGTAGTCTTCAAGAACTGCAGCAGAACATTTCGGAATAGATTGCAGCAATTCAGCAGTCCAGCTTCGATCCGCATTAAGCGACTTGTTGACTGGAGCCCAAAAGTGCCAAGAGATCAATGGTTTTATTTTCAATATGAGCTATAGTCAGGTTAGTGTTGTATTTCCTTTCCTCTGCTGTGTTTATTTGTACCCTGGAACTCTGTTCTCTGTGCTACTTTTATTTGTCCCATCCCTTTCCAGGAAAATCGGCGTTGTATCCTGGTGTAATTATGCTGTCCTCTATTAAACTAACCAATTGTAGTTTTTCACATATTACTCAAACAAAGCTTTCCTGAGAAGAAATAGATTACACTATCGACCCTCCCTGGCATCGCAGGAGTAGCATTAACCGTAAGTACCTAAAGCCGAACGCTTTATCTGGCGTAGAGGTAATAAACAGTACACACAAACTCTCCTCATGAATCATTCCTTCTATCAGCGAAAATCGTATCAAAATCCCTACAGTACTTCTTGAGATTTATTCATGTCTACGTATTTATTGGACCTCAACATAGACACCCTGGCGACGAACACAATGCGCCCAATGAGAGACCAATTTGTTGATACCGCCAATATACAATGTTTGACTTAGTTGACGGAGTCACAACATCCCGTCTGCTTGTACCGATTCATCACTACCAAAGTGAAGTCCTCGCAGGTGTTCTTTAAGTTTTGGGAACAAGTGAAAATCGGATGGGGCAAAGTCGGGACTGTGTAGAGGATGATCGGTAACAGTGAGCCCGAGGGATCGGACTGTTTTGAAGCTGTCGCAGCGCTCGTTTGTGGTCAGGCATTGTCATCCTGAAGACTGGGTGCTCCACGTGTGGACGAACTCTTCGGATTCGAAACTCTATTACAGCACGCTGTTTCTCGCGCACCGACATAGTTACATCACACACCGCCACGCTCACGCTACAATTCGGAGCTCCCTAGCGGCAGAGGAGTTGCATCTTGCGTCAACGAAGCGGAAACGTACACTAGGTAAGGTTCATGACATGTAATACCTCAACCGATATTCAGAACAGAATAAAAGATTCAGACGCATTACCTTTCAGCACGCCCTCGTACGTATCTCATGCTATCTAAAATGTGAGGAATGACAACTGAAACGAATGAATGAAACAAACACTACGTCGTTCGCAGTCATCTACAGACGTAGCCAAGTTAAATTAAAATGTGTCTTTCAATAAGTGTAGTGATTTCTGAATGTCCACGACCCGGATACCTCACGTGTTTTTTTAAGTTAAAAACATTTTTATAAAAAGAACCATGATATGAATATTCAATATAATTCACCTGTAACAGCACAGACCAACCGTTTTGAGTAGCGCGAGGCAAGCGAGTTGACAGGCACCAGCGTTAGAACTTCACTGAAACAGCAAAATGACGATGACAAGAGGTCTATGGCCAATCTAGTACACACAAAACGCCGTACTACATACAATAACAGAGGTTCCTACAGAACAGCGGGAGATGCGACAGCTAAATACAGCCGAGCGCAATTTACATGTTATCCTGAGTTTAGCGCACAGTCCAAACGCAGGCCGTGCACGCTTCGGCTGCGCGTGTAATACGGCGGAAGCTCATAATCTATGGCCGGCGTTTTCTCCCATTCGCATCACTTCACAGCAATTCCGTTCTGCGTAATGACGCACAACGATTGCTACAGAGTTTCATTTCACTCGTGCAGAGGTTCAAAGGAGCACAACGATTACTTCGATTTAACTAGATTGGAGTTTGGAAATTACTCCGATGTGCGCCTAGTGACTTGTCTGAGGTCTGCAGACCGTAGTAAAGGGTAGTAGGCAAACTTTTATATATATAAACCATCTTTCTTGCGAGGAGAGGTCCCCAGTTGTGGGAGCCACTTTTTGAAACCAAATATACGATGATGTAGGTGAAGATCCCACGTATTTCCATTCCTTTGTCACGTAATTTTAATTATAATATCAACTACTTCACCTGCTCTCATTTTATCCCTATCATTCTTTTTTCACTTAAAATCTTTGTTCATGAGTTTTTAACCAAAATATTATGTATTAATTTCGTCTGTGTACTAAGCACGAACAGTGGAGTCAGAGTGGCGACCAGGCGGCTTCTGCGTCTCGTAGAAAAGAGGCTGCAAGTGCAAGCGGGTGAGTGGCTGCCACCGGCCATTCTACACTCATGCTCATAAATTAACGATGATTACAGAATCTGGTGCCACATAACGTGGCACTACACAAAACTGGCGCTAAAAGCATAGGCACATATGGAACACACACGACACAGATCTGTAGGGTCCACGGTATTGGTGATAAGTTGAGAAAACCGTCCCGAAACACATGTGCTACAAAACTCTACTGCTTCCTGCACATGTACCCCGACATCAACATAGGATATGATCACCACGCACACGTACACAGGCTGCACAATGGGTTGGCACACTGTGGATCATGTGGTCGAGCAGCTCTTGGGGTATAGCCTCCCACTATTGCACCAATGCCTGTCGGAGCTCCTGAAGTGTCCAAGGAGTATGAAGACGTGCAGCGATACGTTGACCGAGAGCATCACAGACGTGCTCGATTTGGCTCAGGTCTGGAGAACAGGCAGGTCACTCCATTCGCCTGATATCTTCTGATTCAAGGTACTCCTCCACGATGGCAGCTCGCTGGGATCGTGCGTTATCATCCAACAGGAGGAAGGTGGGGCCCACTGCACGCCTGAAAGGCGGACATACTGGTGCAAAATGACGTCCCGATACACCTGACCTGTTACGGTTCCCCTGACAAAGACATTCAAGGGTGTACGTGCACCAATCATAATCCCACCCCACGCCATCAAACCACGATCTCCATGTTGTTGTTGTGGTCTTCAGTCCTGAGACTGGTTTGATGCAGCTCTCCATGCTACTCTATCCTGTGCAAGCTTCTTCATCTCCCAGTACCTACTGCAACCTACATCCTTCTGAATCTGCTTAGTGTATTCATCTCTTGGTCTCCCTCTACGATTTTTACCCTCCACGCTGCCCTCCAATGCTAAATTTGTGATCCCTTGATGCCTCAAAACATGTCCTACCAACCGATCCCTTCTTCTAGTCAAGTTGTGCCACAAACTTCTCCCCAATCCTATTCAATACCTCCTCATTAGTTATGTGATCTACCCACCTTATCTTCAGCATTCTCCTGTAGCACCACATTTCGAAAGCTTCTATTCTCTTCTTGTCCATACTAGTTATCGTCCATGTTTCACTTCCATACATGGCTACACTCCATACAAATACTTTCAGAAACGACTTCCTGACACTTAAATCTATACTCGATGTTAACAAATTTCTCTTCTTCAGAAACGATTTCCTTGCCATTGCCAGTCTACATTTTATATCCTCTCTACTTCGACCATCATCAGTTATTTTACTCCCTAAATAGCAAAACTCCTTTACTACTTTAAGTGTCTCATTTCCTAATCTAATTCCCTCAGCATCACCCGATTTAATTTGACTACATTCCATTATCCTCGTTTTGCTTTTGTTGATGTTCATCTTATATCCTCCTTTCAAGACACTGTCCATTCCGTTCAACTGCTCTTCCAAGTCATTTGCTGTGTCTGACAGAATTACAATGTCATCGGCGAACCTCAAAGTTTTTACTTCTTCTCCATGAATTTTAATACCTACTCCGAATTTTTCTTTTGTTTCCTTTACTGCTTGCTCAATATACAGATTGAATAACATCGGGGAGAGGCTACAACCCTGTCTCACTCCTTTCCCAACCACTGCTTCCCTTTCATGCCCCTCGACTCTTATAACTGCCATCTGGTTTCTGTACAAATTGTAAATAGCCTTTCCCTCCCTGTATTTTACCTCTGCCACCTTTAGAATGTGAAAGAGAGTATTCCAGTCAACACTGTCAAAAGCTTTCTCTAAGTCTACAAATGCTAGAAACGTAGGTTTGCCTTTTCTTAATCTTTCTTCTAAGATAAGTCGTAAGGTTAGTATTGCCTCACGTGTTCCAACATTTCTACGGAATCCAAACTGATCTTCCCCGAGGTCCGCTTCTACCAGTTTTTCCATTCGATCTCCATACAGGTGCCTTTCAAGGACATTAAGGGGTTGGTATCTGGTTCCTGGTTCACGCCAGACGAAAACCCGGCGAGAATCACTGTTCAGACTATAGCTGGACTTGTCCGTGAACATAACCTGGGACCTCCGTTCCAATGACCATGTACTGTGTTCTTGACACCAAGCTTTACGGGCTCTCCTGTGACCAGGGGTTAGTGGAATGCACCTTGCAGGTCTCCGGGTGAATAAACCATGTCTGTTCAGTCGTCTGTAGACTGTGTGTCTCGAGACAACTGTTCCAGTGGCTGCGGTAAGGTCCCGAGCTAGGCTACCTGCAGTACTCTGTGGCCCTCTGCGGACACTGATGGTGAGATATAGGTCTTCTTGTGGTGTTGTACACTGTGGACATCCCGTACTGTAGCGCCTGGACACGTTTCCTGTCTGCTGGAATCGTTGCCATAATCTTGAGATCACACTTTGTGGCACACAGTGGGCCCGTGCTACGACCTGCTGTGTTTGACCAACCTTTAGTACCCCTCATAACGTCATCAATATGTGTCCTTTGAGCCATTTTCAACACACAGTCACCATTAGCACGTCTGAAAACGTCTGCACACTTACTTGCTGCACTGTACTCTGACATGCACCAACACACCTCCGCCTATGTGGACTGCTGCCAGCGCCACCGTGCGACGACCGCAGGTCAAATGCACCGCATGGTCATACCCCCAAGTGCTTTAAACCCGCAAAACGCCCACCAGAGCGTTGTTTCACCATGTATCATCATTATCCTTAATTTATGAGCATGAATGTATAGAGCGGCAGCAGAGGACGCTCGTGGTACAGAGCCGCTGGGCGCGTGGCTCAGCGTACGCGCACCACTGGGTCTGCCAGATCCCGCGTGGCCACCATCAGCATCTGACAAACCAGCAATTCAGTCGCCAACTTCGCGACGCCTGTCGGGTGCTACTGATACATGGTATCACAACACTCACTTGCAGAATGTCTACGGGAAACTGGCAGTGAACAAAAGAACGGTAAGTTCTTGGGCGAGGCGTCTGCCACGATCGCAACAAGGCCGCGCAGACCTGTCCTATCTCCCATGTGTTGGTCGGATGCATGCAGCTGCGACTCTTGAAACGTTGGAACGTGCAGACACATTCGAGGTGACCGGCGGATCACCATGAAACATCTCGCTGCGCAATTGGATATCTCTGTTGGTAGTGCTGACACAATCGTTCCATGCGGCTTTTCGCAGATGGCGCTGTAGTATACAGAGAAGTTGCAGCATTAGAAAATTGCAGTGAAGTGCAGGAAGATCTGCAGCGGATAGGCACTCGGTGCAGGGAGTGGAAACTGACCCTTAACACAGACAAATGTAATGTATTGCTGGAAACTGACCATTAACACAGACAAATGTAATGTATTGCGAATACATAGAAAGAAGGATCTTTTATTGTATGATTATATGATAGCAGAACAAACACTGGTAGCAGTTACTTCTGTGAAATATCTGGGAGTATGCGTACGGAACGATTTGAAGTGGAATAATCATATAAAATTAATTGTTGGTAAGGCGGGTGCCAGGTTGAGATTCATGGGGAGAGTCCTTAGAAAATGTAGTCCATCAACAAAGGAGGTGGCTTACAAAACACTCGTTCGACCTATACCTGAGTATTGCTCATCAGTGTGGGATTGACAGAGGAGATAGAGAAGATCCAAAGAAGAGCGGCGCGTTTCGTCACAGGGTTATTTGGTAAGCGTAATAGCGTTGCGGAGATGTTTAGCAAACTCAAATGGCAGACTCTGCAAGAGAGAGGCTCTGCATCGCGGTGTAGCTTGCTCGCCAGGTTTCTGGATGAGGTATCGAATATATTGCTTCCCCCTACTTATACCTCCCGAGGAGATCACGAATGTAAAATTAGAGAGATTCGAGAGCGCACTGAGGCTTTACGGCAGTCGTTCTTCCCGCGAAGCATACGCGACTGGAACAGGAAAGGGAGGTAATGGCAGTGGCACGTAAAGTGCCCTCCGCCACACACCGTTGGGTGGCTTGTGGAGTATAAATGTAGATGTAGATGCAGTTGGGGTACTCAAAGATGTGTGCCGCCTGGGTTCCTCGCCGTCAGAAGATCATGAAGATCAACGAAGGACCATCTGTGAGGAATTGCTTGCGCGTTTTGAGGCTGATCATTAAAAATTTTTGTCGCACATCGTCATAGGCGATGAAAAATGGGTTAATCACTTCTAATCAGAAAGTTCAATCCATAGAGTGGCGCCACACCACCTGTCTTCTAAAGGAAAATTTCAAAGATGCACCCTCAGCCGGTGAAGTAATGGCGACTGTCTTATGGGACTCTGAAGGGACTATTCCGTTTGATGTCCTCCCTCATGGTGCAACGAAGAATCTGATGTGTATTATGCTATCCTCAGGAAATTCAAGAAACAACTTCAGCGTGTTCGTCGCCACGAAAAAGGCAAACATACTTCTAGTCCATAACAACGCAAGGCCTCATACAAGTCCGCACACCCGAGAGCAGCTCACAAAACTTCTTTGGACTGTTCTTCCTCATCTACATCTACATCCATACTCCGCAAGCCACCTGACGGTGTGTGGCGGAGGGTACCTAGAGTACCTCTATCGGTTCTCCCTTCTATTCTAGTCTCGTACTGTTCGTGGAAAGAAAGATTGTCGGTATGCCTCTATTTGGGCTCTAATCTCTCTGATTTTATCCTCATGGTCTCTTCGCGAGATATACGTAGGAGGGAGCAATATACTGCTTGACTCCTCGGTGAAGGTATGTTCTCGAAGGTTCAACGAAAGCCCGTACCGAGCTTCTGAGCGTCTTTCTTGCAGAGTCTTCCACTGGAGTTTATTTATCATCTCCGTAACGCTTTCGCAATTACTAAATGACCCTGTAACGAAGCGCGCTGCTCTCCGTTGGATCTTCTCCACCTCCTCTATCAACCCTATCTGGTACGGATCCCACACCAGTGAGCAGTATTCAAGCAGTGGGCGAACAAATGTACTGTAACCTACTTCCTTTTTTTTCGGACTGCATTTCCTTAGGATTCTTCCAACGAATCTCAGTCTCGCATCTGCTTAACCAACGATTAATTTTATATGGTCATTTCAATCCACACCCTATAGCCTGGATCTCGCACCTTCCGACTTGCATGTATTTAGTCCACTGAAGGATGCATTCCGCGGAGAGCAGTATACGGATTATGGGGAGGTTATTGATGCAGCAAAATGTTGGCTGCGGCTTCGACCAGTAGAGTGGTACCATGCGAGCATACAAGCCCTCCCAGAAAGATGGCGTATGGCCGTAGCATTGAACGGAAATTGTGTTGAAAAATAGGGTTTTGTAGCCAAAAGAATGGGGAATAGTATGGTGTATTTGCATACGTAAAAAAGAAAGAAACCAACCAGTTTTGAGAAAATAAATCTGCTTCATTACTTATTGGACCCCCTTCGTACGAGGGCAGTTCAATAAGTAATGGAACACTTTTTTTTCTCGGCCAATTTTGGTTGAAAAAACCGGAAATTTCTTGTGGAATATTTTCAAACATTCCCGCTTCGTCTCGTATAGTTTCATTGACTTCCGACAGGTGGCAGCGCTGTACGGAGCTGTTAAAATGGCGTCTGTAACGGATGTGCGTTGCAAACAACGGGCAGTGACCGAGTTTCTTTTGGCGGAAAACCAGGGCATCTCAGATATTCATAGGCGCTTGCAGAATGTCTACGGTGATCTGGCAGTGGACAAAAGCACGGTGAGTCGTTGGGCAAAGCGTGTGTCATCATCGCCGCAAGGTGAAGCAAGACTGTCTGATCTCCCGCGTGCGAGCCGGCCGTGCACAGCTGTGACTCCTGCAATGGCGGAGCGTGCGAACACACTCGTTCGAGATGATCGACGGATCACCATCAAACAACTCAGTGCTCAACTTGACATCTCTGTTGCTAGTGCTGTCACAATTGTTAAACAGTTGGGATATTCAAAGGTTTGTTCCCGCTGGGTCCCTCGTTGTCTAACCGAACACCATAAAGAGCAAAGGAGAACCATCTGTGCGGAATTGCTTGCTCGTGATGTGGCTGAGGGTGACAATTTCTTGTCAAAGATTGTTACAGGCGATGAAACATGGGCTCATCACTTCGAACCTGAAACAAAACGGCAATCAATGGAGTGGCGCCACACCCACTCCCCTACCAAGAAAAAGTTTGAAGCCATACCCTCAGCCGGTAAAGTCATGGTTACAGTCTTCTGGGACGCTGAAGGGGTTATTGTGTTCGATGTCATTTCCCATGGTCGAACGATCAACTCTGAAGTGTATTGTGCTACTCTTCAGAAATTGAAGAAACGACTTCAGCGTGTTCGTAGGCACAAAAATCTGAACGAACTTCTCCTTCTTCATGACAACGCAAGACCTCACACAAGTCTTCGCACCCGAGAGGAGCTCACAAAACTTCAGTGGACTGTTCTTCCTCATGCACCCTGCAGCCCCGATCTCGCACCGTCGGATTTCCATACGTTTGGCCCAACGAAGGACGCAATCCGTGGGAGGCACTAGGCGGATGATGAAGTTATTGATGCAGTACGACGTTGGCTCCGACATCGACCAGTGGAATGGTACCGTGCAGGCATACTGGCCCTCATTTCAAGGTGGCGTAAGGCCGTAGCATTGAATGGAGATTACGTTGAAAAATAGTGTTGTGTAGCTAAAAGATTGGGGAATAACCTGGAGTATTTCAACGCTGAATAAAACAACCCCTGTTTCAGAAAAAAAATGTGTTGCATTACTTATTGAACTGCCCTCGTAGATGTATGATGCAACAGTTATTTGGAGATGATGAGGCTCACACAGCAGAGAATAGTGTAAAAAGCCGCATCGAACCAGTCTTCGGAATTAATACAACAGCAACGGCGACAACAATATGAGTTTTAGAGCGCTTGGAAATTCCTGTGATTTGTGGGCCGCGAAAAATACATTCCTTATAATGAAACTCTGTTGAAAAAGGGAAATATCTGACTTTGAAGAAAACAAGTCTTAATTCCAGACAGGGGAGCTTACTGCGCCACCCCCGTAACATAGGTCATAACCGGTGGTCGGAACAAATGCGTCGTGCCAAATTCCGTGGCGGTGGCGGCGGCGACGGCAGAAAAGTTCTGTTACGCCCGGGGCGGGTCGCCTTATCGCCCCCCCCCCCCCTCCCCTTTCCCCATACACGCACGTACTGCGCGTGCTCGAGGCCCGCCCCGCCGCCTTTGAGCCGGCTGCGAGCCCTGATGAGAAGCATTAATCGTGGCGCCTCGTCTGTTTACGACGCGCGCCCTAAAAGGGCCTACGCTGCCTGCCTGCCTGCCGACATCAATAACCAAGGTCGCCGCGGCGAGGGGCAGGACCGGGTCGCAGGTCTCTCCGTCCGACCTCACCCTTTCAACACCCCGAGAGGCCGCGCCACCCTCTTTAAAGATGAACATACTGCCTCGCCTATGAAAAGGCCCCACTGTGGGCTGCTACGAATAGTCCACCGAGGGGAAAGTATTCCGGGTCACCACGAGTGAATCGTTACTTTTCTGGAACAAGTGCACCGGTTTAAATGCGATGCTTATATTCTCTACTGCTGCTCGTTAATATTTCTGCGCTGAGTCCGAGAAGTTACCATACCCCACGGTCAAAGCAGTATATTCTACGGCGAGTATCTGTCTATATAAAGAAAAGTGACCGTTTGTTTGTTAATAATTTGTATAAATCTATAGTTTTATTCCCATTCTGAAGAAATTTTCCACACTTCACCTTAGGGACAAGAGGAAGGTCACTGTCTAACATATTTCGTAATGTGACCTAAAACATGTATGTACGTACGTAATACAAAAAGAAGACAGGTTCTTACCAAAACTCTCAAAGTTCTTGGCTGATTTACTTCAAATTTCTACACGATCGCCTAATGAAGGTTTGGGCCAAATATATAAAGGACAAATGTTGTCATCAAAAATCTCGAAAAAATACCTGACCTATTTATTTCAAAGTTCTTGGCCGATTTACTTCGATTTTTTCATTCAGATGAAACAATGAAGAAAATTAATGAAAAATTAAATGCCTAGAAAACGAAATATGTCGTAGCAAACTGACTAATTCTTATCGTGAGAATAAATTACAGTGCCAATACCCGTTTTGGAGCGAAAGCTCGAGAATTTGACAGAAACATAATTGAAAACTATTAGTTATTGATTAGTTACCGTTGGTACATATACCCTAGACGACATTTTAGTCCGTGTTTCACAGTTATTTTCATTGTTTAAATCCACAAGGGGCACACACACTGTTTCGCAGATATTAAGCATACTGGGCAACGCTGGGCAGTGCAGTTAGTATACTTATAAAAACTATGTTTGCAGTGGATGTGCTGCGCACCATCCTGCCTTACACGCGCATCTATGCGTCTCCATGTTTTCCCTGTTGTGACCACACATGATACACGTTTCCCTCGGGGAGACGTTCGTGTCACTCCCGGCTTGCGGGGAACTGACGTCGAAATGACTTGCAGCTTGATGCGACCACGAAATGCGACAGCAGTCAACAAATGAAGTCTGGAGACGCCGTACTGGATTTGTCGTATTTCAGTGTGTTCGCATTGTGAGTTGCTTGTTGTAACAGCATGCCGTTCCAACGCAACGGCGCATTGAAGATTTATCACATATATATCACAACTGTCACAATTTGTTATACTTAAATGTCACATAGGTAATAAAGGTCTTCATGAATCCTAAGACGAATAATACTATAGCTGAGAGTCACTGTGGTGTTGTGGTTGGAGACATGGACTGAAGGAATAGAAGTAGAGGTTCGAGTTGGTTGGTTTTTTCCGCCTTCGTCTTCGAGTTTGTAACAGATTCTCGTACTATTTACATTTAAGGATTAGTTTCTTAGATTTTCCTACTTCTGTCTCATAAAAAAAAAAACCAAAGCTTAAATGGCTGCGAATGGAACGACCAGCAATAACATTTGTGTTGTTGCTGGTCACAAATATTTGGTCTTTCTTTCCGAATATGTCGCGATAGGGTGTGGTTGGGCAGGAACCTAAGAGGCCAGCTTAAATAGCTGAGACTTTTACATTCTTCTTTGTCAGAAATACTTAGCTGTTTCTTTTTTTTGTGAATACACTGACGGAAAAGGAATCCCAACGCTAAAAAAGGAATTAATGTGCAGTAATGAATTTTCAGGAGTACATTTGTCTAAGTAATATATTTATGTGATTAATGCCGAAACACCAGAAGTTAATGTAAGCACGATATAAGCCATTTCAAATGTGAAATGTTGGTCCATTAATAATCGGTGTAACAAGCATACTGTTCAATGCAAGCACGCAAACGTGCATACATTGTGTTGTATAAGTGTCGGATGTCAGTTTGTGGGATGGAGTTCCATGCCTTCTGCACTTGGTTGGACAATAAAGGGGCGGTCAATCCCGTTTGTAGATGTCGCTGGAGTTGTCCTCTTGTAATGTACTCTATTGGAAATAGATACGGTGATCGAGCAGGCCAAAGAAACATTATGTAATTCTGAGAGCATGACGAGTTAGCACACATCTGGGCGAGTGTTATCCTGTTGAAAAGTACCCCCTGCAATGCTGTTTATGAATGGCGGCACAACAGGTCGAACCAACAGATTCACGTACAAATTTCCAGTCAGGATCCATGCAATAACCACCAGAGCGCTCCTGCTGTCTTACGAAATCACCCCAGACCATAACTCCAAACGTAGGTCTAGTGGGTCTAGGCAGCAGACAGGTTGGTTGCAGGCCCCCAACTGGCTCCTCCTAAACAACACACGGCCATCACTGGCACCGAGACAGAACCAGCTTTCATCAGAAAACGTAGCATACCTTCAATCTGCCTTCCAAAGTGCTCATTTGTCATCAATGAAGTCGCAAAAAGGCGGTGGTCTGGGGTCTGTGGAAGCAGGCTGTATGGCGTCTGGCTCGGAGCTGTCCTTGAGGTAACCGATTTGTAACAGTACGTTGTGTCACTGTGGTGCCAACTGCTGCTCTAAGTGTGGCACGATGCGCCAGAGCGATACGCCGAACACGATGGTCTACCATTTCAGTACTGCCACGATGACCGTCCGGAGCCCAGTCTTCTTGCGACCATACTTTCTAGTGCCCACCGATGCCAGCATTCATGTACAACGGCTACATTCCTGCCAAGTCTTTCTGCAATATCGCAAAAGGGAGACGCAGCTTCTCTCAGCCCTATCACGCGACTTCGTTCAAACTAAGTGAGGTGTTGAAAATCGCTTCTTTCTCGCCTTACAGGAATTCTTGACTTACACCAACTCAAAGCAAACTAAGTTCACGACAGTTAGAACGCGCATTTAAAACAAACCTGATCTGCATCCTCGTAGTAGTGCTACTATCGCCACTCTTATGCGACTGGTGCTTTATTCGAAGAGACATCTTTCAGATGTAGAAACGCGCCTACCGTCCGTCTTCCGTTTATGTCGCACAACTCCTCCTTGGCGTCATTTTGACGTCACACCGACTAACAGAGGACTGAAACTAAAGTCTCCCATTCCCTTAACTGACAACAATTATTTTCGTTACGATGGGTAGCTGAAGATGTATGCTGTAGGAGTATTATTTTCGACCCCCCTGCCACAGTAGCTGACTATACTGTCGCGGAATTATTCCCTTCCCCCTAATTTCTCTATTATGTGAGATGTGTGACGTCAGGCGTTTCTTGCCTTCGTACAAAAATATACCAGTTTTAAGCTTCCTGCATAGCCCTCGACTCAATCAATCCATCGTTTTGCAGGACATTCCGTCGTGAATTTTCTTGGCAACCTACCGAATAACCTCAATCTGGCATCTGCTGTCTTAACTATTCACGCAGTTACACCATCTTAAAACTGACTCCGGATTGACATTATTCTAGATATATGATGATTATGATAGTTTCCAGTGGCGATCGAATGATAAAACAACATCGGATATTTTTCGACAATCTGACCTGCATTACACCATCTAATGACACTGAGTATCAGCTGCTGGTCTTTGCTGAAAGAGTTTGACCATCCCCATTTCGCAGCAACTACATAATGGTGTGACTTTCCTGTACACATAATCGTCGTTTTAGAAATGTGTAGGAGCAATTGACCTTATCTACGATGCCATTTGCATACACAGATAGCTTCGTAAATATACACCAATCTGTCAGCAGGATATTCCACGGTTCATATCAACAGGGACCGTGATTTTTGCGAGAGCTAGACGCCTAAGCTACGCCCCTTTGTGTGTTGAACAGGTATTCACGTTTCTAAATTTGTAGACTTGAAGAAGTAAATGTACACTGTATGTTAAGAAAGGGCACGCAAAAAAGCTAGAAGGAAAAGGTCAGGTTTATAGTTGGTGGTAATACCATTAGAGCAGAAATCACATTTCCTTTAGATGAAACACGTACTGATGTAGTCGCCTGGGAGTTAGGCAATCTACATTACTGCTGGGCATGTCGTGTGGCCATGTAGCTCAAGTAATGCGTATTTTCAAAGCAGTTGGTTTAGAAAACTAAGAAGTGCATCCAGGGCAGTTGTTCCGGATTTGGTATGCGCAGAAGAAAAGTAGGGTTCCTTCGTTAAAGAACACTTTCCCGTCTGCCGCTACACTCTTACATCTTCGATATCTCCAAGCTTCGGCCTCATCCGCGTGCAGTCTTCCTTCCCAGATAAAACAACACTTTCCCTCAGTCGCGAACCTAAGTTAACTGATGCCCGGCGGAAACTTGAACACCGCACCCCCACACCCCCTTCACCTCCTCCTCACTCTCTCTCTCTCTCTCTCTCTCTCTCTCTCACACACACACACACACACACACACACAAAACTTTTGTTTCTCAGTCATTTATGGAGATTAACACTATTCTGATTTTACAATTTTACAAGTCTTTCTCATTCGGACGCCACTTCGGTGACCTGCGTGTTCCTGGCCTACCCCAGTAATGCTTCGGATGAAACGGGACCTACAGTTTAACGTGAAATCCAAGCCTCGCGTCGTTTTTGGCGAATCTTCACATCGTCGAGAGGTGAATGCTAGGTTAAAGACAGGCTAAAAAGAATCCCGTGGACCGACCGAGACTCGATCCCATGACCTTTCGATTTTCAGGCATATTTTTTACCGTCAGACCACAGAGCCCGACACACATTTTCGTAATTTTTTGTTGCACGATAATTCAAAACGCGGAGAAAAAGTCTAACGTATTTATTGCAATAACAACTTGCTTCTTTGAAGATCAGTACGTTTTCTAATGTCATCTAGCAACATTCCCTGAAACCGTTAGCTCAGACTCATCTCTTGAATCTTCCTTGATCCTCTCCATTTTCGTTGCTGTCATAATAACTTCTTCCACTCCTGTCTATTCCCTGATCCATTTGTCGGCTTTCTTGCGTCTCCTAGCAGTTCCCAACATACGGTGTAATTCGTCTGCCCCTAATGCTGTCGTTTTATTCAGTGTTATAACTGGTCTTAAAAAAGGATGCGCGAGATTGTCGTAGTATCTCGCTCGCTACGCACGAACTATTAGTCCTGTAGAAATAATGGACAGGTCCTTTTTTGTAGGAAATTTAATGTAATTAAATTTTGTACCGGGATACGTTTTCGCTACAGACCGTAGTTTTCGAGTTACTCAAGAAAAACTTACAAAAGTGACCATCAAACGAACCTCCACTCCCAAAATGAGGCCCCACCGTTCAGGATTTCTAGTATGTTGTTCATGGCACACTCTTCAACCGCTGTACAAAAATTTGGGACCGCAAGAATTATTTACCATATTCCATCTTTTTTGGACTTCACTGACTGACCTTATTTCGCCACCAGCTTAGTCGAGCAGTTACAAAATTGAAAAACTCACGTTTGGGTACATTTTAGCTAACAATTTTGTGAATTTTTCACAGAATGAGATAAACAGTTACATCGTTGCATTCGTCAGACCTTCTGACTGCGAGACTTCTGTGCGTGTAAAAGTTAAGTCTGGATCGAATAGTCAACATACTAAGTTATAGCGTAATGTTTACAAAAGTCATTTTGTTTCATTACTATCAGGGGGACGTTTAAGTTAATAATATTAGACAAATACCCGACCATTCTGGTGGCGTAATAGTCCGCTCAATAGAGGCCGCAAAAGGTCAAATATCGGGAAGCGTTAGTGCAATCGGAAATATTTGTACAGTGATAGGAGGGAGCGCAACGAGTAACATCCTAGAAACCCCGACACGGAACAGATGAGTGTGGGTGTCGAGGTGCGTTTGAAGATCACTTTTGTACGTTTTCCTTGAATAATTCGAAAGCTGTGACACCAGCGAAAACGTATCCCAGTACAAAACTTAACTGCATTATATTTCCTACAAAAAGAATCCAGTTTATGTTTTTCTGTAAGAGTAATAATTTGCGCGTAGCGAGCGAGAGAATATGATAATCTCGCGTGTGGTTTTTGAATGCCAGATACATCATTGCCGGATGCATAAAACGACAGCGGTTGGGGCAGCTGAAGCTCCCTGTACATTTATACAAGCCTCAGTTTTTATAATAGCCATGGATGACTGGATTCTGCAATTACATTCTGCGCTGTTAATGCTGTAATTTAATAGCCTTCTGCATTTTTCATAACAGCTCAATCGTCTGCGAACCTTCCCATTATCATTTTGATCCCTCGTCGGGAACATTCTTTCATTTGCTTCATTAGTTCAACGAGTAGTCTAAACAACAATGGCAATAAACTGATACCCTGTCCCACGTCCTTCGTTACACGAGCTTCTCTACATTACACTTTTTGTTAGTCCCACTTTACACCTCTTGCAGGTATGATAATACACTCCTTACCTATCTCTGGACTTCGTCCCCATTTGTCCTGGAATGACGAAATTCTCATTGCGCTTTGTATCATTGGAGGCTCTCTCGAGGTGGCCCCTTCCTAAAGCCGACACAACTGACTACTGGGGTGACGAAAGTCATGGGGTAGCAGTACGCACATACGTTTACAGGTGGCGGCAGTATCGCGTACACGAGATATAAAAGGGCCGCACAACGGCAATTAGCAGTCTCTGAACGCGGAATGGCAGTTGGAGCTAGACGCATGGGGCATCCGATTTCGGAAATCGTTAGCGAATTCAGTATTGTAAGATCCACAGCATCAAGAGTGTGCCGAGAATACCGTATTTCAGGCATTATCTATCACCACATAGATCGCAGGTGCCAATGTCCTTCACTTAACGATAGAGAGCAGCGGCGTTTGCGCGGAGTTGTCTGTGTTAACAGATAAGTAACCGCGGAAATCAATATGGGACGTACGACGAACGTAACCGTTAGGTCATACTTCTCCCTGACGTTTCGTTGCCAGCTGCGGGCAACATCATCTGAGGTGAGTCTACGACCGGCTGCTAGGCCGTGGAGGTCCTGCTTATATAGAGTGCGTAGAGGGCGCCACCACTCGTCACGTGTTGTCAACAGTAAAACTATCTCTGGCTGGCGTCATTACTCTCGATCGAAGGTAATCGATTGTCACATCTTTGGTACAGAGTCGATCGCCATATCTTGAATTGTATGGAGACAGAAAGTAATGGACAGATAAATTTTTTGGACGTCTCAGTAATTAAACGAGCAGATGGGACTCTGGGTCACAAAGTCTACAGGAAAGATACGCATACCGATCGTTATCTTCATAAGCATTCAAACCATCATCCCAGGCAGAAGAGAGGTATTATCAAGACATTGGTGGACAGGGCTAATAAAATCTGTGAGCCAGCTTATTTGCAAGAGGAACTAAACCACTTGCGAACCGCTTTCCAGAAAAATGGGTACGCTGGCAAGGAGATAGATACAGCACTCCATCCCAGAAGAAAAAATGTCCGAAAACGTGCAACAACAACAACAACCATCGGTGGGGAAAGATTTTCTTCCATTCATCCACAATATCACGGACCGTATCGGGAAAGTGCTGGCCAAGTTCAGAGTTGAAACAATCTTCAGACCCACCAAGAAGATTAGTGAATGCTTAAGATCGGCGAAAGATGCACGACACCCTCTAGCTACTCCTGGTGTCTATAAGATTCCGTTTAGTTGTGGAAAGGTTTACATTGGAACCACAAAAAGAAGTATCAATACTCGCCTAACTGAACATAAAAGGAACTGTCGACTGGGACACACGGACAAATCGGCTGTAGCGGAACATGTTTTTGAAACGGGTGACCATGAAAAAAAATTTAGTGAGACGAGCGTGCTAGCTAAGACATCGCATTATTATGCACGTATGTATAGAGAGGCTGTAGAGATTTTTAAACACCACAATAATTTTAACAGGAAAGAAGACGGCTTGAAGCTAGATAAGATATGGCGATCGACTCTGTACCAAAGATGTGACAATCGATTACCTTCGATCGAGAGTAATGACGCCAGCCAGAGATAGTTTTACTGTTGACAACACGTGACGAGTGGTGGCGCCCTCTACGCACTCTATATAAACAGGACCTCCACGGCCTAGCAGCCAGTCGTAGACTCACCTCAGACGATGTTGCCCGCAGCTGGCAACGAAACGTCAGGGAGAAGTATTTCTACTATTGGACCACGGCCTCTTAGCCCGGAAGTTTTAATTACTGAAGATGCCAGCCGTGAAAGCCTACACGCTATGATTAGTAACCGTTAGGTGTTAATTGGATATGGCAGCAGACCACCGACCCGAGTGCCTTTTCCCAACACCGCCTAAAGCGTCTCTCCTGAGCTCGTGACAATATCGGTTGGACCCCACCCTAGAGGACTGGAAGACCGTGACTTGGTCAGATGAGTCCCTATTGCTGTTGGTAAGAGCCTATGGTAGGGTTAGAGTGTCGCGCAGACCCCACGTAGGCATGGACCCAAGTTGTAAACAAAGCACTGTGCAAGCTGGTGATGGCTCCATAATGGTGTGGGCTGTGTTTAAGTGGAAAGTACTGAGTCCTCTGGTAAAACTGAATCGATCGCTGACTAGAAATGCTTATTTACTGCTACTTTGAGAGCATCTACAGCCGTTCATGGTTTTCATGTTCCCAAACAACGATAGAATTTTTATCGATGGCAATACGCCATGTCACCGGGCCACAACTGTACGCGCCTGGTTGAAGAACATTTTGGACAATTCGAGCGAATGATATGGACACCCAGATCGGCCGACGCGAATCCCATTGAACATTTATGGGACGTAATCCGGAGGTCAGCTCGTGCACAAAATGCTGCACCGACACCACCTTCGTAATTATGGAGGACCGTATACCTCCACACTCTACCCCACAAAATAAATTTGAAGTAATTTCAAAAATCTTACAAGTACTCCATCCAACAACTGTCGGTAGTATGTGAATGAGAAGAAATCTACACCCAGACTTAAGATCTATCTGATGTTCTCGGGAAAGGGAGAGCATCGTTTTTTAGTCACTTGGTTTGAATGAAACCGGAAAGACTGTGTAAGAAAATATTTGACCACTTCGACAAAAATCTCAAAACGGAAATCAATTTGTTCACAGAAGTGAAAAAGGACTTAGCAAAAATCAGCGCTGCGAAAGCAGAAATTCAAGAGAGTCCAACTTTTCGAAACAAAATTAAGTTCGGCGGTTTTCTGAAGAATATCGGAAAGCGCTTCACTGTACTGACAGACGAAAGAAGAAAAGAACATACTGAGATAATGAACAAATGATGGAAAGACTGAAAATTACGAAAGAGGACAACATCCTGAGATAGTTTACTTCCCGTGTTCGATAGATGGCCCAAATCGAAAAGAGGAGGAGAAAAAAAATCTTACCCAATTAAGCATTTATGGGATTTGTCGAGATGCCTGCGTACGCACACTTAACCCAGCGGCAGCTATACATAAACAGTTCTGGATAGCACTACAAGTTGGATGGCAGAATGCCTATACCGACCAATTCCAGCACCTCGGAAATCCATGTCTCGACCTGTACGGTAGTTGTCACCGTTTGCCAATGATCATCATATGCAGTGCCTTCACATGACTTTTGCCCACTCGGTGTCGCAAGTTTGTTCTCGGGTGAAAGAGAAGCAAATTTTTACACTTTTCTTGTACGTATCCAGAGACCACAGGTTTTCATCTCAAAATCGGTCTACGTCCCATACTTCCTTGCTTCCCTGTCATAATTCATCGGGATACATTTTCTGGGACAGTCAGAACAGGTGAGATGTTCCCTATCCTGCTATGCGCCACAATCACATTTGTCATCTTATTCATCTAAACAGGCCCCACCTGATCAGGTTTGCCTTCACTGGCGCTATGCCCGTTCCGATGCTGTTCAAGCTACTCCAACTCTCTAACCTCAACTTTCCGCCACTGTTAATCTCCCGAGTTTTGAGTCAGCACGTGTTAATTAAGCCGAAATTGGCTCTTCGACACGTACAGGTCTGACCACACCCGGAGAAGCATATTCTGCCGTGGAGGAGGACAGTGCCTGACTCGTGTTTCTCGGCACCTTTGGTCTAGCTCCCAGTTTGCTAATAGCTGATTTTCTCAGCAAGTTATTTGTTGCTGCAACTCCGTGACGAGTCCTCGCAGAGGTGTTTGTACGTCAATGAACAGTCCAATATGGTATATGCGTCATTTTATATGGTATATACGTCACTACTAGTGTGTTGGAAGGTGATGCCATACCTGGGGTTACATCCTGGTTCCGATTTGCGTCTTATGAGGGAAGTTGGAAGGACCTGAGTTGTTTCTTTGAGGGATGCGGTTCAAGGAAATTTTACTAGTGGTAATCTGACATGGTGCTTACAGCGCGTCTCAGTTTTTGTTCTACTTCCTCAAAACTCTTTCTTTGAGCTATATATATATATATATCGTGTGCCTACTACGAACAGTTTACAATAAATTCACACATTATAGAATAATTCGTCCTCTATAAAATTTACAATATTGCAATGCTAATTCATAAAATAAAATACGTGGAACGTTATACACAATATAATAAAATAGTATGCAGTCTTTGCTCCACATCTCATTCTTCTCATTCTTCCAGAAGTCCACATATGCCTTCGCTGTTTCGCTGCACGCCATCAGGTCTTGGGACGCGCACGCTCTTGGATGGCTTACTGGCGGACATTGAAGTTCCCACACGGACACAAAGCACTTTCACTTCTTCCCCACTTGTGCAGATTTTTGTTGCATCTGCCTATTCCTGAACGCAGGCTGTTCAGGGTTTTCCATCTCTCCCACTCAAGTTCCGCACCTGGTGGCATACTTCCTCAGAATCCCGGGCAGAACTTCTTGTTGTTGTTGCCACAGTCTTTTTCTAGAAGTTTTTGATGGATCTGTGAGTGGTGGAGAAAACAACTTCTTGACTTAAGGCGTTTTGGTTGCATTTGGTGCCCATGTAGCGGATGACGTTGATCTTGATCCTGTTTTGTTCGTTCCAATTCTGATCTGTACTGAACGTCGGACATTTGGCGGAGCAATTCCTGATAAGGAGTATAGGTGTTCTACTCTTTTTGCCTTAAGACATCCAGTAATATGTCTACACGTCTGGTTCAGGGCAGTGTCCAGTTTGTGTGGCATGACCGCTCCCAGACAGGACTTGCAAACTCGGCAGCAGAGTAACAGAGTGCCATTGCGGTGGTGCGTAAAACTTTTGGATTAGCTCCCATTTTTGACGTTGTTAGCTTGCCAAGTAAGTTATTCCGTAGCCAGCCCGGCTGGCCGTGCAGTCTAACGCACGGCTTTCCGGGCGGGAAGAAGCGCCTGGTCCCCGGCACGAATCCGCCCGGCGGATTTGTGTCGAGGTCCGGTGAACCGGCCAGTCTGTGGATGGTTTTTAGGCGGTTTTCCATCTGACTCGGCGAATGCGGGCTGGTTCCCCTCATTCCGCCTCAGTTACACTATGTCGGCGATTGCTGCGCAAACAAGTTCTCCACGTACGCGTACACCACCATTACACAGGGGTTACACTCGTCTGGTGTGAGACGTTCCCTGGGGGGGGGGGGGGGGGGGGGGGGGGTCCACCGGGGGCCGAACCGCACAATAACCCTGGTTTCGGTGCGGGGCGGCGGAGGGGTGAAGTGGACTGCGGTAGTCGTCGTGGGGTTGTGGACCACAGCGGCTGCGGCGGGGACGGAGCCTCTCCGTCGTTTCTAGGTCCCCGGTTAACATACAATACAACACAATACGTTATTCCGTAGTTGGACTTTTGCCCCGCTCTTCTCAATGTGCCACTTGAATGACAGTGTCCTATTATTAGTTACTCTCAAGTACACTGGGAAAGGACAGTGTGTTAATCTTGTGTCTTTGAGCTGCGATGGCCAGATTATCAACGCACAGGAAGAAGATCGTGTAATTTGGCAATGCCCTCCACATACAAACTGAACATTCCTGCTGCTGTTGGGCAATTGCCTAGCTACCACAAATGACACGGAAAATTAAGCGGCATTGGAGAAAATCTGTCACATGTATCTGTTAGCAAAGCTTTTCTTATACACTTTTAACAGTTTGAAGGTCTAACGCTCTCCGTTGATAGACCTCAAGCTATGGAATGCTTTGCTCCAGCAGCAGTGCCCCGCGCCGGCGTAAACGTGCGCTAATCCGACGACAAACGTGTCGCGCTGAGGAGCCAGGGGTCTGGTGGTTATTGCGTGACCCGGCAGGTAGCAAGGGCGCAGCTGCCATTGTCTTCCGGCGCAGACGCGCAAACTGCATTAGCGGGCCGCAAGCCCTCGCCGCCCGCTACACAAAGCCGCTGTTAGACACACACACACACACACACACACACAGAGAGAGAGAGAGAGAGAGAGAGAGAGAGAGAGAGAGAGAGAGAGCGAAGTCCGACGAAAGCCAACAACCAGTCCCCGCCCACCGGAGACGCCGTAACTGCGGAGGTGCTCCCCAACACCTCTAGCACCACCACACTACTGTGTAGCGGCGGCAAAGGTAGGAGTCTGCTATGGCTTTGTTGTGGTCGTTAGAGACGGAGCACTATAGCTCAGCTGAAGGTGGACCGCACAGGCTTGTTTATGGACACTTCGCAGCAGACTACGAGGAACTTTACATCGGAGTAGTGGAGCCAAAGATATTGAAACGCCGATACTCCCAAAAAACAAACACAGTGTCCTAACTACTGTGCTACCCCTGGGCTGTAGTTTTTCGGTGATATTTACACAACAGAAATTCTTAATTAAGCACAAGGTGTTTAGAACAACAACATGAAGATTAAACATTTGCAATAACGATCCGCTTCCAGCAACGAGCAAATATGTTGTATTAGTTCCCACTACTTGTGCCTCTTCCTTCGAATCACAATAGTAGTGGAGAAGTAGTTTCAGTTTTCACCAGTTACTACACCAACACGACAGTTGACCCTGAACGTAAATAAATGTAACATGGTGCATAAGAGAAGAAAGCCACAACTGTGCAACTACACTATTGATGAGAAACTGCTGGTAACAGTATCTATCGTGAAATATCTAAGAGTAACTATCCAGAGCGATCTGAAGTGGAACGACCACATAACACAAACAGCAGGAAAAGCAGACGCCAGATTGAGATTCATAGAAAGAATCTTAAGCAAGTGTAACTGATCCACGAAGGAAGTGGCACTTTTACGACCAATTCTAGAGAGCTGGTCATCAATGACCTGACTAGGTACGAAGTTTAGAAGACATAGAGAAGATCCAAAGAAGAGCGGCGCGTTTCGACACGGGACCGTATAGTCGGCGCGACGGCGTTACCGAGATGCTCAACGAACTCTTAGCAGACATTACAAGAGAGGCGTTGTGCAACTGAATTTTCGAGAGAGCGCTTTCCGGGAAGTGTGGAACAACATATTACTTCTTTCCATATAGGTCTCGTGTAATGACCACGAGGAGAAAATTCGACAAATTAGAGACAATACAGAGGTCTACCGACTATCATTCTTCCCATGCACCATTCGCGAGTGGAACAGGGAAAGGGAGGATCTGTCAGTGGTATTAGTTAGAAGTACACTTCACCACACACCATGAGGTGGCTTGCGGAACTTCGGAACCATCATGCCGACTACGACGTCACAAAATCACCAGTGTCGGGACCCCAAAAATGGATATTTGGAGAACACACACACACACACACACACACACACACACACACAAGACAGAGAGAGAGAGAGAGAGAGAGAGAGAGAGAGAGAGAGACGGGAAGGACGTTCTTGATATTAACGACCTTCAAAAGAAAAGAAAAAAAACTTGATATTAAATGTCCACAGGGAATAAAACTACGGAACACTCGAGACGCGACGTGTTTAGAGAATACATTTTCAAGACAAACTGGTCGGCTCTAATGACCTCGTTGTCGACGGGACGTTAAACACTAACTAACTAACAAACTGGTCGGCTTGTCAGCTGACAACTAACCTGTAACTTCCTACGTCAGACCTCTGACTACGCTACACACATCAATTTATGATCACTCACTTTATCGCGAGAGAAATATTGCTGGCAGTGACGTCACTAGGCATAGCATAACGGTAGCACAGACAGCTGCAGAGAGGAGTTTCATCTTCTCGAGAGGGCGGTGGAATGAGGAGAGGCGGTAGAGACGCAAGAGGTCTGTAAAGATTTTTCTTTTAGCTACTAACAGGCAAAGATATGTGCGCGAAATTAAAATCCTAAATATTGGTACGATGACAGGCCAACTTAAAGTAATACACAGTAAAACAAAAAACAGCCGCACCACGAAGGAATTATCCAAATGTAACGTAAATAGACAGATGTTATGTACGTCTACAGATGGACAAATAATTCACTTGGATGATTTCTTCAAGAGAGAGTGTCACGAACTGAGCAAGTCAATAACACGTCTTGGGTCTGTCATCTGCCTGCCTGAAGTAAAACTGTCCCGCTTCGGAGACGTGACTGGAGACGCCGCAGACAATGGTAGGGCACCAATCTGACTGTCGCCCGCCATACGTCTGGGGTGCTTTTCCTTTTCAGACCAGGACCCTTCTGGTTGTCATCCAGGTACCCTTAGAGCACAGCTGTACGTCCTTCAAGATAAGCCATCCTGAGGTTATATTTCAACAAGACAACGCCTGCTCACATGCGGTGACAGCTTCTACTGCTAGTCTTTGCGCTTGTCATACCCTAACTTGTCCAGCAAGGTCGCCGGATCTCTCTGCAATTGAGAACATTTGGAGCATAATGGGCAGGGCCTCCGACCAGCTAGGGATTTCCACGAGCTACCGCGTCAACTGGACAGAATTTGGCACCATATCCGTCTGGAGGACAACCAGCAACTGTATCAATCACCGCCAAGCGAATAACTGCTTGCGTAAGGACCGAAGGTGGACCAACGCATTATCGACTTGCTGAATTTGTGAAGCTCTTTCTCTCGAATAAATCATCCAATTTTTTCTGGAATTGTAATCCTTTGTTTGTACATGTACACCGTAGCTATCTTACGGCCCAGCCGGCCGGTGTAGCCGAGCATTTCTAGGCGCCTCAGTATGGAACCGCGCGACCGCTACGGTCGCAGGTTCGAATCCTGCCTCGGGTATGGATGTGTGTGATGTCCTTAGGTTAGTTAGGTTGAAGTAGTTTAAGTTCTAGGGGACTGATGACCTCCGATGTTGAGTCCCATAGTGCTCAGAGCCATTTGAACCATTTTTGAACCTTACGCCCCATTCCGGTAGTTCCATCGTGGTGCGTCGTCTTTTTCCTCACAGTGTATCAATGTCTGCACTGCGATTTGTAGAGCCAGTCATTTTGAAACTGTTCTAACCTACATCCATACTCCGCAAACCACTTAAGTGAATTCCAGTGTACAACATTCTTCAGTACTGCTCGAGTGTTTGGGATCGAATCCCCTGGAGCTCGGATTAAAGGAGGATTCCGAAGAATTCAGAGTTGTGTTGCTAGATTTGTTACAGCCGAGTATTAAGGAAATTCTCTGTGAGCTCAAATGGCAGTTTCCAGAGGCAAAACCGACGTTCTTTTCGCGGAACACTTTTGGGAATATTTTGGTAATGATGAGTTGGGTTGAGGGGGCGCTCGACATCACGGTCATCAGCGCCCTGACGAAAAATCAACAGGAAATCTCATGGGTGGGGACGAAGACTGTCCCCACATGCAGAGCAGTTCACAACGTACTAAAGTCCGCCGCCCTTCCCCACCAGTCTAGGGATGAGGCCCCATAGTTCACAAAATTTCACCACTCTGTTAACACTGTTATCGGTATCTGCGAGGACGGTGGGCAGATCTCCAGCGAGAGAAAGGGCTGCCCTATTATCAGTATACAGGAGACACGTAGCCACGATATGCTGAAGTGAAAGCGGCACCCCAGGAACTTCACAGAAGTGTGTATCCTCATCCCTGAGGAGGAAGCTGTGTGTGAAAGAGCTATGCCCGATGCGCAGTCTGGCAAGCAAAACCTCCCTCCGGCGGCGAGGCTGACACGAAGTCCGCCAAGCCTTTGTGGTCGGTTTGAGTGACAGCATGTTTTTGTCCGACGCCCTGCAACCATTCAGTCTCCCACTGACGCATGATGCACCTGTCAGAAAATGAGATAATGGCATGCAACGGGATGGGACATTGATGGACAGCACCATCCCAACATGCTTCCTTGGCAGCTTTGTCAGCCATGTCGTTACCCCGTATCCCAACGTGGCCAGGTACCCAGCGAAAGATCACCTCATTGCCACAGCGTTGGCAGTCATGGATGAGCTGAATCAGCGGGTCTACCGGATATATTTGGTGAAGCGCTTGCAGTGCACTAAGAGAATCGGAACAGACAAGAAAACTCGTACGGTGATGTCTGTGAACCCTCTCCAGAGCCATTAGAATGCCATATAATTCCGCATCATAATTTGTAAATTGTTCTGGAAGACGTACTTTAAAAACCCTATCAGGGAAAACCACAGAACAACCGAGAGCATTCCTCTGCTGGGCTCCATCTGTATAAATAACGATAAAACGATGGTACATACTTAAAATAGACGATAACGAGTACAATTTTTCGGGTACTGCGTCAAGCTTAAAATCACTTTGGGCCTCCGAAGACACCAAGGCGGCAGTGCGTTCCATTCCCGGGTGTGTATTTTCATGCCCGAGAGATCCAGATCCTTCACGCAGGCCGTAGCACGTATACCAAATGGCTGCGTCGCGTGGGGCCGATTCCTGAATAGTCGTTCGAACGCGGGTTGCATCACTGAACTAAATACCAACGACTGGGGTGACGCTGAGATTTTCAGCGCCTGTCGAGCCAAAAGGATACACGCCCAATCCAGAGTGGTGGTTCACCAGCCTCTGCATACAGACTCTGACCTGGGCTGGTCCGAAAGGCTCCAGTCGATATCCGAATGCCCGCATGGTGTGCAGCATCTAACATCCGGAGGTAGGAAGGACGTGCCGATCCATAGACCACGCTGCCATAGTCTAAGCGTGATCGAACAAATGCCCTATAAAACTGTAGGGAATGTTTAGAGAACCAGAATTTGTCACATTACCAAAGTACACTTCTCGTACTATCCGCGACGCCAAGATAAATCAGGGCTAATGCGGAAACTGGATGCTTTTGGCCTCGCTCCATTTTCGAGTTGAAGAGGACAGGGAATAGCTACAAGATACCCCCTGGCATGCACGGTATGGCGGCTTTCGCAATATGTGCGTAGATGTAGACGTCAGGAATAACTACGCCAGTGAACAGCCTGTAGCGCATCAGTACGCCGCCAGCAACAAGACAAGGCGGTGGTCGGATGGCGGCCGCAGGCCGGAGGAGGAATACCGCGGGCTTTGGCGTGGATCCCGCGGCGCGTGGCGAGCGCTCCGCATATCTGCGGCAGCTGCGGCACGCAGGTAGGTACAGTGGCAGAGCAGAGCTGAGCAGGTCAGGACGGGGCGGGACAGCAACAGCAACACCTGCGCTCGCTCGCCCAATCACAAAGTGTAATGCGCCGCTGCTGCATACATCAGCCCCGCGGCCGCAGACACCTGCCTGCTACGCGATGCCATGCCATGCCGGGCGACCTGACCTCACGAGTGATGCACTGCCTTGCCTCTGCGAGAGCCCAGGAATTTCACGTCGATCGCTTCGAATCAAAACAGATACAGTTGGCTCTCGATAACTACGACATACCTCTAAAAAAATGGCCTCGGCAGTAAACAACGATAAGGGACAGTTTGTGAATAACAGAGTTACTGCTTGTACAAGGTCGTACATGATGGTTTGTTCTCATATTACGCGAGGCATTCATTCAGTAAGTAACGCAACACTTTTTTGTGGAAACAGGCTGGTTTTATTCAGGATTCCAATACACCATGTTATTCCCCGCTCTTGCGGCTACGAAACCCTATTTTTCAACAATCTCCGTTCAGTGCGACGACCTTACGCCGCCGTAAGGTGGCGTGTACGCCTAAATTAGATTAGATTACTTTTTCGCTCCATAGATCCGTGCTGAGGAGATCCTCGTACATGTGGATCATCTGCTGAAATAACAATACTAATAGTATGAGTATATACATCATTTGTTTCTATTAAAAAATTTGTCAATGGAGTAGAAGGAGTTGGCCACTAGTAAGTCTTTCAGGCTCCTTTTAAACTGATCTTTATTTGTAACTATTTTTTTCTGTTTGCTGCCAAATTATTGAAGATGAGTGTTCCTGAGTAGTGGACCCCTTTTTTAACTAACCTTGTAAGTCCTTGTGCAGATCATTCTTGCTCCTGGTTCAAAAATGGCTCTGAGCACTATGGGACTTAACATCTATGGTCATCAGTCGCCTAGAACTTAGAACTACTTAAACCTAACTAACCTAAGGACATCACACACATCCATGCCCGAGGCAGGATTCGAACCTGCGACCGTAGCAGTCGCGCGGCTCCGGACTGAGCGCCTAGAATTTGCTCCTGGTATTCTACGTACCTGGTATTGTATGTATGAACCGAGCTGTTTGTTGGAAAAAGAGATATATTATTTAGGAGAAATTTCATTAATGAGTAAATATACTGAGAGGCAGTAGTTAGTATACCCAGTTCTTTGAAGAGGTTTCTACAGGACGTCCGTCAATTTACTCCACAAATAATACGTATTACACGCTTTTGGACTCTGAAAACTTTTGTTTGACTTGAAGAGTTACCCCAAAATATTATACCATACGACATTATGGAATGAAAGTAGGCAAAGTACGCAAGCTTTTTCACTTTTATGTCGCCTGCTTGGTACTACTACATTCGTCGACGTCGGAGCCAACATCTTCCTGCACCAACAACTTCCCATGATCCACGTACTGCTTCCTCGCGGAGCCTCCTTCAGTGGGCCAAACTCATTGCTCTTTATGGCCTTCTGCTACGCGGCGAGCAACAGAGCGGTCACAAACCTATGAGTACCCTAACTGCTGGACGAGTGTGTCAGCACTACCGACGAAGATGTCCAGTTCTGCAGAGAACCGTTTGTTTGTGATCCATCGGTCACCTCGACTGAAAGTGTCTGCACGTTCCAACACAGCGGGAGTCAGAGCTATGTGCGGCCAGCCGTCACACTGAAGAAATTGGAAATTTGAGTTAAGTTCCTGTAAGACCAAACTGCTGAGGTCATCGGTCCCTAGGCTTACACACTACTTCAACTAACTTCCGCTAAGGACAACACACACGCCCATGCCCGAGGGAGGACTCGAACCTCCGACGGGGGCAGCCGCGCGAACTGTGACAAGGCGCCTCAAACCGTGCGACGGCAAGCGGAAGATCGAACAGGCTCGCGCGACCTTGTTATGATGATGACAGACGCCTCGCCGTGCTTTTGTTCCCTGCCAGGCCTTCGCAGACATTTTGTAAGCGTCTATGAATGTATGCGATGCTCTGGTTGTCGCTAAGGAAACTAAGTGACAGCTATTTGTTCCGAACGTTCCTACGTTATGGACGCCATTTTGAAGCCAACGCATGCCGCCGCCGCCACCACCTATCGGAATGTTATAAACTATAAGAGCTGTAACGGGAATATCCGTTTCACTCCCTATAGTTTCATGATGTGACGACAGGTGGTAGCCTTCAAAATGAGTCCACAACGGAGGTGCGTTCCTAACAAAGAGTCAGGATGACCCCCACAAAAAAATTCCGCATATTTTCAACCGAAATTCGCGGAGAAAAAATGTGTTGCATCACTTGTTGAGTCCGCATCTCGTGGTCTTGCGGTAGCTTTCTCGCTTCTTGCGCACGGGGTGCCGGGATCGATTCCCGGCGGGGGCAGGGATTTTTTTTCTTGCCTCGAGATGACTGGGTCTTCTTCTGTCGTCTTCATCATCATCATTCATCCCAATTACGCTCGGAGGAAGGCAACGGCAAACCACCTCCACTAGGACCTTGCCTAGTACCCTAGTACAGCGGTGCGGGTCTCCCGCATCGTCCCCTACGCTCCTCGGAGTATGGGACCTCCTCACCACCACCACCACCACCACCACCACCACCACCACCACTTGTTGAACGCCCCTCGTACGACATCCCCTGCGAGTGTAGCCTTTCATACATCGGATAGACTACGCGTAGGGCTACGAATGATGACCAAAACCCCGAAGGTACATCCAAACGGCTCTTACAGACTAATAAATCTAATCTTGTGGAACACTCCATCTACAACGGTCACACTATGCTAGAAAACAATGTCGAAACTCTAGCGGCAAACTCACCTACTTAGGAGTCGATGGTGAACTAAGGAGCAGAAACTCGTCTGGCAAACGATTCATTGGCACAGACAGCCTGGACAAATCATGGCATCCGGCGCTTTCTTTAATAAACTCGCAATGACGTCGCTAGCATACAATTCGTAATGATACATCGATATACGAGTACAGATCGATAATCTACCACTTTAAGCACAGCTTTCTACCCGCCGAATGCGCAGTGGCGCGCTCCGTGAGGTTAAAAGGACGGAGAGGGTGCTCTGAAGATGGCCGAAAGGTATACGGCCGAAATAGCATGTGAAGAAATAGGTTTCTACGGCTGCGCTCCCGATATCCAATGGATAAGTGACAAACGTCTATACAGTACGATGATGAAGGGGAAACTTAATATTCATAAAAAACCCAATGTTCATGACTTCCGCGATGACCCTCATACCAGTCCACTTCAAACTGTTTCTGGAATAGCACGTACTGCACTGCTGCTGACATATTTTGTACCGCCAAATCCACATTAAAAAGTAAGAAAAAATTAATAAAAGTACCTGGGGCACAACGCTGAGCGTCCGGGAACTAGTTTTTATAAATAGGGCTTTTAAAATAGATAATACAAGCATCAATTTTCCTCCGTATATAACTTTGCCACATACCTAAGGTGACTGGTGGAATATAAATGTAAATACAGAGAATATTATTGGACGATTATATCTAAAACTTGCGTTCGTTTCTTCTGAACTCGATCTGCGCCAAGTTACGAGTGGCTCATACTTGTTATACGGCAGCTGTACCCATGTTTGCAACTTGCGCACCTCCAGGCGATATTCCTTCCAGACTGTAGCTCGTAAAGTCGTTATACATCGTAGTTTACTTAAGCGCCACGTGCCGTTCGCAAAACGGGAAACTTATTAGATCCGAGTAATGAACAAGTTAACAACCGAAAATATTTGAGTTTGATTTAAATTTAATTGGAGCTTGGATCACTCACGATGCTTTACGACTCTCCTGTTTTATACACCCTAAAAAAAAATCTTTGGTGTGTAGTTATTTTGTTATGAGCGTAATTATGCACCCGACAGAGATGCGAAACGTATACTGTTTACGTACATTCGATGATACATGCAATAGCTGCGGGTATGTTTACACAAATTACTCAACTCATATGGCTCTGTAAACGGTTCATTTTGTTATTCAATTATAATTTGTGACACTGAAAATTTCAACAGCGTTCCTGCGTCACACGGTATGACACGAATAACGCCACTCCGTCTGTGTTTAACTAAGCTGTCATTTTCGAACTTAAAAACAACAACTGGATAATTTTTAATTCCAACAGCAGCGTTCAAGTTTGTCATAATTTGGTGAACGTAAGAATTATGTTTTCAACGGCCTGTTCGTTCTTGTACACCGTAGCTGACGACAATAATCGGAGAGCAGTGGCAGAATATTAGTTTTTCAGTTACGTGCGAGTCCACGTCCACTAAAGTTGACCTTTCTAAACTTCCCGAGTTAGTCCCGAATAAATACGAAATACATCATAGTTGAGAAGAGAATGAGACAAGGTTGTAACCTTTCCCCGAAGTTATTCAGATTGTACTTTGAACAAGCTGTGGAAGGATCCAGAAGAAATTTGGTTACGTAACTGGAGTTCAGGAAGAAGAAATAAAAAATTCTTCGATTCCGACTACACTATAATTCTCTCAGATACGGCTAAGTATCTGGCGAACACTGCTGTTGTTACTTATGTGTTTATGGAGGACAAACATCTAAGGCTATCAGTCTTTTACTGAAAACACCCCCCCCCCCCCCACCTCCTCCTCCTCCTCAACCGCCAGAAAGAAATCAGTGCTGCGTCTAAATTAAAGCCCATGTGTAAGTGTGAGAAAGTGTTCCAAAAGTTTGCGCAGCGTCTATCTGAGATGGGACGAGCGTACCAGTCCAGTATTCACCTATTCATATGCGGAAAACCGCCAAAAAACCACTTCCCAGCTGGCCAGCACACCGACCGCAAGTCGTTAATCCGTTCGACGGGAACAAAACGGGGCCGGCGCGTCTCCCCGTCCCGGGAACGGGAGCTTTAACGTGCACGCCATCGGGGCTGGTTTCGAAGAGCTGTTGAATAGGACTACTGTATTCCCGATACGAGGTTATAAGATCAACATCAACACAAGCGAGAGTAATGGAATGCAATCGAATTAAATGAGTTGATGGTGATGATGTTTGGTTTGTGGGGCGCTCAAGTGCGCGGTCATCAGCGCCCCTACAAAGTCACAATCTTCACACAGTCCAATTTTTTCTTTTCCCAATCTAACCACTGTCACGAATGATGATGATGACACAAACACCGAGTCCCCGGACAGAGAAAACATTAGCAAATGATAAACTGAAAAAATAGTGGATGAGTTCTGCTATTTTGGCAGCAATATAACTGACGATCAGGAGGGTATAAAATGCAGACCAGCAGTAGCAAGAAAAATATTTATGTGGAGCATTAATTTTTAACAACATATAAAAATTTTATTGTTAGGAAGTAATTTCGGAAGACATCTGTCTAGAGTGTAGCCCTGTACGAAAGTGAAACACCTGCGATAAACAGTTCACACGAGAACAGAACAGAACTTTTTGAACCGTGCTGCTACTGAAGAATGCTGAAGATTAGATGAATAGGTCGCACAACTACTGAGGAGGTACTGAATAGAATTGGGGAGACAAGAAATTTGTGCCAAAACTAGACTAGAAGAAGGGATCGGTTGATAGAACACATTGAGACATCAAGGAAATATCAGTTTATTACTGGAGGGAAGTGTGGGGGTGAAAAGCGTAGAGGGAGACCAAAATATGAATATCGAAAGAGGATACAGAAGGCTGTAGCGTAGGTGGCAGTAGTTACCCAGAGATGATGTGGCTTGCTTGCACATAGAATAGTGCGGCCAGCTGCATTAAACCAGTCATCGGACTGAAGATCGCAACACAATCAATTCAGATAAAGGTCCTGTTTTTCTCATCTGTTATCATCAAGACAACAGAACACTTGCTTTAACAAATTTTCTGAACGTGGAATACAAGAATGACCAAGACGTTTTCCAACTAGGACTGATCATAACTGGCGACGTAAAATGACACCGCCACAGAAATAAAAACTTGTGCACGCGTAAATAATCTTTTAGCTACTTTTTCCTAGTTGGAGACAAACGATTTGAAGTATATAGAAAAGTTCTTCTAAGTATTTATGCAGTAACTGATGAGATAGTTAAATGGATTTGTAAATCGCTATGTAGTGGACAGACACCGAAAGATGGAAGGGAGAAATCTAAGACTGTTAATGCTATGTCAAAATTACAGATCACATTAGGTCATTCCCTATCACGGGAAGTCATTACGCAAGCCGCACTGTGGACTACCTACCCGGTTAGCTATCTACTAAAAATTCATTCATTTTTTTACTGCTACGCATTCTAACTCGCCAGTGAAATACAAGCACTACAATAACGTTTTTCGTGAAAACTTTTCACTGACTTGCCGAAGACAAAGTAGACAGTTGCAGCCCCTGCGAAGAGATGACGTTAAAGATTAATTCAAAAATACTCATTGAGGTTACAAAGCGAGCAGCAGTAGCAGCAGCAGCAGCAGCAGCAGCAGAGAAGATTGTCCATATACGAAGATCCAGGAGTTGTATGAAGCTCTATAAAATGGGAAAAGTCAGAGACAGATCTGGAACTATCGCTTTGTGTGTCGGTTACATGCAAAATGTTCAACTTCTTCCCGTTCCTCTACAAGAACTGTTATACTTGCGCCAGTTGACTGTTGCAGAATTTTGTGTACATAATCTACAAACAAGATCATCTGTTTATCTCTATCACGAAGGAATGTTAAGAAAGGACACAACTGAGTTTGTACTTTTCCGATAAGCTACATCAATGAATGTATAGCCTTAGGTGTGAAAAAGTTATTTTTGTTTGTGATAATTGCCTGGGACAGAACGAAACCAACAGAATGATCCACCTGGAATTAGCTCTTGTGGATTTAGACTGTCAAACGATGGAAAATTTTTACGCTATCCGCCGTCATTCATTCCTGTCGAATGTAGGTTATTCGGGGCAATAAAACGAGCTCTCAAAAGAGTAAAGAGAATGTGCACAATTCAGGAACTAATGGAGCTTCTAGTAACTAAAAACTGTAATTTCATTGTGTACTTACTGGATGGAAATGAATTATACTTCAAGATGTTGCGGCCAACAATTTGTATGACGCTTTTCTTTTGCGACATCGAGACGTGTCAGGGGCTGACAAGGTAGCACTAAGTGTTTTAAAATTTCATCGTCAATGCCAAGAGTTGTGATTGGTTGGTTGGTTGGTTGCTTGTTTGTTGGGGTTAAATGGAACTAATTACGAGGTCATCGGTCCCTTCATCAGGACAGGAGTTGTGGAAGCAATGGAATCCATTAACGCGCTTCAGATCAATAACTTGAATCAGAGGAAGAAACCAAAATATCCAGATGAAAAGTGTTACAAGGATGCGAAAGTAACAACAGGGACGAAGAAAATGGAATACATTAAAAATGTGTGAGATTTGTTCCTGATAGTGAAAATGTGTCGTCTGTCTGGAATGAACTAGCCTCCTACAAATGAGCAAAAAAACATGACGTAGGCCTTCTGCATTTTAAACACCGAATCTATTTTCCTTTGTTCTGTTTCTCTTTCGTAAAAAGTATTAATTTTCAAAACCAGTCATACAAATCGTACTGCAGTCCTGCAAGAAACATAAGAACTGTGTACTGTTTTCTCAACAATCATAGTTAATTTGTTTTTGTATTTCTTGAACTGTATTATTAGCAAATATACTAATTTAAAAAAACTAAATCCACAATACGAATGGCACAGCATATTGATGTGAGATACTAACAATAAACTTGTCGAGTGCTAGTTATCTTCATTTTAATTTTCAACTCGTTCTAACACTCCTTGTAGTAATTATATTGTTTTCTTACTTCTCTTAAAATTACGTCAATGTGACTTAATTTGTTTTTCCAATCAGCGATTTAATTATGATTTACTCAGTTTCTTAACCAAATACCTTTGTGTCTTTCCGTGTAATTAAATAACAATGAAAAAACCCGTACTATGCAATCACTAAAAAGTAAACACTCGTATCGGAGAGCAATGAACAACGCTTGTCCCCAGACGTACTGCGACGTGGGAACAGCTCAGCATTGGCGTCATCATGACGCCCTTCCGTTGGGTTCAGTGAACCCGTACACCATGCAGGCACTGGCCAACTCTTCATACACAAACCTATGCACACAGCTGTCCACCACTGCTGACGTGCATTGGTTAATATGCACAATTTGAATCATGAGGTACTGTGGAGAACATGTTAAATAATTTCATAATCAAAGTACAGAAGTTTAAGTTTTTTTTTTTTTTTTTTTTTTTTTTTTACCAACGCAGAAGGCGAAAGTCATGTGGTCAATTGCAGGTAACATATTATTAGTCTTTGTTTCTATCACTTCTCTTACTGTATCTCATTAATCACGCCTGAGGTATAGTTTATCTCGTTAAATGTAACGGCTGTGTAGCTGAAAATCTGAAGCAGATGTGACGACCAGTATATCCGTACAGTCCTTAAAAATGGAGCTGTAGCTCCGAAACGCGTTTTACAACAAGCAGAAAAAAAGTTTGACTGACTATGGAATATTATTAATCAATAACCTCCGTGCGAACGGGCCTCGGAAGGCCTAACGGCACCAACCGACCGCCGTGTCATCCTCAACCTATAGGCCTCACAGGGTGCGGATATGGACGGGCATGTGGTCAGCACAACGCTCCTCCTGCCTTTGTCGGTTTTCGTGACCGGAGCCGCTACTTCTCAGTCGAGCAGATTCTCCGTTGGTCTCACCAGGGCTGAGTGCACACCGCTTGCCAACAGCGCTCGGCCTACCTGGAAGATCACACATCAAAGCCAAGACCGACAGCGCTTAACTTCGGATCCGAAGGTTAGCGGTGTTACCACTGCCACATGGCCGCTGGCCAATTAGTAATCCCTAACCTAGAAATTACAGTCACGGTCAGCCTACGACGTAAAGTCTATTATTAAATATATGAAGATGGTATCTGTTCTTTCGGACATACCCGATTTAACAGATACCATTGGTGACCATGCAGTTAGTTAGAATGAAATTAAAATGAAATGAATACCCCTAACTGTATGTAAGCGTTGATATAAGTCAACGGGGACTGTTGAAAATGTGTTCCCCGACCGGGACTCGAAGTAGTAAATACACACATTTCGGAAAAACTTCACTTTTTAGAAATATACTTTTTATTCAACTCTTCTTGAAACAAGGTATGTTATTTGTCTCTAAAAAAACATGGCAACCCTGGTCATGGTTTATGTATTACCGCAAAGCCTGAAAAAATATGAAAATGAAGTCTCTCAAACAGTCGGTTGTGACACACTGAGTGAAAGCAGTTAAACCCGGAGAGTGAGCGAAAAACATTCATAAGCGTGTCACCTAGACCCAAACGAAATAAAAACACATCAAAAACGGTGACACGCTAAACAACACGATACATAGTATGAGAAATATACGAGGAAAAGGACCACCACAGCTGAATCTTGAGAATGCCTACTGTATCACACGACTAGTTTCGGCGGCATATTACCGCCCTCCTCAGACCCACTGCCAAAAAGAGTATTAGATTTCCTTGGTACATTTATTGTGGAGTCCTTGTTACTAGCACACGTGGAGTAGCTTTCCTCAGGAGTCTCTACTCGACACCGTTTGGTCTCCAATGCCATACATACATAGTGATTTTCGGTCGAAAACGCATAATAAACAGAAAAATAAAATAACGTTTTGCTGTTTGCAGTTGACAAGTTGTAGACTGCATAGTAGATGGTTCAAATGGCTCTGAGCACTATGGGACTTAACTTCTGAGGTCATCAGTCCCCTACAACTTAGAACTACTTAAACCTAACTAACCTAAGGACAGACACACATCCATGCCCGAGGCAGGATTCGAACCTGCGACCGTAGTGGTCGCGCGGTTCCAAAGTGTAGCGCCTAGAAACGCTCGGCCACCCAGGGCCGAGGACTGCATAATAGACCCAAAGCTGCTAGCATAAATATCCTATAGCTTCATGGGAGGTATGTGAACAAAAGCACACATCCACTTTATTTCCAAATGTACTATAAAACTAGAAACTTTGAACATATCGTAAATAAACAACACAGAATGCCTCAACTCAGTGATACACGTCGCAAATGTAAAAAAAATTACACTAATCGCTCATTTTACCAAAAACTAACGTGTAACAATTTTGCGGAAGGAAAATAAACCCACTGAAAATAGCAGAAAACGTGATGAAACATGTCTAGGTACGAAAACAGAACTACGAAGGTGTGTTGCATAAGGCAGAATTACCCTCGAAATCTGCGATACTCAGACATCTGATAGGGGCGCAGATCCTAGTTTCATTCGACAGTCTGCTGTCCCGTCACCGGCCTCCCACCAACACCTGTCGCTCCACCCCGCCATGCTGTTGACGCACACCCCGCACCTGACAACGGCAGCACGTATTTTCGGCGAGATGCTCTATTATGCAGTCTCTGCGATTCTGCGTCGTTGCGTCCGCGGGTGGGGTGACCAGTTGCGCTACACGCAGCAGGTCTGCCGTCAGAGCCGAAAGCGAAGCTTGTGCGTACGCACAACACGGTGAAACAAAGCGATGTACAACGGCCGCTTATAACGTGGCGGCGTTTTCTCTTCCCAAGCCCGTGCCTAGTTCGGTGCGGACGATGACGATGAATGATGCAAAGTATTTGGCGGTCGCGACGTGCATTATGCATCGCGGAAATTTCCAGCAGGTCGCCTGTTGAGCGCCCGGACAACGCGCTTCCAGCAGCAGTACTCAGAACAATTTTGCCGAGAAGCGATGCTCACACTTCACTTCGTACACCTGTAATGAAGTAGTTTTCACTGAAATAAAAAGATGGCTGGGGATGAATTTACCGAAGACGCAATGATAAGAAGCATCAATGACAATCGTACAGATATGCTGAAACTAAAATGTACTGTGTATGCCGTGAGAAATGACAATTCGTGCCAGATCGGGAATCGAACATGTGTGTCCAGCTTCTCTCACGCAGTCGCCTTACCCATTTGGCTATCTGAGCACTCTTTCAGACATGACTAAGCTTTCACTGCCACTGTTTTGCCTGATATTACGAGTACCTCCGAACACCAGAGGTTGGCTTAATTAATGGCACCTCTCTTCAAATGCGTACAGTTCTGGAAAAAATTTCTTTAAGACCAGCACCTAATATCATTGAGAGTCCTTAAAATTATTTCTAATTTACTTTTGTATGAAATTGTTTCACTCTGCCTTGTTACCGAAATATGTTTAAAAAAATCACCTTTCATTCAAAAGGTTTAGAAGTTATTTTTTGCGTTTCCAAAAATGACGATTAATCACCGAATTTTTGGGGCGAGGAGGGGGGGGGGGGCAATGATCTAGCTTGAAAGTGGCTCACAGTAGCCCTGTGAGTTTTGGTACGAAAGTAGAACATCGTACGGTATTCACTACTGCGCATCCCATCGTTTTGAGTTTCCTGTTTCTTAAAATGGCGCATTTTTCTTGATTATTTTTCTAATTTTTTAATATATTCTCTTGATTAAGTTGGCAACAGAGACTCAGACGTTCTACGCATTTTGATACTGTTGTGGTACAAAAAAATGGCTCTGAGCACTATGGGATTTAACATCTGTGGTCATCAGTCCCCTAGAACTTAGAACTACTTAAACCCAACCAACCCAAGAACATCACGCACATCCATGCCCGAGGCTGGATACACACATTTCGGAAATACTTCACTTTTAGAAATATACTTTTTATTCAACTCTTCTTGAAACAAGGTATGTTATTTGTCTCTAAAAAAACATGGCAACCCTGGTCATAGTTTCAGTTTGCTGCCACACTCAGCGACCCGAAAATTATGAGACTGTTATTGCCTGGGAAGTGGTGGTGTATTATACAAGTGACAAGATGATTGATTAATAACATTAATTGTACTTAATTGCATAATGTATGTACATGTGAACACTAACAAATGTTTGTTAAATGTTTTTAATGTTTTCTTCACGCATTGGTACAAGTAATTACCGTATTTGAACATGACCGTCTCTAAACCGCATTAACGAATGTTGCTTCCATTTAAAATTTATACTATAATAGCTGATCTGTGCGATGCGCGCACGCACGCACGCACACACACACACACACACACACACACACACACACACGCGCGCGCGCGCGCGCGCGCGCGCACACACACACCCGTAAATGTCAGTACTGGAAGAAGAACAAAAAACATTCTCCCTGGCACATCCTGTAACGCAGCAGTGGCCGCGCTACTTACCCTTCTGCCCCTGAGGTAATGATCAGCTTTACTCACCTCATGGCCGAATTCACCAACGTCAATCATAAATAAGCATATCTGTAAGATAGTAGTACTGTCTCTGTAAGTATTTTTGTTACGGAGCAATCCCACAAAGCTCTTAGCTTTAGATGACCCTTTGGATTCGGCTGTTAGCTGCTAAACGCATGTTATAAGAAAACTGCGGGCCACAGGAATTCTTGATGCGCGCCTCATGCAGCCCGCGGGACGCAGTTTGAAGGTCACTGCTCTAAATCATTTCAGTTAGGGATTTTTTAAAATATTTCAATAACAAGCCAGAATAAAACAAATTTCTTACGAACGTAAACAACAAGTAAGCTTGGGGTAAATAATAATATTAATTGGCGGTCTTAATTTTTATCCAACACGGTATAAATCAAAGATAACGTGTTTAAGAAGACCAAACAACAGACCAGTTTCTATTTCTAGCCTGCCTGCACTCATCAAACCTGGATTTCAGAAACAACTAAAGACACCCATAATCTTTGTCGACTTGGCAGCCGCTTACGATGGTGTGAAAAGAAGGGCAAAAACGCAAGCTCATCACAGTCATTCCCTTCCAAATCACATTGATACATCAGTAACATGCTCTCACACAGGGACTTACGAATACTCCATACTAATCACATAAGCAAAAAAAGGAAACCAAATGATGGACTACATCAGAGGAAATGTCGACGATCTAGCACTTTAGATGCCCAGTTTCAAAAGTACTGAAAACACTGTGGATCTCGAGATATTACATAAGTATTTCACCATTAGGAGACTCATAACCAATCTTTGGTTTTAGGAAGTCAGCAGTTTGCACTTAAACAACAGAGCACCAGACTATAAAATAGAGGTTCGTATGAACTATACAGTGCTTGCCTACCACAATCACCAAAATTATCTTGGAATAACTCTTGATAGCCGGCCAGTGTGGCCGAGCGGTTCTAGGCGCTTCAGTCTGGAACCGCGCGACCGCTACGGTCGCAGGTTCGAATCCTACCTCGGGCATGGATGTGTGTGATGGCCTTAGGTTTAAGTAATTCTAAGTTCTAGGGGACTGATGACCTCAGATATTAAGTCCCATAGTGCTCAGAGCCATTTTTGAACTCCTGATAGGACGCTTTTAGGAAACATCACAAAAAACCACGAGAATCATCTCTAGGTGCATAAGAACCACTCCACTATACTGGCTTTCAAACACACAATCACAAAGCACCTCATCTATTATGGTCCATAAGTACAGTGGTACAACGGTGTGTAAAACTTTAGGACGAAAGTAACCTTCGCGTGATGTGTCACTGCATAGCTCGATGAAATTTGGGTCACACATAGAAGAAACTGCTACAGCACAGTACAGTAGGTAATTAAATAAATACACTGTCAGACGAACGTAAATGACATTTCCACTCAAAAAAAATTACGCCTAAGTCACCGCGGTTCTTAATGGCCCCCTGGACATTACAAGCGGCGGGGACGTGTTCCTTAATAGAGTATGTGGATCACCACGGACGGCAATGCATGCCCTGCAACGCGCTCCCGTGCTGGCCACAAGACTGGCACAGGGTTCTCATGGTAGGGCGTTCCACTCTGCCACCAGCGCCGATGACAAGTGTTGGCTGGTTGCTGCAGCACGTGGACGTGCTGCAATACGCCCCCCAAACGCATCCCACGCGTGTTAAATCTGATTACGTCGAGGGGAATGGGAAGGCCAGTCCTCTGTCGTCTGGGCTGTTTGAGGGGTCGCACATCGTCGTCCATAAAAATGAAGTTGGGAGCGAATGTACTCTTGAGAAAATACACGAGGAAGGAGTACGGAGTCACAGTAACGCTGACCTGTAGGTGTATCGTCTTGAAAGATAGGGAGGTCAATGACGATTCACATTTGCAGACACTGAAAACCAACTTCAGCTACGAACCGTTCTCTTCCAATAGCCGCTAGAAGTCATTACGAAAGTCAAAACGAAACTACTTGTCCCGAGTAGTCAACGGATGTAACAAATGCGGCCGGTACGGTTTTATGCGCAGACGTTTGCGTAGAACGCGCCAGGCAGCTTTTGACTGCGGTAACCGGATTTCTCCGCCCCTGGGTGTCGCCTACTACGTACTTCGCGTTCTTTAAAATGGTTCAAATGGCTCTGAGCACTATGGGACTTAACATCTGTGGTCATCAGTCCCCTACAACTTACAGCTACTTAAATCTAACTAACCTAAGGACATCACACACATCCATGCCCGAGGCAGGATTCGAACCTGCGACCGTAGCGGGCGGGCGGTTCCAGGCTGAAGCGCCTAGAACCGCACGGTCACACCGGCCGGCGCGTTCTTTACAAATGATTCCAGCACACACCTCTGCTGTTCTCCCTGCACCACATCATCAGTCTGCCTCACGAAACGTGTTCTAGTACCCATGGATTGATTTGTCTGTTGGAGCTTCTACCTGTTATCTGGTGCGAAAGCGTCGCTGAACCGTCACAACTGACACACGAACGTGACTTCAAGCACAGAAAACGCACGGATTGCTCCATTACACTGACGCACCTGCAACTACGCCACGACGCGTACTAGGAATCGAAATTTGGAGACATGCTCCTTCTTTTGGTTGTCAGGGTGCTCTGAAATAGCGGAAGCGCTTATGAAAATTTCTGAATGAATAGATGTAGTTTCTCCTACGGACCATGTGGTAATAATATCACTACTTGGTTTAGCGTGTAGACACGCAGGAAGCATAGTTTCGCAGCGGTATCTCTTAACAAAAGGACTATAACCGAGTTTTTACTTTCTTCTGTCAATCTGTGAACAGTGATGTACAATGAAACAAGTGTCTATAATGTTTCGTACATTTCTACGTATATATGTACACTCCAGGGTTACAAATGTTTGTTTGGCACCAATTATCTTTAAATCAAAATAAAATTTTCTTTTACTCCCAACTTCCGACCAGGGATTTCAATGGTTTTCCCTTCGTTTCCCTGAAATACACATTCCGCATTTTTTCTCGTACCCATAAAAGGTCGAACGGGCAGATTCTACTATTATTTCTGGCAAAATTCGTTCGTCCTAGTGTTCATTGTGGCGCGATTAATGAAAGAGGAACGTAAGTCATTATCATTATTGTTTGAGATTCTATCCAGAGCGTTCGTGACACCTTAGTCCAGGGCTTCTCAGTTTTTTCAGCTGGCAGACCTCTTCTTCAGTCTAAAATCCATGGCGGACTCCTCGTCAGTCAAGAGCACAGTAACTATAAATTTCAGAGCGAAACCCATGGGAACTGAAAACTTCTCAATGCACGTGCTATGTTCCCAATTCGTCTAGCATGCAAGACAATATCATTAACACACGGCTTTATGAGATTTTCTGCAATGGTATGAGCTTTGCCTGTTTTTGCCACTCGATAACTTACCAAGAAAGAAGCTTTTCATGAATTTTTATTAATTGTTTTTGCATGAGTTTTCATGCAATGCTGAGAAGCAGCTAGTTCAACACTCTTCCTTTTGAAAAAAATCGATGTCTTTAGCCTGGAAATCCGGGTGAGTACCTTCAAAATGACGGTGCAATTTAACTGGAACCATTGAACTGTTCGGAAGTACTCGCGCACAAATTACACACTGAGCTTTACCCTTCTTTGTCTCCATAAAGCACATTTCTCAATAGCTTTCGTTGTTGGTTGGTTGGTTGGTTGGTTTGGGGAAAGAGACCAGACAGCGATGTCATCGGTCTCATCGGATTAGGGAAGAACGGGGAAGGAAGTCGGCCGTGCCCTTTGAAAGGAACCATCCCGGCATTTGCCTGGAGCGATTTAGGGAAATCACGGAAAACCTAAATCAGGGTGGCCGGACGCGGGATTGAACCGTCGTCCTCCCGAATGCGAGTCCAGTGTCTAACCACTGCGCCACCTTGCTCGGTGTAGCTTTCGTTGTACTTACGCTTCTTGCTTATTTCACTTCCACAGGATATAGCAACCAATGGAGTACTTGCAGCGTTTTCACATAAGAAATCCGACAAAGCTCGTTCCGCGCATGCGTAAAAGGTTTCAGCGCATCTAGTGCCGTGAGCCGGCGCACAAACGACCCCCGTATTGTCGCGAAACAGTCGATCAGAGAAACCTTGGTGTAATCCTGGATCGTACACTATGCTTCAAACAACACCTTCTTAACTTAGCTCAAAAGTTGAGGACTCCAAACAACATCCTCCATAAGCTATGCGGAACTATCTGGGGATCTTCAGCAAGCACCCTGCGATCTTCAGCTCTGGGCTTGGTGTACTCAAGTGCTGAGTATTGTGCACCTGTTCGGATTAATAGTCATCATACAAGGCTTGTTGATACCCAGCTGAATACGACAATACGCATATCATCTGGCGCAATCAGATCTACTCCAGTTTATTGGCTTCCACTGTTAAACGCAGATGTACTGCCCTTATGAGAGAATTCCACAAGATCTCCAGGAATACTAACCTACCCGTGCATAGCGACCTGGAACTTTTAAATCGCAAGAGACTGAAATCACGCCATCCAACTCTGTGTGATGCTGCTGACATGGTTGCTAAGGATTTCAAACCTCTTGAAGAATAGAAAGGTCGGTGGGAAGCAGTGACAGATGTGCACCTGCATAACATCTTCTCAGGTGCTAAACTTCCAAGTTGATTCGACTTACCACGCAAGACCCGGACCACTCTCAACAGAATCCGTACCGGCCATGGCCGATGCAGGGATGCTCTCTTTAAGTGGAAGAAGCTGCCTGATCCAGCCTGTGACTGCGGGGCTCCATACCAGACTGTTCACCACATTGTCAATGAATGCAGGATTCGAGCCTATCACGGCGCCAAAGAGGATTTCCTGCTAGCAACTCCAGATGCAGTGCGCTGCATTGAAGGACTGGATATTCAGTTGTAAAGACAAACTTAAGTTACTTGTGTGACAATATGTACATATGTATATGTAATTTATTTTCATGATATGTCTGTATTAGCCATACGCTAAATAAATAAGAGAAGCCGCATTCTCAGGCACTAAACTGTGTATTCGTTCTCACGTAGCAAAGGCTGCTTGGGAATACGATCTGAAGTGAAAGTACACATGTTTTCACACGAAAAAAAAAAAATGATGAATTTCATTTTCACATTTTTATTCAATAATTTTACTCATTATTTTACACGATTTGGTGAAACGTGGCCGCGGACGCCCTAGAAAGAGCCGGCGGACCACTAAGGGGTCCGCGGACCACACGCTGGGAAGCCCTGCCTCAGTCCGTCGGCCGCTGTTAGCAGATTAAAACAAACTGGCCGTGTATTTGAGACACGACAGCTGCCTCCACTGCACTCGCGAATCGCAGCCCTCCAAACAGCTGGAGGTAATTCCGCGCCCGGGTGCGCGCCGCCTCATAATCCGGCCCGTTATAGAGGTTTCGATAGCGCGTGGCCTATCAGCGGCGGCAGGCGCACAACGCACCGCAGTCGATATCGGAAACAAATACCTGCACACGCGGAGAGTGGGCGATACGTTGTCGCGAGCACGTGGGCCCGAGAGCGCGAGTCGGCGAGATCGCTTTCCGCCCGTGTAATCCACAACAGTTTCCGTGTGGGAAGCGTTCTTTTCCATACGCGTCGGTGCAGAGAATTAACAGTGAGCAGGGCTAGTGAGGTACGAACTGCATGATAGATTAGTCCCACGCGAACAACGTAACCGGTTGCACGCTATACACGATCGCAGTCACTTGTGTACTACAGGCTAAGTCAACAGGGACTTTACAACTTTGCAATGATATAGAAATTGAGATAACTTACAGAATCGATAGGTGTTTCATTTTATAACAAACTCAAGTTTCACATAAAAGTGTCATGTGGCTACCTTTTGTGATGCGGCCAACAATCCACCGGTAATTTCTTCGCACACACATTGCAGCAAATCGGGCCCAACTCGTGCAACGCCAGCGTAAATTCGATGTTTCAGATCGGCTAAACCGTCTGATAGTGGAGGAACATACACGCTGTCTTTAATGAAATCCCAGAGAAAAAAATCCAGTTTTGTCAAGTCAGGCGAGCGAGGTGGCCATGCGACTGGCCCTTCACGACCAATCCGCCGACCTGGGAAGCGATTATCGAGGAAACCTCTAACATCGGTGAAGAAATGAGGTGGTGAACCCCCCCTCCTGGTAGTAAGCCGTCGATCTCGGTCATCTTCAATCTGTGGGATTATAAAGTTCATGAAGCCGAAACACACAGCGAGCACATTGCGCACTAGTGAAAGTAGCCATTTTAGCCCGCGATGGCTTGCCCTTATTGTCGTCACACAGTAGCACCAGTGTTAGATTTGCAACTCCAGTGTTAGATTTATTTGCAACTCCAGTGTTAGATTGATTTGCAACTCCAGTGTTAGATTGATTTGCAACTCCAGTGTTAGATTGATTTGCAACTCCAGTGTTAGATTGATTTGCAACTCCAGTGTTAGATTGATTTGCAACTCCAGTGTTAGATTGATTTGCAACTCCAGTGTTAGATTGATTTGCAACTCCAGTGTTAGATTGATTTGCAACTCCAGTGTTAGATTGATTTGCAACTCCAGTGTTAGATTGATTTGCAACTCCAGTGTTAGATTGATTTGCAACTCCAGTGTTAGATTGATTTGCAACTCCAGTGTTAGATTGATTTGCAACTCCAGTGTTAGATTGATTTGCAACTCCAGTGTTAGATTGATTTGCAACTCCAGTGTTAGATTGATTTGCAACTCCAGTGTTAGATTGATTTGCAACTCCAGTGTTAGATTGATTTGCAACTCCAGTGTTAGATTGATTTGCAACTCCAGTGTTAGATTGATTTGCAACTCCAGTGTTAGATTGATTTGCAACTCCAGTGTTAGATTGATTTGCAACTCCAGTGTTAGATTGATTTGCAACTCCAGTGTTAGATTGATTTGCAACTCCAGTGTTAGATTGATTTGCAACTCCAGTGTTAGATTGATTTGCAACTCCAGTGTTAGATTGATTTGCAACTCCAGTGTTAGATTGATTTGCAACTCCAGTGTTAGATTGATTTGCAACTCCAGTGTTAGATTGATTTGCAACTCCAGTGTTAGATTGATTTGCAACTCCAGTGTTAGATTGATTTGCAACTCCAGTGTTAGATTTGCAACTCCAGTGTTAGATTTGCAACTCCAGTGTTAGATTTGCAACTCCAGTGTCAGATTTTTTTCTAACAAAGATAACTAACGTTTTTTTATCTTCAAGCTGCATACAAAGATACATGTATCAAGTAAATTTCTTCATCACCACCAACAAATTATAAATACCTATGACCATTGAAGAAAACATGTGTATTGCTAAACTGAAAACATTTCCATTTGCAATCGTTATAAACAGTTCTGCATTACATTCGTAGCATATCTCCTTCCGGCGCTTCGACATAATCAAACGACCAACTAAGGTAAACTTGATTCCCGTTTTACCAGACTTAGTCAGATCCACTTTCTTGTGACTTTCTCTTCTGTGAGGTACGTATTAACACAAAGGAAAGCCGATAATTCTTCAGCATCTATCTGAGGGCAGTCTCGAGCACTCTGTAAGTTGCTGGCATTCTGTCTAATAATTCTTCGTTTGAGTACTGTCCAGTACATTCAGTTACAATGTCTGTAAAAAAAATAGTTTCGAACGGTTCATAACTGTTTTCGAATTTCTTGTTTTCCCCCTTTGCACCCGGAAATTGTATAACAAGATTTTGACGAGCAGTTCTTGCTGGAGGGGGTTTACTCTTGAAAAATTTCGTTTTCCATCCCTTCCATGGTACGTACCATGATTTGCAGCAGTTGGGGCTACTGCAGACGCAACTTCAGAATCACTGTCAGAATGCTCAGTTGCTGTGCCTCGATCTCTTCACGCTCAGACTGTGTGTCGGTACCCGAAGACAAGCCCTCTATTTGGACATTCGAGTTAGCGGTTCCTCTGCCCAAATAAATAGCCATTTCATCTGACAAGGACTACTTTCATGTAAAATGTTACATATTTTCGCATCTGACAGAGTATGTCACGTACCCGGTGTGCTACTCCTTTATTCAATAGGTAAAAGCAAATAACAATACTCGCTCTGCTTATAAAAGACGCAATACGCGCACAATACGACCACGAGGAAAAATTAACCCAGTCGCATGTTACTAGCACCAAGAAGCAGACAGAGAGAGAAGCACGGCGGGGTTTCAGGAATACAGAAGACATTGTTCTCTAATAACTCGCGTGTGAGGAAAAAATCTATCCGTGTTCACAGCTTCAAACAAGCTAAGCAGGCTTTAATTGTGATTTGATCTACGAAAGACAAGCCGGCTGCAGGTAGATATATCAAAGAAAGCAATGCTAGATCAACGCTTCAACGTCTTTACAATATACTGATTTATTTCTCCACAATCATGAATGTTAGATTTTTTTCTCACAACGCTGGCGCTCCTGGTGACGGAATGGGGTACAGGTGCACTACGTGAATCAAACTTGTGTCAGTGACACGTCTACCGAATCTGTAAGTGATCACAATAAATTTCTATTTGATGCCAACGTTCCAAAGTCCTTTTCGTCTCAGCCTGTACTATCGTATAATAGACAAATCGTCGTTTTACATTGTTACCAAACACTCTGAAAGTACTTGATAGATTTACTTCAAATTTCTAGTGTATACTCAAACGGACGTTAGTGGAGAGATGGGCTACTCTTTTTTGTGCAGTTTCGACTTCTTTCTTGCAGTCAGTTTCTACTACAATAGGAAGACATGTAAACCATTGGACGAATTATGTATTTTCTTTCTCCTTACATTTTCAAACGACAATTATATACACATTACATCAACGTACAGCTTCATCTTCTTCCTTCGCCGACGGTTTTACAGAAAACAAGGAAAGTTGTGATTACTACCTACATACTACTACGGAATCTAAATCGTCCGAAACTATGTAATCCTACCGACACACAGAGCAAAACTATGCAAAATTTTGTTATTGAAGCCACTATCCTCACAGATTCAGCAGCTGGAAAGGTGTCTCTCATACCCCGTTATCAACGATTCCAACCGATTTACCGATTCATTTCACGCGACTTCAGTTCCAAATCAAAGTCTTGTTTGTAACAACAATAAACGAAGCTCAAGGTCAGAGAGATGGGATAGAGGACGGAAAAGAATGGAGAAAGAAAAGGACCTAGGAAGGGGGTGCGGGGGGGGGGGGGGGGGGGTGCGGGAGGAAGAGGCGACGGGCGCGCGCGCGCACACACACACACACACACACACACACACACACACACACAGACGCACTGTTCACCGTTCCGTCTATTTCAGCTGCCTGGAAACTACCCCAACCTTAATGACCCACGCCAAAGATGCTATTTTCTCTAAAGACTTGGCTGTCTGCAACTCCCACTTTTGTAACTTCCATTTCTGGCCAGTTCCTGCATACATAATGAATGTGAACAAAATCGGTGAAGACGAGTACGAGTGGTACTGCAAATCTGAACTGATTCTCGTGTAACATGTAATATTTCGAGAGCTGATCTGTTAGCCGCCTAGTGTCTGCACTGAACCGTCAGGTTTTGGATGCAGTGTCCCTAGAGGATGGCAGTGGGAACAGGCGGGCATGCGACTGGTGCGTCACAGGATCCAATAAGCTTAAGTGCGAAGAGCGCCAGCCTGCGTCACACCTCATTCGTCGCATCGGGTCCACGGCTAGGGGTGGGAGGGAGGGAGAGGCACGCATTTTCCCCCCATTTGGTATTCACTCGACTTTCTAAATGCGCTTACTCTTAGCAGCAGCAAAACACTAAAATACCAAGCTGTGTAGTTGAACGGAATGCGATGTGATAAAATCCAGCAATTTAGAAACGAGCCTCTAAGCAATTCGTAATAGTAGCGGGGGGGGGGGGGGGGTTAGAGCTGGGGAGGAACCAACTTGTATTCATTTATATTTAAGCCTTTTTTCACTCGTTACCAATGAGAAGGTCTTATATAGTCAGCGGTATTACACTGTAAACTAATATTGCGATGGAATCTACTGAGGGTCATTCCATGATTACGGAACATTTCTTAGAACTGACGAAATATTAACATCTAGGATAAAGACCTGAATATGAACAACAAAAGAGCAGAGGTTTGGTGATGCCTCCTGTGTTGATTTGCCAACAACAACAAAAAAGGAACAGTAAGTCTTACCATGGAGATATAGTACGAGCTGTCATGAGGTCACAAACTTGAAGACGACTTCCTCCATGTTAGTAGCGCCAAAGATTAGCTTCTAGTGAAAGTGTCTTGAAAAATTCCAAGCTTGCGTCATTTACAGGTGTTCCAGTCGTTCTGATTATAGTTTAAGGCTCAAAGAAATCACATTTCATTCGTAACTGGACTTTGTTCAAGCGATATTTTCCTTTGCATACATGAATTTTCGTTGTGCTGGTGACTTTTTTGTAGTGGTTTTATTTCTGTAACTTGACTTTAGATATCCTATCAATACAGCTCGAAGAGCGCTCTGGATGAACGATTTGAGAAGGAAATATTGGAAACCGTGCAGACATAGCAAAGTATGTTCTCAGCAATTTCGGGACGAGAACATGGACTTGACATCAATTTCGTAATTGCGTTTTAATCCTCGATTACTAAACCTTCGTAAAATTCACGATTGCCGCAGGGTATAAAACAGGGCATTTTGTACTAATTTCCTATGTAACATACCACTGATGTACTAATTTTAATTAGCTACCGCTTAACCTACAAATATGACTTCCTTTCAATAAAAAACTTTACGATGGTTTAGTAGCATTGCAACATTTCCCCCCTTTTAGTGTTCTACGGTTAAGAGAAGTGCTCGATTACGAAATCAGCCTTTTCAAATCACACACTTCTGTTACAGTTTTTTCGAAAGTGTAACAAAAAGAAACTTGCATTAAGGAGACAGAATGAATCATATTACTGGATCAAATATGCCTCTAAGACCAGAATATCGTCTGAAATTGCTTCCCCAGTACTGCGTTATTCAAGCACAGTAATATTTACTATTCAAAACAATAGTTGCGTGGACACGACAGAGATTAAGAACAAGAAAAAATTGTAGACAGCAGTCTGCTACTGTTTAGGGGCTACTAACATGGCGACGCCGTCTTCAAAGAACTGTACAGCGTCAAATCTGCAGCGCCAAATCTCCCCTTATTAATCTCCACGAGTCTTACAAACGTTTCATGGAATTACCTCAATACAGTTATCAGTTTGACACAACAGTGTTTAATCTGCACTATTAAAAGTGGATTCCAGAGCTGACTTCAAACTTGTACAACAGCATGTATAAATTCTAGGTCTTTGATAATAAGTGCGTTACGGAAGTTTACGGTCGACAGTCTACTTTTTTTATCGTATCCCGCAAGAGACATTTGTGGGTTCAAGCCAGTTCAACCAAACGAAGATGACGTGACTCCCGTCGACATCTTTACCATATGGGCACGGTGAAGCAGGTGTAGAATGGTCAGGTGCAGACTTTACTTGAAGCAGTCGCAAATAGAGCTCGTACGTGCGACGGTGGTGCTGAAGCTCTTTGAACATCGGCAGCTGCATCATCAGTCGCAGACTGGAAACGAAAGGCATACTGACCAGCTGCGCTTCCCACGGGCGGACACGAAATCTGCAATTCAGAAAGGGCCGTTGGTGCGTCCACTAAACCCGCTGTCCCAATTCCGCAACGTGCTCTCGAGGCAGAAAAATACGCGCATATATTTGGACAGAGTAGTCCTCCGAGTTTTGAAGAGCGAAAAATGCGTGCGAATGGTTCATTCTGCTTCTAACACTCTCTTATTGAATCTACCGACCCCATTGTTTACGTGAATAACAGGATAAGTGGACAGGCTTACTTTCTTTTAAATAGTGTCCGCTCCGGTTCCTTACCGAAGAACGATGAGAAAATTAAAGACACACTTAAATTAGTCCATGTTATGCGGATGTTATTTGAGGGCTGCGGCTAGGTTCTAACATTTTTATGAAATATATACCGCGACAGTCACTAGTACCTAATATTTTACTAGCACGATGCGTTTTGCAACATGCTGCCAACACCAGGTGCATTTACAATTACTTTTACATTGTAATTAATACAAACTGAGGTCAGTTTCCTTTGTAGTGTGTACCAGTGATGATACGTGTCGAAAAAGACGCCTGTTCAGGAAGATAAATACGTTGTAGAATGTAGCGTGTGTATTATGGATAAGCATGGTTAAAATGGAAAAACTGGTAGAAACCGACCTCGGCGAAGATCAGTTTGCATTCTTACGTTTCTAGCATTTGCAGACTTATAGAAATCTTTAGACAACGTTGACTGGAATACGCTCTTTCAAATTCTGAAGGTGGCAGGAGTCAAATACAGGAGGCGAAAAGCTATTGACAATTTGTACAGAAACCAGATGGCAGTTATAAGAGTCGAGGGGCACGAAAGAGAAGCAGTTGTAGCCTATCCTGGATGTTATTCAATCTGTAGATTGAGCAAGCCGTAAAGGAAACAAAAAAAATTTGGAATAGGAATTAAAATGCATGGAAGAGAAATAAAAATTTTGACGTTTGCCGAAGACATTGTAATTCTGTCAGGGGCAGCAAAGGACCTGGAAGAGCAGTTGTCTTGAAAGGAGGATATAAGATGAACATCAACAAAAGCAAAACGAGGATAATGGAATATAGTCGAATTAAATGAGGTGATGCTGCGGGAATTAGATTAGGAAATGAGACACTGGAAGTAATAAATGAGTTTTGCTATTTGGGGAGCAAAATAACTAATGAAGAGAGGATATAAAATGTAGACTGGCAATGGCAAGAAAAGCGTTTCTGAAGAAGAGAAATTTGTAACATCGAGTATAGATTTAAGTGTCAGGAAGTCTTTTCTGAAAGTATTTGTATGAAGTGTAGCCATGTATGGAAGTGAAATGTGGACGATAAATAGTTTAGACAAAAAGAGAATAGAAGCTTTCGAAATGTGGTGCTACAGAAGGATGCTGAAGATTAGATGGGCAGATCACGTAAGTAATGAGGAGGTACTGAATAGTATTAGGTAGAAGAGGAATTTGTGGCACAACTTGACTAGAAGAAGGGATCGGTTGGTAGGACACGTCTGAAGCATCAAGCGATTATCAATTTAGTATTGGAGGGAAGCGCCGAGGGTAAAAATCGTAGTGCGCGACCAAGGCATGAATACACTGAAAAGATTCAGAAGGATGTAGGTTGTAGTAGTTACTCGGAGATGAAGCTTGCACAGATTAGAGCTGCATGGAGAGCGGCATCAAACTAGTCGCTGAAATGAAGATCACAACAGCAAAATGGTTAGATCATTTTGTTAGTGCATTTACTAACGTTTTTGTTAGTAATTTCATTGTGTGGCACACACAGCACAGTAACAAGTACATCACTATTTAACACTTTCAAATTCATGTGTTTACATCAATCAAAAGAGTCTTAAAAGCGAAGACTTGCAAACATTTTCAGACTACACAACATTTACATTGCCTTCACAACACGCAACAAACTGCAATGCACACTGAGATACACATGGTCTATCGGAGACTTTTCGGGCACAATGCATGAACAACATACGCTACATTAAGGCAAGAGTTAAGAGGAACTGACGAAACGTGGCTAACTGCTAGGACAGCACATCATGAGGGGGAATAAAAAAGCGGACCAAGTGGAAGCAGGACTCGCGCTCTCAGAGTTCCGTAAAAACTTGAGTATGAAATAGATGTTCACCAACAGATTTCTATGAGTGAATTTGCGAGTATCAATACATGTGGTAAATGGCCGCACCTTTTGCTTCCAATCACTTACAAGCTCAAATTTTTTTATAATACCAAGGGACAGTAGACTATCGGGACTACTGATGAAAAAAATTTTATTTAAAAAACATACATATTTAGTTATTGTCACTCTCAATGTACTCCCCTCATGTATCAATAAAACGCTCCAGACGAGTTTTCCACTGATGGAGACGTTGCTTGAAGTCTTTCCTCTGTGAGCTCCTTGATGACGCAAGCCGCTTTTTTCTTTCACTGCTTTGACGGAATGAAATCTTGTTCCTTTTAAGATAGATTTGACCTTGGGGAACAGATGAAAGTCCCTTGGTGCTAGTTCGCTCTCGGTGAAACTGGAACCCTCCAATGCACCGCTGGCGCTAAGTTTCTGGATCATAGATAGATTCGTCACATGTTGTCCCTCTTTCTAAGAAATTAGGATAATTTCTAAGTGTCAGTAAAATATTTTCACGCGTCTCTTTGTACTATCGTGAGAATTTTCAGCACCACTTTCGCATATACTTTTTTTTATATTAAACTGGTTATGTAAAATTTGCCTTTCGCATTCTTTTCAATTCCTACAGTTTCATCAATTGATCGACTACTCAACCGACAGTCAGATCGAATCAAATTACCTGCTTTTCCGATGTTTTCATTCGTTTTTGATGTCCCAGAAGTGAGACGTCATCGTCTTCTCGGCCATCATGGAAACGCTGGAACCGCGCAAAATCTCGCATGGTGGTAAACAGTCTTCGCCATACATTTCTTTAAGTAAAAAATAGGTTTCAGTAGCGGTTTTTGCAAACTTCATATGAAACTTCACGACAATTCTTTGCTCTATTGCCACATTCATAATTTTTCCAGCAAAACACAGTAGCAACCCTTACGCAAACCAAGGCCACGCCCACATTGATTTATCCACAGAGTCAGTGTGGACCTTTCTTTTACGGCGTGCGACGCATTTCAATTTCAGGTACCTACAGGGTCGTTCCAGATAGTACGTATGCCATGTATGTTATTCACACAGAAAGATCACCGCAATTTGCGAGTCCTGCACATGCGCTATACTTCGTTCGTTATGAGAATAAACCTCGTGTAAACCAACACAAACGCCATTTTTAAGCAGCCGCAGCTCTCGTACACTGGTGCTGTTGCGCTCTTGGAAGTAGGTCCAACTTATACACTGAAGCGCCAAAGAAACTGGGAAAAGCACACGTATTCAAAGACAGACATATGTAAACAGGCAAAATACGGTGCTGCGGTCGGCAACGCCTATATAAGACAAGTGTCTGGCGCATTTGTTAGATCGACTACTGCTGCTACAATGGCAGGTTATCAAGATTTAATTGAGTTTGGACGTGGTGTTATGGTCGGCGCACGAGCGATGGGACACAGCATCTCCGAGGTAGTGATGAAGTGGAGATTTTTCCGTACGACCATTTCACGAGTGTACCGTGAACATCCGTGACCAACGACGACTGAAGAGAATCGGTCAACGTGACAGAAGTGCAACCCTTCCGCAAATTGCTGCAGATTTCAGTGCTGAGCCGAAGGCTCTCTCGTGAACTCTTGATGGCTGCACGGCACAAAGCTTTATGCCTCGCCTGGACCCGTCAGCACCGACATTCCACTGTTGACGACTGGAAACATGTCGTCTGGTTGGACGAGTCTAGTTTCAAACTGTATCGAGCGGATGGACGTGTACAGGTATGGAGACAACCTCATGAATCCACTGACCCTGCATGTCAGCAAAGGACTGTTCAAGCTGGTGGAGGCTGTGTAATTGTGTGCGGTGTGTGCAGTTGGGAGTGATATGGGATCCCTGATACGTCTAGATACGACGAGAATGCGACACCCCAAACGTCCTGAACTGCTAGAGAGTGGCTCTAGGAACACACTTCTGAGTGCAAACACTTCCGCTGGCTACTGGACTCCCCCGACATGAACATTATTGAGCATATCTGGGACGCCTTGCAACGTGGTGTTCAGAAGGGCTCTCCAACCCGTCCTACTCTTACAGACTTATGAACAGCCCTGCATGATTAATGGTGTCAATTCCCTCCAGCACTACTTCAGAAATTAGTCGAGTGCATGCCACGTCGTGTTGCGGCACTTCTGCGTCCTCAAGGGGACCTACACGATATTAGGCAGGCGTACCAGTTTCTTTCGCTATTCAATGTGTATTAGATATCTGCAAATGAAACTTTTAAGACATTCTCATGTATTAACAGCGATCAACGTTTTTCTTAGTCACACTTTAGCTACGTAATTTTTATTACAAAACTGGTGTAGTGTTGCATTCTCTGTAAATGCTGCTTGTGCTCTGATTGTTTCGCTGGTCGTACGTACCGTGAAAATGGATGACACTGTTTCCTGCTTCACAGTGAAACGCGCGCGCGGAACACCGTTAATTGGGAGAAGCAAGTTGTTAATGTTTTTCACAAGATAACAGAGAAAACATCAGCTTTGACGTTTTTTTAGAAACAGTATGTACTAAAAATAATAGAGGATATTTCAATTATATGCGTGGCGAACTATGGTAATTAACTCATACTTAACTATCATTTCTCAAGAAAATTATACATCTTCTAGTTTCTAATTACATGTCGCACGCAAAATTCTGGTTTTCATTGCAAATACACATTCTCAATAATCGATATTTTATAAAAGATTGTTAGAGTTAAGAATACATTACACAAATTTTTTGGAGAAAAATGAAAAAATCAAATACTCTTAGTTTGAATATGCCCATTGTTTTGTAGGACAGCTCTGATCTCACACGCGCCATAGTGATAAGCGCCGTGAAAATATGGAAAACCATCACATGGTGTCCAGCACACTGTACAAATGCTGCATTTTTACAGTCGTCATCTTAACACTGCAATCTGAGCGCCAATTAACGAATTTGTCGCGAGAAGTTACAAGACACTTAAGCTGCCAAACGTACTGGAACTAATGCACGAAGCTTCGTGACACATCACTGCCGAAATGCAGAACAGCACGTCATAAAAGAGGAAGAGGAAATGTGGACTTTTTGGTGGCTTGGGATTATGTTGCTGACCGCCTTGTTACCAACGTAGCAGTACTGAAATGTATTCCTCGGAGTCCAATATGAAGGAGTTACGAGGTTACCAGACGACTGACTGTAATACTTTCAGTGGTTTCAATATTTAACTACATGTTGGAATCCCAGCAGTGCGCTTTTACGCCACAAATTGTTCATGCAGAAAAATTACCCTTGTTTAAGTCAGGAATTTTCATCATTCTTCTTTTCAATTACAAATAGCTAAGATCGGGAGCATATTACGCTTTCCGTCAGTCCATCTAAGAAGCGTAAGCTATATTGCTTTCTGTTATGCACGCGTAACGCACAGCATAAATACGTATCCTCACTATCGCACTTTAATGTACTCGAGACAGTTTGGCTTCCGCTCCACGAGACGAAAACCAATGAAGTTCCAACAAACGCGAAATAACAGGTAGTGCAATGTTTACATGAGGTTTACTCTTATGGTGCTCGGAGTATAGTTAGAAATGTGCTTCCCGTGTCCGCTGTGCGCCTGCGAAGGACAGGCTAGGCGGCGAAGGGGCCAGTTGACGCTGCTGCCCACTTGTAATTGATTTCTGTGGAGTGGCCGGACACCGCTGTAGTGTGTACACGCCCTAATGGAACCTCACTACGCTCGAATGGAAACGAATACTCCTTCCTGTCCACTCAGAGTTAACGACTATTCTTGCGACAGTAATTAGAAGGGTAGTACTGAGCGTTTGGCTGTTAGTAGCAGCGAACTTTGCGGTGTGCACTACAGTTAGCGATCGCTAGCCGAAATACAGCACCAAGCACGGTAATCAGTGTTACACTTAACAGCATTAATAATATGTTGTCTGGACTGGTTACTCCTGCAGATACAATAAATGCCGACGGTGCGAAGAAAGCGCTAAGAAACACACGTAAACTGTAAAATCTCTACTTAACCTACTACAGTTGCCACATAAACCGACAACTATGTATGCAGGCATACACGTCTGCTTGCTTTCTTCCCAGTTTATAAGTCAGGTGCAATACATATATACCACTGTTCTCGATTCATGTTCGGTTGGTGTCACGTCGCGTGAAAGTTGCTTGAATCTGCAATATCCACACACAAAGGCAGTCTTCATCATCTACCTTTTCGTTCAAATAATCGTAAGATTAAAGACGTGCCTGTATCTCAGTTTCTATAAAGACAGTTTTCAATTTCTAGATAAATCTCGGAACTAGACATTTTGATTTATGTTATTCTGCTGCTCTCCTTTGTATCAAGCCTACCTCCTCTATCAATCCCACTCTACAAATGACCGAGCCTGGTGAATAGTTTTCAACAATCAGTCGACTGACGTTTTCGGTACCCATGCTGATATGCTGATTTAAAGTGTTGCACGCTGAATGACTTATCAGAAAAAAACCTGGAATGTAGACCAATTATGAATTCATGGCTTCCTGACAGAATAAAACTGTGTCGGAATGAGAGTCGAGCCTGGGCCCTTTGCAAGTGCTCTAACGACTGAACACGACTCACGCCCTGTTCTCACAGCTTCACTTCAGCCAATACCTCATCTTTAACCCAAGTTTCATTCTGCAAAAGAATGCCCCAGGCTGTGGCTAAGCGACGTCTCTGTAATATTCTTTCGTAAGGGAGTGCTGGTCCCGCAAGATATCCGGGAGAGCTTCTTTGAAGGTTGGAAGGTGGGAGACGAGGTACTAACGGAACTGAAGCTGTGCGGACGGGTCGTGAGTAGTGCTTGTGAAGCTCAGTTGGAACAGCACTTGCATGCGAAGGACGAAGGTCCCGGGTTCGAGTCCTGATCCGTCACACAATTTTAATGTGTCGGAGTTATGAATGACCACGAACAAACTCAACAACAGATGTTTGAAATGAGTTCCGAACGACGACGCATTGAAGGAAACATGTTTAGAACGTATCTGTTACAAGCGACAGTCTAGAACATTTCTGTCAGATGTACAAATTTTCGCAGTTTTTGTTCTTCACACTCGAGAGATATGAGCAAGCCTGATGATGAAAGCTCTTGAATGTTAACTAAAAGGTGTACCTGTGAACGAAGAGCTCTGGTAACGAACTTCGCCTACGGAAGAAATACGGGGTAGTTCGAAAAGATTCATCCGATTTCACAAAACTCTGTCTGCTACATGTATGAAGGTACAAATATGGTGCAGCTACATCCTTCATGTGTGTTTTGAAGTATAGAGGCAGGAGTAGGACTAAAATAATGTATTCATAGATGTTAACACTCATCACGGATACATATCCTGTAAACCCACTGCCGCGTGGTTTGAGGCGCCATGTCACGGATTGCGCGAACCCTCCCGCCGGACATTCGAGTTCTCCCTCGGGCACGGGTGTGTGTGTTGTCCACAGCATAAGTTAGTTTAAGTAGCGTGTTAAGTCTAGGAACCGATGACCTCAGCAGTTTGGTCCCTTAGGAATTCAGACACATTTGTAAACTGACTAGCTCCACACCATCTCGATAAAAGAATCGATCAAATGATATCTGTAACATGTAACTAATCAAGTCATACCCAATATGCGTGGAACCGCCACTGCAACAACAGAGCAACAAAGTGCGTTTTGTGTTCTCCCTCTCAGCAGGTGCAATTGTTACACCTTTGTGGCGTGATTTTCGTCGAGATTACGTCATTCAAAGCACTGTACACAGTCACAGGCAGTTTCAAGACACTAACTGGGGTCAAATCAAAAGGCCGCACCAGTATGCTCCTTCAAGGCGTGGAGCGCATTCAAGATTGCATAAGCAAACGTCCGCCCAAGGATACCCGTCGTCGCAACCGACAGTTAGCCATTGCGCTTACGTCGGCTGTACGCTAAGAACAAAATCAGAGTCGCAATTTCTCTGACGTATGGTGTAATTCGCGAAACACTGAAAAGCGACACCATATTACAAGGCCAGCAAAGTGCTCGATAAAATACACCGGCAGATGACGTTCGCTGGGGGTGCATTCCAAACTGGAGTGATACTCGTCATGAAAGACTTACTTGTCTGCACGGCGCTGTATCTACCCACGAGCTCATTGTTATCTGGGGACGTCTTTTGTTTTGTGATGGATGTACGCAGTACTGTGCAACGTAATATCAACGCTCAGCCAACGGCGGCGCTAGAACACTGTGCCCTCAGTCGATACGAACTTCTACACGGCCCGTCACCGCCATGCAGATGAGCTGTCGGTCACATCGCGCTTACGTCACATTTCGTGGTCTACTCGTCTGGTTTTGTTCTGCCCACGCGCTCCACCCAGCCATCGGCGCAGTAATATTAAGTCCCGTATGGGTTGCAATTTCGTGGGATGTCGGACACCGAAGGCGTCCAGTCGCACACGTTAGAATTACGCAACTTGTCCGTATTGGCGTTCACGGTGCATCGTGTTCTCCGTAGTACGTTACGTTAACGGCCAGCTGAAGACCAGTCGTCCAGAGGTGCTCTGCTGCATTTCAGAACGCGAGCGTGCCGCACGGTTATGCAGTTCTAATCAGTCACCTCTCATACAGCTAATTTGTCTGTTCTGTAGTGTCACACACTTCGTCGCTTCTCTCGTGGAGAGGTAAATTCCACAAAGAATTCGCGAATCTTCTTCTTGCTGCGTTCATATTCATTACGATTTGACTTTATTCGTAATACATTGCGAGGACGTCAAAATCCACGGGATGCTTTCGCAAATCACACAGATAATGCCGTAGGGTAAGTCAAGGAGAGTTGGACCACTTTTTTCTTCAGCATAAAATTTGTGTGTGTTTAAACTTTGCTTTACTTGTGGCAGCATATTAATATAGAGTGGCATATAAACTTAAATATATTACTGAGACACTGACACTTAAAGTACAAGATACATGATAAAATGAAGATATGAGTGATCCATTTCACCCGTACACCTATGTACTGGGAGAGATGGACCATATACGAGGGTCGTTGAATAAATAATGCCTCACATTTTTTTCCCAGAACATTCTTATTGTCCAGTGAGTATTTGATGACAATATACATCGACATGTCTTGTCCATGTCCTATTAGTTTCCATCACGTTCTATGGCCGTACGTCAACGTTGTGAAAGAGCACGTATTCTCTGCTGGTAACAGCTCTTGTCCTGTAGGCGTAGCCATATTTTCACGGGGTAGCTGACTCTCGTCATCTGAGGTGTGTTCCCCGTACAGAATCTTTAAGCGGCCCAAAGAGATGAAAGTCTAACGGTGCCAGGTCTGAACTGTAGGGTGGATGAGGTAACAATGTCCAACCCAATTTGGCGATGTGTTCCCTGGTTCTCAGACTTACATGTAGGCGTGCATTATCGTGTTGGAGCAAGATTTCTGCTAGATTCTTGTCCGACCGAACACGTCGGAAACGGTTTATTCAGTCTTCACGCATGCCACTGAATTACGGTTGACCCTCTTGGCATAACATCCACGACAATGTCGCCATCACAATCTCAGAAGACTGCCACCATAACTTTTCTTCTTTTGTGGTGAATGAGGATGATGCCACTCCATGGACTGCCTCTTTGTTTCCGGCGCAAAGGGGTACGCTCAGCTTTCGTCCCCCGTAACGATCCGTGACAGAAAGGCCACTCCGTCGGTCTCAAAACGCTCCAACAATTTAGACGAAATGGCCTTTATTTGAATCTTGTGGTCTGCTGTGTGCATTCGTGGAAGCCATCGTGAGCACCTCTTTGAATTTCCGAGAGTCTCGATCATTGAAGACGCACTCCCAATGCTCACCGACAACTGCAGAGCCAATTGTCGAGTTGTGATGCGCCGGTCGGCGCGAATAATGCCACCCGCACGATTCAGCGTCTGAAGCAGTGGCTGTGACAGGACGTCCCGAGCGTGGCTGATCAGGGAGCTCTTGTTTCTGCATTTCCTGAGGCTGTAACTTTCTTTACCCATCGCCCAACTGTACTATCAGCTGCAGCAGCGACATACCTGTATACAAACGTTTATGAATGCTCACCACGGTTTCTTTTTCTGCACACAAGAATTCAATAACAGCTCGTTGCTTGTAATGTTGAGTCGTATGTAGACGCCATTTTGACGCTGTACCAGGGTTCTGCCATCTACCAGAACGGTTCGAAACTTCACCGTAGCACAGCACAAACATCAACTGTGAAGCATCAACAAGGACGTTTGTCTATATACAGTAACGGCTTTTTTTAAAAAAAAATGTGTCGCATCACTTATTGAACGACCCTCGCAAAAATGGCTATGCATGAAGAAAAGAATCAATTAAAATTTCATACTTTTATCTGGAATATGTTGTAATGAATACAAAATTATACTTCTGGATATTTTAGTCCAAAACAACTTTATCAGTTTATTATAAATCTTGACTGAACATTGGCTTTTCTAGTCAGTTGCTGGTTTCGTTGTAACATTAGACTGTCTTCCTCTCTCCACGGTTATTCCATTTATTACCAAATGTCGAACAACCTTCATGTGACCATCGTGAACACAGAACACACTCCATCCAATCATATTTGTTAGTTCCGTAATAGATTTCATCACAACCCAACACATTCATCTTCATCCCATTCATCAAAGTTATTTTTTTTAAATTCTCTATAATGTCTGCATACGGTGAACACTGTGGGCTATTTGCAGTATTTTCCGTTTTTAGTTACTTCAGTCTTTTTTTCTCTCCTCACCAGTATTTCCCGTTGATAATCTTTTTGTGTCTTTTTCTATTTCCTTTTTCTTATCCTCCCTCTTCTTAACAGTTTCAACATTTTCCGCCGAGTTTAGCCCCTCGTATGCACTTGCTGCCTTCCTTGTCCGTGTTGGCTTAGAAGTAGTAAATTTTGAGGCGGTAATCTTGGAAGTTAAAGATTTAGTAGGAGTGTAGGTTCAAATGGCTCTGAGCACTATGGGACTTAACTTCTGAGGTCATCAGTCCCCTAGAACTTAGAACGACTTAAAGCTAACTATCCTAAGGACATCACACACATCCATGCCCAAGGCAGGATTCGAACCTGCGACCGTAGCGGTCGCGCGGTTCCAGACTGTAGCGCCTAGAACCGCTCGGTCACTCCGGCCGGCTGTCAGTGTAGGAATCTGACTTGTGCTGATAACTCTGCTCTTTTGATGTTCTTGGAATCACTAGGTCTTTTGATGAGCTTGGAAGCGGTTGGTTGGTCTGTGTGTGAGATTCCGCTCTTCCGTTTGTTGGCACAGACATATCTTCCTACAAACAAGCATAGTCTGAGACTGCGTCCATCTTCAGTGACATTGTTCCACATCCCTTGAAGCTAAATTTAATTGTGATCCATCTCTCTCACATAAAAACAAGAGGTGCATCTGCCCCAAATAACACTGGTCCGTTGACCTACTGTCTGGGACAGATGGACCACACCGACTTGTATGTGGAGGTAGTGAACTCCGTAGTCATTTTAGGTTACTTTCATGCCTACACATTTGGCAAGCTCGCAGTAAAAAGAAACTACATCAATACTGGGCAAGCTAAGCCTTAATACTGAAATTATGCAACTACACGATCAAACTTTTCGGCCTAACAGAAAAGAGAATTTGTCTTTTCTCCGGAACATCAAAATGACTACCAGTTTTGCGCCACGTTCATTAACAAAAGAGTTTCCTCGCAAATAGCGAAAGCTGCTCTCCAGCGGTGCATTTGTAAAATACGCCACTGGTCCGCTTCGCCCAGTGGTCCACCGCCTCTACCAGACTTGCCCTATATGGAGGTGAAGTCTGTCAGACAAGGCCACGAAAATATTTTAACGCGACACACTGAAAACGAGTGAAAGTGAGCTGCACTGAAAAACACTTGATCAAAAATAATAATGAAAAGCTACTGTATAATAGGACCCGTCTGGACAGCAGCGAGCTCTAGCACGCCACTTTCGGATTCAGGAAGCGCGTCCGGTCGTGGATGTGTTTTTAGGCGGTTTCCCACATCTGACTAGGTGAATATCGGGTTGGTATCCAAGTTCTGCCTCGGTTACACATTTCACAAACATGTACGGGAACTTCTCACACTTTCACTTGAGATAACATTAGACACAGATAGTTTGCGATACGCAAGTTACGTCGCGGGGGGGGGGGGGGGGGAGAGGGAGTGGGGGTAGGGGGGGGAGGGGGAAGGAATCCGGCCACACACTACCGCTAACCTAGCCACATCCAACAGGTAACATGCCGATCCCCTGAATATACGGAATGAGGCCAGGGAAAAGAATACTGCATAGTAAGACAAAAGGATAACTAATAACCAGTCTGTCAGACTTGGAAAGTCAAAAAGCATATGCCTTTCATTGCCGACTTTTCACCAGTCCAACATGTTTTAGAACTTTTGACGATTTTACTCTTGTAAGCGTTAGGCTGCGGGCCACGGCGTATTTCCATCCCCAACGCCTCCTAATGCTGGAGGTATCATCAGAGGCTACCAAGTCTCAGACAGCAGTTTCAAACTTGAACAACCTCAGCAAGCCGAATTGTTTGTTATGTATCCACGCAACGACCGGTTCGTGACGTCACCGGACCGCTGCCTCAGATGGCGGATTCTCACCGAGTTGTGGTACGGCGCTCGTAGTGACGAAGAGCTGGCGCTGATCGCTTTATTCACCACTATTTAGTGTCCACAAATCGTCTAATTTAATCCCTCTTTGTTAGGCGCGCACCCTAATGACCAAAAAGCGAAAATCACAAACGACGTTATACCTCGTCGTGGAAGTCTGCACTGCATGTTGTGTTAGCAGTTATTTATTTTATTTTTAATTCACGACTGGAAGACAAAATTTTGTTGCTTTAAGAATAAAAAAAGAAGATACGATAGAGAGCAGTTGTGTTAGTGTCATCACCGATTGTGACTGACTGTGAATACTTCGGAATGGTTTCTTCGAGCTGTTGACCGCCAATCACAACGAAAAAGTTTGGTTAGTAGCAGAGAAATAGTATTGCTAATCCTATGTATTACCTTTACGTGCTCATTCGTGTCCAACATTTAGTGATTTCTTGGGTGGACCGCCAGCACCATACGCTTATTTACTGTTATATCTCGTCTTCCTCCTCCTGTTCCTACTCAGTGTCACTGTCTTCGCTGTCACTGCGAATGTCGCTGTCCACCCTCTGGAAATTGCTGTTACGTTGCATACAGGCATGTCTGTTATTTCGTGCCCGCAAGTACTCTTCATGTGCTAATTTTGAAATACTGTTTGGCAATGCGTTTAGTTGTGCCCGATGTTCTTGGTCTCTTATTGCTGTGTATATATGTATGTCCGTTTCTGTGTAGTCTAAATGTCGTGTATGTCTACAGTTCAGGTACTGCCCGTAGAAGACAGGGTGTTCTGGGGAACCTTCTGGCCACACAGTCCCCAAAGCCCGTAATACGGGAAAGTAATTTCTCTTAAAATAAAAAAGATATGCTCAATTACAGAGAACAAGTGGCCTTTACTGTCCAAAACAGCATATTGAGATAACTGAACAGAATAACATTTCATCAGGTTACCTTCCATTCAGAAGGCTGTTGCACGCAGCGACTGTTATATTGACTTGTAAATAATGGATTTCAGCTAACAGTCGTCCTTTTTAAATTTTATGGGCAGATCCAGATTTTAGCTAGAAACCAGCCATTCTCAATACACTATCAGTTCATTGAACTGTGGATGAAGCCCGACAAACAGGCATTACATGCATTGATAAAAAATGATAGTGCCTTGAGAATGGCTAGTTTCTAGCTGAAATCTGGATCTGCCAATAAAATTTAAAAAGGACGAGACTACGGCATGAGTTTACAACAGGATTATATGAAGAACTGTAGACTATTTGTAAGCGTAATATGTACACTACAGCTAATCTGCATGTTGACGGGCAATATCTACAAATAAATAGCTTGAAGCTAGTAAGTTCCAAACCATGGACCAAGACTTCTTATGTTCCAGGAAATAGTAAACTACAGTGCCATGTCCAACAGTCAAAATAAAAAACAAAAATCGTTACTTCAGTCAGGTATTTACAGCTGTCCAAAACTCAAAACGAGGAAGGGAACGAGATTAAAGGTCCGCAAAACTATGACTACCGCAGTTTTGCTATATGGAAGCGGAATTCATGGCACGGAAAGAGGAGGTTCGGAAATGCTATCCATCGAAAGGAGGTTCTTTCGAACTGGTAAAGAAATATTAGAGGCGAGATAAAACACAAACACAGGGAGAGAATGAAATACACACTAAAACAAAACAAAGTAACGCACCACGATGGAATTATTCGAATGGGACGGAAATCGGTAACGTGACAAACAAATGATTACAATTTCAGAAAAGGTGGATGATTTATTCACAAATTGTGAAAGTCAATAACTTGTTGGTCCAACTCTGCCCATTATGCAAGCAGTTATTCGGCTTCGCATTGATACAGTTAAGATGTCTTCTTGAGGGATATCGCGCTAAATTCTGTCTAATTGGCGCGTTAGAATGTCAGAATCCCGAGCTCGTTGAAAGGTACTGCACATAACGTTACGAACGTTCTCAATTAGGAGAGATCCGGCAATTTTGTTGGCCAAGGTACGGTTTGGCAGCCAAGAGACGAGCAGTAACCCACGCCGTGCGGGGACGTGCATTATCGTTCTGAAATGTAAGACCAGGATGGCTTGACGTGGAGGACAACAAAACGGGGCGTTGAAGATCGTCGACGTACCGCTATGCTGTAAGGCTGCCGCGGATTACAACCAAAGGGGTCCTGCTATGAAATGAAATTTATCAGTATCACATAATGAGTCTATCGTTAAGGAAAGTAATTAACGCAGCATACGGACAACAGTTGTTTCTTTCTTATGTACTCAGTGACTTGAAATTTCCGACGTTCAGCCGCAACAAGTACCTGCTGAGCGAAAGGAAAAGTTAATTACTGCTCATCGAATCTGGAAAGATCACACTGCCCTGAACATACTGAGTAATTTATTTGAAGCACCAACAGATTATCACAGGCGAAGGAAAAGGGAACATTATTTCCAATGACCACAGTGAAACGGCTAATTATCACCCGAAGCAACCTATGGCATATCGGAAAAAGTTATTTTTCTGTTCATTATAATAACGTTCTATCCCGCTACACTGAAAAAGTTCTACTTCAACCGTATGCTTTCCCTCGTGACTATGTAACGGATTCTACATTCCAGAGTTGTCAAAATTTACGTAATAGCAAAAACGAAGACTGTAAATGACAATTTTCAGCATAACGGCGATAAGAAGTCTGAAATACTGTTACCAATACTGAAAACTAACCGTGCCACAGTTATTCTACTATACTAGGACTGACTGTAAAGATTTCCACGTCACTGATAGTTGAAATGATCGAATGCCTTTTTCGTTCAGTTACCACACACGTTCAGTAGGAAATGATGCACACCGTTCCTATTCAGCATCATGAATTTTACCAGTTTGAACCATTTTCTACGTTGCTAGCACACTTCCGTATACCCTGCAGCCACTCAGTACGTACAAGTATACGCGAACACAAAATAAGATTTAACAGATTTTATATAAATCGATTGGTATTGGACAGATATGAGAACAACGAATCTCCCTAGCCAAGGGCGCTAACACATTCCAGTGCAGTGCCACTCGACTCGGAGGTACGCCGGTTCGAATCCTGGAGGTTGACGAAATTTTCACTGCCAGTATTCGGCCAGCAAGGGGGAGAGAGATTATGGCTTCAAATTGTTGATCACCAATCTCTGCGCCAATTTCCTGGATTACATTCCAAACGTCTCAGCAGTGTCTCATGAAGTAAAGGTACGTAACACGGCTGATTGTGACCCCCGTCCGTCGGATGGGGACGCTAAGGTAGGCCGCCGCCTTGCTGCTATTCAAGAGGAGTAGACAGTCTGCCGGCACAAGATTTCATCCATAACAACGTACACTGTGCAAACGTCCACACGCACACGACATAGATACAAACCTCACACTTCGTAACCGGTCGGAGGAAGGCAACAGCAGGCCACCTCCATTTGGTTATAAATACGGGCACAGCTTGTAAATTTGATGCTTCTAGGTGTTTATAGTATCCAGAGAGGTGACTGTCTAATGAGATGTATCTGCCAGACTGGTAGATCATTTAACACACGTTTCTGGGAACATCTTAATTTGGCCAGCTAGGAGCAAGTCTTAAGCGAACACGGACTTCAATTCATCTATAATTGTTAGTCCTAGACGAAAAATGAATAGAATCCTTTTTGTTTGAAATGGAAATTTAATACTGTTTAACCTGTATTGCGACAAGTTGTCGCTAGAGGTTGCGGTTTTACAGCTACTCAATAGAACACATAATGTTAACAGGTGTGTTCATCTCGGAAAGCATATGTCCACAGGTAGTGTTTTGCTTCAAATGACCGTTCCTGTCATATACATGAATACTGGCCATTCCTCCCGGAACAATCGGTATATCCTACTAGGTCTGGTAACAACAGGAACAGCACAATGCACCCTGGTGGTAGTTCTACCTGTGACAGAGAATTGCAACTCTATAACCACTTACACACTTGCAGATGCTGTGTACGCAGCAACATTAACATCCGACCATGCCTTCTGGCTGCCTTGTTTGTCAGGCAGTGCACGTAGCAAAGCAGTTGTCTCGTATGTACAACAAAAAGGATAACAGAGTCACCTACAAATATGCTAATATTTTCTGTTACGGACAACTGAAATATAACTGGGAAGTGGGGAAAAGGAAAGCGTATACGTCACTTTCTCTTAATCTCTTTTTAATATTACTGTACGTGGCTGTAACGTGATACTTCAGCTCACCTGAGGATGGTTCAAATGGCTCTGAGCACTAGAACTTAGAACTACTTAAACCTAACTAACCTAAGGACATCACACACATCCATGCCCGAGGCAGGATTCGAACCTGCGACCGTAGCGATCGCATGGCTCCAGACTGTAGCGCCTAGAACCGCACGGTCACTCAGGCCGGCTCACCTGAAGATGTCCACTGAATGTAACCGCTAGTGGAGGAAGTATTTTTTAAATGCAGCGCACGCGGTATTTCACGTATACCAGGGTGGTTTAGTAAGTCTTCTAAACAAAAAAGCACGAAAAAATTCTATTTCGTAAACAACTAACTTTATTCCTCGAAATAATCTCCTTCGAGGGATATACACTTGCTCCACTGATTCCCCATATTTCTCATCCCATCGTAAAAATAGTTTCTCACAAACTCTGCAAAATACTCATTGGCTGCAACTTCCACTTCCTCATTTGACGAAAATTTCTTCCTAGCAAGGCAAAGTTCCCCAATTAGAGAACAGGAAGAAGTCTCTTGGGGCTATTTCTGGTGAATAAGGGTGGTTGAGCAACCAATTAAAAGTCCATTTCATGCACTTTCGCACTATTACTGTTGATTTGTGGGACGGTGCATTATCCTGGTGAAAGAGTACGTTTTTCCGTGCCAACCTTGGTCTTTTTCGACCAAGTTCCAAACGATGCAACAATGGAGCATAATGGGGTCCAGTTATGGTTCTGCCTTTTTCCAAGTAATCTAGGAGGATTATTCCTCGGGAATCCTGAAAGACAACAGCCACCACTCTACCAGCTAACAAAATGGTCTTTGCCTTCTTCGGATACGCTTTCACCAGCCTTTGTCCATTTTTTCACTGACATTTCGACTCTGCCGTGTAAAGATGAATCCAGATTTCATCAACAGTCACAGGTTGGTACAAAAGTCTTGCGGACTGCAATTAGACTTCGCCAGGCGTTGTGTTGAAATGTAGTGCCGGATGCTGTTTTGGCAAACTGTGTGGGCAATCGCGGCACCAACTTCGCACACACCTTTTCTGTGCAAGATATTATGCACTTGCTCAGTTGAGACGCCTACAGTCTCAGCAGTCTCACGGAATTTTATTCGGCGGTCTTGCATCACCGTATCATGGAGTTCGTCAATGTCTGCTTTTGTAGCAACCTCAACTGGACTGCCGCCTTTTTTACGACACGAGCGGTCGCTCGGCGCACTTTCTACACATATCTGGAATAGTTGTCTTCATATTACCAATCTAACATGTAGTTTAATTAAACAATAATTAAATGAACCTTTCATTGTACCACTCTGTGTTACCACACACTAATGACCCACTCAACCATTAAACAGTGCAGTAGCATCAGGTTCCTGACAGCCGCTCATTTGATTACTAATTATTTTGTAGGTGACTGCCTCATTGTGGGATTGTGCTGCTAGCTCGGAAACTGGGTCATTTTCTTGCACCGATCGCAAATTTTCTCTCACCAAGCTTGCTGTTTATATTACTGCTGCTCACTTGGATGTATGGCAACGCAACTTACTACTGTACCAGCTCGCAATTGTAAAATAACAATGGAACGGTACAAAACAATGTTATTTGCGGGTATCGCACTTCATATACAAGCGCGCCAGCTCAGGGCTAGATTCATTAATCCAAAACTAAAAGGTCTTCAATGATGGTGAAGAGTCCGCCTGCACTTCATCCAGTTTTGATTTGTGCTGCAGTCCAATCCTTCAAATGAAAATGTTTAATAATAGCACGAAAATCTTGTTTGCCCCATTTTTGATCGCAGCTGACACACTAATTCAGACAGGTGTCAACAATTGTACATTGTTGAAATTCTTTACACGATCCTTGGCATAATCAAACTTACTAGCCAATGTTCCGTTCTTTCATTGAAATTTACCAAACTTACCAAACCACCATCGTACATCATAAAAATTATTTAAGTCTGTGGTAGCACAAAGAAAAACTTTCATTAAGTCATTTCGTATCTTGTAGATGAGAGGAGAGACTTGAATGTTAGCACTGTTAGTGTTCAGATAAATGAGGCAGTGTTGGTACACAGCTCACTACTCTAGAACAGCACCAAGGCGGAAGTCGACCTTAGCCTCTCCGAGTAATGGACGAATCACTATCAGCAGTGTCACAAACGCTCACTCCATGAGACACGGCGGAAAGGTTTGCAACTTAACTCAGGACATAGTGTAGTGTCTGGTGACCGAAAACTTACGCCAACAGCTCTCCTCCCATTGCTAGCTATATACAGGCAATGAAAAGTTTCCTCCGGTACCAACATGGGAACCTCCCAAGTCGAGTGGCATCGCCTAAGCGCGTGTCAGCGGAGCCTCAAATTGTGACTAAGTTTTAAATAGCATAGACATTCTCCTCCAAACTTTCTTCTCCGAAAGTCTAACACGTTTATATAACTGCCTTTTCTCTTTCAACAGAGAAACAGTTCCATTTTCTTTTTCACGTCCCCAATTTGACTGCGGTTGGTTGAGCTAAGAAATCCCCACAGATCTCGGACGCACCGGAAGCCACTTCACTGGTCCGTACGTCGCGCGACAGGTGGCGCCGCTCTGCGGGAATGACAGACAACACTTCCCGCACGCCATACGGGCAAGACCACGGAAATTCCGATATCGCCTTGCGATAACGTTCAACGCTGGCGGTCGCCGGTTTTTGGTCTGATTTACCCAGCAATACGTCCCGATAACAAGCCGTCCAAAAGCAACACGGTGCTGTCAAACGCTGCACGTCCCTGCGATATTTGTGAAAGAGCACTTCTTTATTAGTTTCTCAATTTCTGGAGAGCAGATTTTTTCCCCCACGTAGAAAGCGTAACACGGACGCTCTGACGAACCCTCGATAGTCAACGTTAAGGGTTATTTCCACTGCAAATTGCCGTCCACTTTTAGATTGTGCTGCCAGAATCAAATAGTATTCGAATCAACAGATAAATAATAAATAAAATTAAATAAATATACGAAAATCAGGTTCTGAAATAAACTGTCAAACAAAAAATGTGTAGTAAGAAAGAAGTATGTACCTCTGCAACTTTTTTAAAAAAGTTTACGATTCAGTGGAGCGTGAATCTCTTCTAATTTCTGAGAGAACACTTTTGGACCTCAGATCCACTGAAATAATTAATGAAACATTAAATGACACGCGATCTAAGGAAAAATTCAGGTGAGAACCTTCCGATTATTCTGAAATTAAAAAAAATAAAAAAAAAAACAGGAATGACAAGGCGCGATTCTTCCAACTTCAACTGCATCTTGGAGAACGTACTCGAAGAATGGCGAAAACAGAAATCTGAACGTGTGACGAATCAATCAAATACGGAAGGAGCAGTATTACGGCAGACTAATTAGGTTTTGAAATCGACTTTGCGATCCTACATCTGGAACATTCAAACAGTACAATAGCTAATGAAAATTCTTTAAGAGACAGCAGAAAGAGCAGGCTTCCAAAATATCATTTCAAAAAGCAAAGTACATGCCTAGCTACGATCTGACACCCACAGTTCTAAAAAAATTAAATGCGGAAAAAACGAGAGAGTATCTCAGTTCATATACTTAAGCGAAAACATTTAGGATGCTAACCTGGATAAAATTAATTACGCAACTCTTGCCATACAATGGCTATAGCCTTCAGAGTTTGAAAATATATCTACAACAGAAAATGCATCTCAAACATCACGAAAGCGAGACAATACAACCACCAAACCAGAGTGTCTTCATAGTTCTGAAACATTCATTTTAAAGAGAAAGACACACATTGAACACACCCAAAAAGAGATAAAAATAAGTACGAAAATTTTAAGCCCAAAATATACTGAACGAGGAACATACAAGTTAACAGCAAAGAAAGAAATTGAAAAGTATACCGATACTTACTCTGATATAAAAAAGCGCTGGTTAAAATTTCTGGGGCACATTGGAAGAACAGAATCCATCAGATTTGAAATGACAGGTTGTGCAATTCTACGAAAGCTTAAACTAAAATAATAAAATGGAAAGGTGCTGGGAAATAAGATGTAAAGAAAGCACGAACAGCACACAACTAGTAACAAATTTTAGCCAGAAAATTCAAGAGTAGCAAATTAACCTACGAAACACCGGAACAACTTTGCCTGACGAGTGGAAACAGAGACGAAGCTGAGAGAATGGCGGTAGTGCGGGCACAAGGCTAAAACGAAACACTGAAAGAATCCCATGATGTACATTTGGTGGTTCAGTAGGGTCCACGCGTGAATAATGACAAATAATACTCAAAGTTCTTTCATTTTCCATGGTAAGATTCCGTGACCTATTTTCAATGTGGAACAGTTGCACTAAGTCACACCAACCATGTAGCGATTTCTTTAAATTTGTAGCTGCATAACCAGTTTGTCGTCAATCCGGCTAGTCTTCGGATAGATCTGAAGAAGAACCGGACTGCCTTGAAACCGGTTCTGCAAGGCTAAATAAAAATCACATAGCGACTGTCGCGTTTCTGTGCACACATCCACATCAATTAATACTCCGAGTACGATGAAACAGTGGTTTGCCTTCAGGAAGTCTGAAATTCTTGCGTATGAGCTGCGTTAAACCTACTACTATTTCGAGCTAGTAACACAAGACAGACGTTTCTCAAACAACAACATTGTTTAACTACGTTTATCATCGAGATGCAGAAATGCCGTCTTTTGCAAAAGATGGTTTATTTTGTTTCTACTCAAAGATCTTTCGCTTATTCATAGCAACTGAGGATGAACGACTGCAGATATTAAAATGTAACAACGTTAAAGTAGCAATTATTCAGTTGGCGTAACCAAACATGGAGGTATAAGGGAGTTCGTCATTACGTCACAAACTTGAAGCCGAAGTCCGCCATCTTATGTAGTCCAAAAACATCAGCTTCTCCACATTTACACCCCCATCGTTCACCGTGGCGATACTTCACTGTGACGTCACTCTGATGCTCCCATGTCCAGTTTCGATTCGAACGTTGAGAGTAACTATCGATTCCGATAGCCTTCCCCCAAATAATATCTGGTGCTTTGGTTGTGCGGAGACGTAGTTGGTTCATGGAGGAAAAAAAGAAAAGAGAGAGAGAGAGAGAGAGAGAGAGAGAGAGAGAGCCAGCTTGCGTCGTGTACGGATATACTAATCGATCTGATCGTAATCTGAAGTTTGAAGGAGTAACATTTCATTTGTATGTTGAGCCGTTCAAGCAATGTTGTGAGTGCTATGTATTCGCTTCCCAGTAAAATTATTCCCTCGTGAATTTCGCTGCAAATAATCCACTGCATTTCAACAGGCACAATGATGTATATAATTACAATACCAGTAGAAAACAATGGCATTCATTTCGCCACAATAAGGTTCTATATGGTACAAACAGGGGTACACAATGCTGCAACCGAAAGTTTTGATTACTTACCCAGTGACATAAAATGTCCGACAGAAAAATGAAGTTTGCAACTAAACTGAAAACTTTACCCTTCGACAACTCCTCCCATTTCTCAGAAGACTGTTACTGTAACGTTAAACGGTGATGGGTAGGAATTACTCATTTAACATGTCTTTAATTTAAAAACAAAAATCTGATAAATGTTGAGCATGGAGGCATATGAAGAAAAAAGGATCGATGTTCCTATAAAATGACTGGTTCCACATCATTACGATTTATCGTGCAAATGGTACAAGGAACATTAAACTAATTAAGTAACTACTGGTACATCACAACACATGGTACAGGCTTATATACTCTAAAAACCTAGAAATTAAATAGAAAAGTAAAATCAAGCAGATGATCAAAGCAGACGTAGACCCACATTCCAATTGTGGTATGTTTGTTTACTCCTGAGAAACTGACAGAATTACTGACATGAAATATTCCGGGAAAAAAGCAAATGGACTACTGCTGGAAAAGTACACCTACATGTTACACTGGTTAGGCTATCATTACTAAAAAGTGACTTACTTACATACGTGTTAAAGTAAAATGCCCATTTTACGGGGTCTAAGAGTTTGAGACCACTCCCTTAATCACATTAACAGCATTGCACAATGCTACAACATGTTTAAAAAATTACATCTTTTTTATCCTGTGAAGTGCTATTACTGTCCACGCATTGAATATTACATCATAGATAAGATTTCAAAGTGAGAATAAGTGTAAACTACAGTGAGATTAATGCACTGACAAACTAATAAAACAAGAATTATATTCCGCATGCAGTTCTGTTTGTCATTTCAATAAGCGTTCACTTTGTTGACAGGCAGATACGATAACATGCCTCACTTCTTTCCTCATTGCACACGTTTATCGGCAAAAGAACTCGTGCGCACGTTTTCTGCCAACGTTAACATTAAACATGAGGTGCATACATGCCGAAAGCTGAAAACGTAACGAACAAGAAGCAGTATCAGCAAGGAAACAAGCACTGGCTTGGGAGTTCCAGCTTCATTTGCTAACGATGCAAACACAGGAACAGTAGAATTACGTGGATTACGAAAGCATCCTTTTCACATCTCAACCTTCTCTTTCTGGTCATTCGAAATTCATCATGAAAAAAACAAGTTACGCTGAAACAAAATGTGCCGTATAATAGAGCAAATACGCATTCCAGAACGGTAAAACATTCGAAGTTGCCTTCCTGACACTTTGTTACTCATGTAAGCACTGTACTTGTTAGTATTTAAAAGAGCTGATGCGTGCACACAACAGAAATAATGAACAAGAAGCATTCGTAAACAGTAGTCCGCTAATGTTTTGGTCTATTAAAGATGGCGGCAGGCCCAGCCCACTCTGGCTTCAGAACAACGTATAGCGGTAGGTCTACAGTGCCACCTGCCTTTTTTTTACCTCCATTTAAGCAAACCTGTGCGTCCCAGTTTGAGGGTTTATCACTAACCAGGGGACCCGTGTGAAACTTACACACTTTTATAAATAACGACAGTATTTGGAATAAGTATAGTCGTTGGTATAAAGGTAGTTGTGAGAATAAAGGGAAAACATCTTTAAAATGAACAGAACGATGTGACATAATAATCATGAATTTATGATACATCCTTGTATATACATTTCCATGCACATAATTTTGAACAAAACTGTAGAGCATTACAATATCTCTGTGTAGACGAAATTTGACGTACTTGTAATCTTCGTGTACTTTTTGTTTTCCATTTTCTTTAAGGGATTGCTACCGCAGTGGTCAGACAAAACTGTATACAAATTATCCAGTCAATGATTATTTTAAAACAAATAAAATGGTATTTGTAATAAGACAATATGAAAAGGGAGTCTGTTATTCGTGGTTAATAAGTGAGCTTCGTTAAATACAGCTATGGAGCTGGGCATCTATTGATAGCTGAAAGTCTTTTATCTTAAAAATTTCCACAAATAGTAAGTTTCAGCGCAAAATCGGTGCACAATGTCAGAAGCCGGTTAAAAAACCTTTCTAATGATACTTCATTCGTACCAGTACGATTAATATTAGTTAAAAGAAAGGGATAATCTGAACAAAGCCTCCACAAACCGAATGCTGTACGAGTAACAATTTTGGAAGTCGTACGCTCTTCCACTGTGGTCAGTGTAAGAACCCAGCTCGCGCAGTGTTCTACTGTACATAGACAGTATAACAGTGAGGAAGAGAACTGCAACCAGACACCATGTTTGAATGAGTAATTTATTTCCCTATAACTAGTTTCCGGGCTAGGCCCATCATCCGACGGCAGCAAGGGTTTCGGGTACAAATTTCTACTTTTTATCCTGTGACAGTTTGCTGTTTTCCGAAAAAGCACTATATGCAAAGTCTGTCCACTTTACTTACACAAGGAACAGTAAAACAGTTGTCTGACACATTTTTTATCTGCCACGAATTTTTAAATCGGCGCACATTCCTAGGCCCGAACGTATCTACGGAAAAATAAATTATTCTTTCAAAAATAGTTCGGCTGTTGGAGTGTTGTTTTTCATTGATATTTCCCACGCCGTCGTCGATAAAATGATGAAAAAAAATCACGTACAGTATGTTTTCCCTATTTCGGCCTCTCTCAGACCAGTACAGGAAGTGTGAAGGGAAGAAATCTTAATACATTAGCGTATCTGGACGGTGACAACTGATCAATTACTGCGAGGTTTTCCATAGTTCATTGCGATCGTGCTATATTTTCTGAACAAGAAGCAACACTACGGTAAGTAATATCGATACAAGCGACATTCAAAAAATTCACAAACCGGGTCTTCGACAAGTGATTGCGTTAAGTGTCGTTGCCTAGCCTGAGCGAATGTGTCACCTTTAATAGTTTATTTGAAGGTTGAGTAGCAACGATATCACCTGCGTACCGAGAGGCCACACCAGTGCACATGCAATTCACTCGTGCAAGTTTTTGTGCACTTTAGTTCAAGAACAGTCCCGAAGACTATTTGAATAAGTTCGTTGAGATACGTAGCATTTTGGAAGTACGTGCATTTGTTTAAACAATTTTATATTTACATGAAAGTCTATACCTTAATCTATTTTTCAACATAATACAGTAACAATAATTCTATGTGATTCAACGACTCAGTGCAGCTCCTTGAATTGGACGCCATTTCGGCGACATGCGTATCCTAATCTACTCCAGTTACCTAACCGGGAAAGGGGATCTAGAGTGTAACTTGAAATCCCAAGCACGTGTAGACCCTGGCGAATCTTCACATCACTGAGAGGTGAAGGCTAGACGGCACTTATCGTAACGAACAAATAATCTTTTTTCCGTAGCGGAGTGTGCGCTGTTCTGAAACTTCCAGGTAGATTAAATCTGAGTCCTGGACCAGGACCTTGCCTTTCGCGAGCAATGCTCTTAACGACGAGCTATCCAAAACAACCGAGTATCCGCACTCAAACCTTTACTTCTATCAGTACCTGTCTTCTACTTTCCTAGCTTCTGGATTCCATCTCACAAAAAGCTGCCGCCTGATCCGCGAACCACCGCCACCCGCCCCTTTTGACTTTACTTAAGCATAAACATTTCTTCTTGCGAACTTGAGGAACCTCATTAGATAAGGATATAAAGTCAAACTTCCTGGCAGATTGAAACTGTGTGCCAGACCGACACTCGAATTCGGGACCTTTGCCTTTCGCGAGCAAGTGAGCTACCCGAGCACGACTCCACAACCCGCCATCACAGCTGTGCTTCCACCAGAAGGTTGGAGATGGCGAACTGGCGGAAGCAGATCTGTGAGGATGGATGGTGAGTCCCGCATGGTTAGCTCTGTTGGTGGACCACTTGCCCACGAAAGGCAAAGATCCCGAGTTCGAACATAGTTTTAATCTGCCAGGAAGTTTTACATACTCTCCTACCTTCCAAACTTCACATAAGTTATCCTGCATTACCTTGCGGCACAAGCAATGCTGGAAGAAAGGATACTGCAGAGACATGGCTTGGAGCAGAGGATACCTCCCTTGTTGAGACCATTACACCCGAGTGGCAATAACAATTAACCCCCCCCCCTCCTATCAACAACATTAGTGCCTAAATTAATTTTGAAAAGAAAAAGAATTTTCTTTCAACATTTTTATTTTTAAAATGATGAACGATAAATAATATTTTGTTTTTGCATGTATTTTATTGAACAATAAGCTGAAGCTGCATTGAGACAATTTATCCTGCTTACTTCCAACGGCCTGTTTTTATACGATGATGAAACAACTCTCAGTGTTCACGAGTGCTACCTAAAATTCCTCCTCAGAAAAGAAGCTAACTACTGATGTTAAGGGTAGACTTACTCTTTACCATTCAAGACACCTAGCAACACTTTCTTCACCCAAAATCAATCCATTTAAAATGTGTGCACTACACTTATTGTTGGCAAATGACTCAATTGCTGGACCCCTTCCTTCTAATCTGGCGGAAACTGGAAGTCCTACTGGCAACCAATGCTTTGTATCTGGTCACTCTCACTAATAACAATACTTATAATAATAATAATAATAATAATAATAATAATAATAATAATAATAATAACAGACAAATGTAAGAAAAATAGCATAGTCAAGGGAAAACACACTAAACAAGAAGATTACATATTGGATAACCACAGCGGCTCCATAGAAGCGATGGAAAAAACAGATGCCTATAAATATCTAGGAGACAGACAAAAAATAGGGATAGATAATACAAATATTAAAGAACTAAAAGAAAAATATAGACAAAGACTAACAAAACTACTGAAAACAGAATTGTCAGCAAGAAACAAGACAAAAGCTATAAATACTTATGCTATACCAATATTGACCTACTCATTTGGAGTAGTGAAATGGAGTAACACAGACCTAGAAGCACTCAATACACTTACACAATCACAATGCCACAAATATAGAATACATCACATACATTCAGCAACAGAGAGATTAACATTAAGCAGAAAGGAAGGAGGAAGGGGATTTATCGACATAAAAAACCTACATTATGGACAATTTAAGAAAATTATTTATAGAATGAGCAGAAACTAGCAAAATACACAAAGCAATCACTCATATAAATACATCGGCTACACCATTGCAATTTCATAACCACTTCTACAACCCATTAGATCACACAACATCAACAGATACGAAGAAAGTAAATTGGAAAAAGAAAACACTACATGGCAAGCACCCGTATCATCTAACACAGCCACACATCGATCAAGACGCATCCAACACATGGCTAAGAAAAGGCAATATATACAGTGAGACGGAAGGATTCGTGATTGCAATACAGGATCAAACAATAAACACCAGATATTACAGCAAGCATATTATTAAAGATCCCAATACCACAACAGATAAATGCAGACTTTGCAAACAACAAATAGAAACAGTAGATCACATCACAAGCGGATGTACAATACTAGCAAACACAAAATACCCCAGAGGACATGACAATGTAGCAAAAATAATACAACAACTTGCCATACAACATAAACTAATAAAACAACATGTTCCCACATACAAGCATGCACCACAAAATGTACTGGTGAATGATGAATACAAATTATACTGGAACAGAACCATTATAACAGATAAAACAACACCACATAACAAACCTGACATCATACTCACCATTAAAAAGAAGAAATTAACACAACTAATCGAAATATCCATACCCAATGCAACAAATATACAGAAGAAAACAGGAGAAAAAATTGATAAATACATCCAACTGGCTGAGGAAGTCAAGGGCATGTGGCATCAGGATAAAGTTGACATTATACCAATTATACTATCAACTACAGGAGTCATACCACACAATATCCACCAGTACATCAACGCAATACAGCTATATCCAAACGTATATATCCAACTACAGAAATATGTAATTTTTGATACATGTTCAATTACCCGAAAGCTAAATGCAATGTAACATATACCGTACAATTAAAAGGACGTCACGCTTGATCAAGGTCCGTGTCACTTTCCATTTTCAACCAGACCTAAGGTCTGAGAAAGGAAAGAAGATAATAATAATAATAATAATACTATTTAGGTCCTACAGTAGTGTCGTAACTTTACTTACAGTTAGTTACTGTCGCATTGTGTTGTCAATAGTTCTTTTATCATTGCTAAGTGAATAATGACTAAACTTCTAGCTCATTGCAGGAACTACCTTCAACTCGAAAAAGGCATTTTCATGTCCTATTTAAGCATATGTGATATTTATGTCTCAATTTTAAAGTATATGTGTAATGAAAGAACTATGAATAAGATATCCATACAGTCATTGCACAAGCTGTAATCCCCACCACACTGTGTTACAGTACGCATTATTGCAGAAATTTGAAATAAAAAATATAATTACTGGTAACTTATGTAATCAGTATTACAGCATTACGAAATATTAATAATATCAATGATCTTTTAAAAATAAATTAGTGTACTGACAAACACAGCTGAACCCTTTGTATTTGCCCCTAAGAAAATTGCATTTTACCCTCAGAGTGTAATTACCGACAGGTTGGGAGCCACTGGCTTAGAGCCACAGTCTGATTCCAGGTCCCAGCTTCTAGTCACGTACGGCACACAGTTTTAACCGGACACAAATTTTCAAATCAGTGCACTTCTCTGCAGAGCAGAGTGAGAAGTCATTATGAAAATTATTAAGTGTGTGTTTGCTTGAACTTCTGAAACAACTTCCCGTACCAAGTTTTAGACGGTGACATATTTTCGCACTTCGTAATAAATGGTAGCACGATCATCTCTAGACGCCCTATTCCATTTTCTTGGCATTTCGAAGCAAAACTGGTAGTTCACTTGCAGCTTCACGAATTAGTATGTCACGAATTCAAGGATCAAGCTGATGAAGTCCGACCTGATAGTCTATTGGTAAAGCACGAGCCAGAAAACCGAGAGGTCGCTGGGTACAATCCCGGTTGAACCAAATCCCGGTTGAACCACGGAAATTTTCAGTCTGCCTTTCTCTAACCTTCACCTATAGTAATATGAACAACTGGCAGGAACGACACGTTTCGGATTCGACGTTAAACTGTAGCTCCTCGTCTCTCGCTGGACAAGATAAGGAACACAAAAGTCGTGGAAGTGGCTTTCAGTTCAATGACTTCTAGTCGGCCACTGAGCCACACGAAATAATAATAATAATAATAATAATAATAATAATAATAATAATAATTTGATGACTTTGTACCATAATGAACCGATTATAGTACCAACTAATTTGTACAGAAACCAGATGGCAGTTATAAGAGTCGGGGGCGTGAAAGGGGAGCAGCGGTTGGGAAAGGAGTGAGACAAGGTTGTAGCCTCTCCCCTATGTTATTCAATCTGTATATTGAGCAAGCAGTAAAGGAAACAAAAGAAAAATTTGGAGTAGCATTTAAAATCCATGGAGAAGAAATAAAAACTTTGAGGTTCGCCGATGACAATGTAATTCTGTCAGAGACAGCAAAGGACTTGGAAGAGCAGTTGAACGGAATGGACAGTGTCTTGAAAGGAGGATATAAGATGAACATCAACAAAAGCAAAACGAGGATAATGGAATGTAGTCGAATTAAGTCGGGTGATGCTCAGGGAATTAGATTAGGAAATGAGACACTTAAAGTAGTAAATGAGTTTTGCTATTTGGGGAGCAAAATATCTGATGATCGTCGAAGTAGAGAGGATATAAAATGTAGACTGGCAATGGCAAGGAAAGCGTTTCTGAAGAAGAGAAATTTGTTAACATCGAGTATAGATTTAAGTGTCAGGAAATCGTTTCTGAAAGTATTTGTATGGAGTGTAGCCATGTATGGAAGTGAAACGTGGGCGATAAATAGTTTGGAGAAGAAGAGAATAGAAGCTTTCGAAATGTGGTGCTACAGAAGGATGCTGAAGATTAGATGGGTGGATCACATAACTAATGAGGAGGTATTGAATAGAATTGGGGAGGAGTTTGTGGCACAAGTTGACAAGAAGAAGGGACCGGTTGGTAGGACATGTTCTGAGGCATCAAGGGATCACAAATTTAGCATTGGAGGGCAGCGTGGAGGGTAAAAATCGTAGAGGGAGACCAAGAGATGAATACACTAAGCAGATTCAGAAGCATGTAGGTTGCAGTAAGTACTGGGAGATGATGAAGCTTGCACAGGATAGAGTAGCATGGAGAGCTGCATCAAACCAGTCTCAGGACTGAAGACCACAACAAAAACAACAGCATGTGACCCGAAGCTGAATAATAAAATACAGGTAAAATAATTTTGTTTATGAAATATAGGTTTCACACGCGAGTACTACTGAATGTCGCCACAACAGACATCTGTTCTTTGGTAAAGAGAGATGTGGCACAGCGGTGAAAGTACAGTATAGTCTTATGGCATGACTGGCTGGGGGTCTCCCAGGTGCGGCCGCCTACATTGGAAAAGTGTTTTCGATCCTTCGAACCCGTGTGCACCTCTCTTTCGATAGGTGTGTGGACATGTGGGTGCTGTGGTGACGTGTATGTGTTGGGTGATGATGACACACGGGTGAGGGTGAGACCCTGTGTCGGCACATAGACTACTCTCCGGTAGCACCAACAGCGTCGTTGGCAAGTCACTAAGACTCTCACGGGGAAATGGCTGTTCAAATCCCCGTCTGCCACCCGTATTAAGGCTTTTCATAATTTACCTAAGTCATAAAATACGCGGACAACGGATGACTTTGGTTTCCTAGTAGTGAACTGTGGTACGCCGGTCTAGATCCTTCAAAAGTGGACGCGTTACGGCTGTTATCTGTCGCGCAGGGACGCTGCGCGTCCGTTCAAACACTTGTACGTACGTGTGTTATCGGACAATGCCTAACAGAGAACGGGTACCGTACTAGGTCGAGCGAGTATTTTTGTTGTCAGGGCTCGAAGCTTTCACGACCAGCAAATAAGCTACCTTTGTGGTACGTGGCCGTCGGATCAACTGCAGTTTAAGAGTGGGCCAGATACAAAGTGCTGTATCTCTAAATTTTTTTTGCGACGGAGTCCTTCGATAAGAGGTTCTATGTAAACCTGCCGCGTCAAATTGAAGGATATTTCGAAGCAGTAACTACTAAACAGGGAAAACGTCAGGAAACGATTCTAGACACGCTGGTGGTCTTGAATATCAGCAACTGCAACATAGATGCCTATTTTCAAAGTAAAATATCGCTTAAACTCTGAGACGTTCACGGCCACTTGCCTATTGGCGTTCGTCACGGAATCTTCATGCGACGGTCGTTTAGTGGTTTTCCTGATGTCTCGTCAGCACGAGTGGCTAGCATGAGCAAAATCAATTTTGAATTCCTTTCGAGCAACATTTCTGGCTTTATACAAAAATGAAACGTTGTACTAGTGTGCAGAACAGTCATTACTCAGTAACTACACGAATACAAATACAGTTGTATTTACGTAGGATTTTAGTTAGGCTCACAAGTAGCTTTAAATCGCTAAAGGCACAACTAAGTCTTGTATTTCCTCTTCACTTCACAGTGATGTTTACACTCAATGACTAAAGCAAATATCATTACTGTATACTGAAATAAAAAAATACCTTTCAGTCATAACCGTTCTGCAGTAGTGTGAACCTTACCTGGTCCACACTCAGTTACAATCTTTTTCGATTCCGTATTCCACTTCAAATCGTACTGTCTTATTTTACTACAAAAGAAGTGATTATAACGAACGCTAGAACGTCATTCCCATCGCATAGTTTAAGAACGTTTTGCCACTTTATGATGTATTTATTTATTTGAAGACTGGGCACATTGTTTTGTTATGACGCCAACTATTCACGCACACAGACAAACGATCCAAAACCAGTGCCGTTCAAAGAACGTTTGCAAAATGAGCGCAGACGCGCATAGCGGCAGTTTCTGAAGCTCTTAGGCGATGGCGGGGGAAGCGACTTCGTGCAAGAAAGGTAAACGCCTTTTAACTTCCATAACTTACGCCTAAGTAGGCCACAACAAGTAGGGTGTTTCCACACTTTAGCTGACTTAGTGGGTGGTAGTGGGGGGCAGGCACGAATAAGTAATTCATCCTTGTGGAAGCCTCGCTTTAGTTTAGGATTCTGAAAGTTCCTGTAGAGGGGGTTTCACACTTTCAATAATATTGCCAAACCGTACATAAATTGATCGTCGGGGGGGGGGGGGGGGGGGGGGGGGGGCGTACTGATGTATTGTCAATACTAGAAATATTGACGAGCAGTACTGATGGCTCTCAAAATAGTCTCAGTATTGTCGATACGTACTAAACGTCTGAAGTCAAGTACTGACGGTTTCATAATATTCTCCATTCAGATGATTACAGAGCTTCACGAACCTGCCACGTGCCTTTAGTGTGCACTGCTTATGTTTTTAATTCGCCTTTCCGCTTATCGAAACTCATATTTAATTTTTCAAGTAGTCTTTCAACACTGAACAATATTAATAGAGCAATGCGAGAGTAATCATGGAACGTAGCATTTTAGAACGGTCAACGGAGGATTCTCTGACATTGTTTACTTTATTAATTTGAAAATTTAGTACAGGTTGGTGAATTACACAGCAGTTTGGAAAAACTGCTTCCATTTCGACAAATACGTAATGTATCATCAATGACTACGAAATGCATGTCTGTTTCACCAAATTATCCTTGTACAAAACGTAAAAAAAGTTTTATGTTGTTGGTCTGAACATATCACTTCCAGACGGATATTACTGCTTCACAGATTTCCACAGACTTTTACTAACTGTGTTTGCTGATGTATGCGTATTACAGAACAAGACTTTCAGCATTCGAAAGATTGCCTGCCAACAGAAATCTCAAAGTTACTCCTCGTCTCCCGTCGACACCGACTGCCTTTCTCACTAACTGATTTTGTTTCTATAACTTATCTCGCATCAAAATTAATACCTTACTGCACGATGCAGGACTTGTCGGAAAATAGTTTATGGAATTTATCGGATCGGTGGTTCTGATATCTCAGTAAATTAACATGTGACCAGTAGCTCCTTTCCTTTCAAATATTCTCGGCCCAATTTTCTCTTTTTCACTCTTTTCTGTTGCCTGCAAGCCGTAGCTAATGCAAGTGCAGCGCTCTCTTTCTTTTAGGTGTTCCGACATTTTAACTTCGTAAAACTGCGTCGTTAACTGACAATTATTGATTTGTGGTCGCTTCAATATACTGAAGGTTTAACAAACTATGGAGGAATGATCATGAAATTCACAGACTATATTGGTCAACCAATCGATGGTAAATCCTAGTATACCAACCGAAATGTGGAATGCTTTTAACGAGCGGCACAGTGCCACGAATGCTGTCTAAGGTTGGCACAGAAAAATAAACTCAACAAACCACAAACACAGATGAGCTGCAGGAGGAAATGGTAAATGCTGTATTTGAAACACGAGTAGATTCCATTGGCTTCCTCTTCAAAAGAGACACATAGACATTGACAAAAGATTAAAAGGCGTTATTGTTACACATCATAAAAATGGTTGTGTGTGTGTGTGTGTGTGTGTGTGTGTGTGTGTGTGTTGCACATCTCATAACCACACCTGGGTACATATTTCCCTTACTGTCAGGCAACAATTGCTGTGAGGGTAAGAAACACCTGCCTGCCATAGTTCACGAGAGAGATATGTCATAAACAATGAGATATGTGAAAAACAATCGCATCATGCGTGACGTCTAAATTTATTACTTCTTTCCTACTAACTCTATTCCCTACACATTTTGCAGGCAGCATCCACATATGCCGCTGAACGTACCTACAAAATTATAACACTGTATGTGGCATACATCAGGAAATATGACATGATAAAGACAGACGTGCGTGACAAAACGCCACAGCATGCATTAATTCCTACTACGTTTATTATTTACTATTAAGGCACTCCTACAGTCGAGTCAACTTATACAGATCCCAGACACCGGGCAGCAATCTCGACAGCTTACAACTGCGAAGCGCAAACGGCTGTAGACGAAAACAATAGCCGTCCATAGAGCTACGACAGTCGTTGCCATAGAGACGTTTAGAAAATCGCGTTATAGACACGCAAAGCAGCTGCGCTCAGAAACTGTCTGGGAAACTATACTTATACATTTGTACATTATGCACACTTTTTCGTGCAACTGTTTCATAATTTGAGAGGTGTTTTCACGAGTACATGGAAACGAAAATTTCTCCATCTTATTCTAAAACCACACTTATTTTTTTGTTTTTGTTTCTAATAGAAAATTGGCAAATTTGAATACTACCCGGGCAGTGCCGGGTTTGTCAGCTGGTACGAATACATGACGACTCAAGGATAAGATGTTTATACTGCCTGGATACCTCACCAAAAAATGGGCGAGAAATTAAAATTCATAAAATAAGACGAGAAGTTTTATCACTTACTGTGGTAATGTTGTAGAAAGAAAAACAGACGATTAAAAAGGTAAAAATACGAAAAAATATTTAAACACGCATATTTACTGTGTGCATAACCAGTCCTAAACCTGTATGTATTGTGTATGGTCGGTAGAGCCTTCCTCACTGTTACAGGTTCCTTTGAGGGTAGGAAAAACCTACGGCTAAAATCCTTACGGTCGGAAACACGACGTCGATGTTACGGATCGCTAAGCCCAACCAAGACACACCGTAGCAGTGCAAAGTGCGTGGTTCCCACAGACTGTCCTGCTGTATATTGTTTCGTGTGCAGTGTCAGGTGCAAAAGGGGAGAGCGGTGCTACGGGATATCCGAGGACTGACGCTTTGGAACAAACAGGCACTTTGCCGGAAGCCTCTCCTACAGAGAAGAATGGGCACAGCCGGCGGCCCGCACGGATAAGCCGCTTGTCTGGGCCGCGGGCAAGCAAAACCGAGCGGCGTGCCTGTATGCCTCTGTCCACCTCCAAGCAGACAAGTGGAGAGGGGCCGGCAGGAACGAGGTAAGCGCTCGCTTCTCCCCCTCCCCCTTACCCACCACCTACACCTCTTACCACTGACCCTTCGGTCACCACCTCCGGTAACTCATTTCCGCGATGCCTTCTCCTAATAACTACCGCCACTTTGCAGCGCTCACAACATTTACCGCCTCGCAAAGGAACTTTCAAACTGCAACGTCTGGGGATATTACGTCCCGGTGCATGTTTCAGTTCGCAATATATCCGCAACACCTGAAGGAAGGTGTAAGGGGACCACAACGGTAATATAAATAAATTGCTTTTTGCACGCACGACGTCGGTAGGCAGTGCCGCAGCATCTGGAGATGGGTAATGTCGAAGCAGTTATTGCGAACACGAAACGATTCTAGACACGTTGTTGAATACCAGCAAATGGAACACTGAAGTTTATTGGCGAGGTAAATAACGCATAAATTGTTGAGGCTTTCACAGCCAGTTTTTTACGTGCTGCCCATTGGCGCTAGTCGCGGAATGTTCGTCCGATGGTCGTTTAGTGTTTTTTTTTTCTGACGTTTGTTTGACATGTACCGTTCTACACTGTTATAAGATTGAGTTTAGCACAATTGTCCATCAACAGTCTGATATTGCTCAAGGGACACTTAAGCAAATGCTTAATTGAGCTTGTTTGCCAGAGGTCTTATTTTGAACAACCCATCGCAGGCAGGGTCTGTAAAAGGACGCTGCCATTGTCATCACTGAAATGAATCAGTTCTCTCCTCACGAGCATCATGGCTGAAATAGTCAGTCTTTGAGAAACGTAATTACACAGTGTTGCATTTCTAAAATACAGAAATAACTTGTCCCATATACGTGGGAAGGTATAATTTCCAAATACATCTAACAGAATATATAAAATGGTAGCATACATGTTAAATAGTGTGTCAGTTCAGTATTACATAGCACTTCTCTCCGATTTTTCACGTTTCAGCAAGAGCCGACTTCAGATACACATATCCTTGGGAAACAACTGACGAATACTCAAGCACAGACACAGACAGACATTGCTAGACTGACAAAGGTGTAGCTTTTACCGAAGCCTGATGTTCGGCGAGAGAAGACGGCGGCGCCAGGAAGTTTGTGTGTGATACTAACATGATTTTCTGAAACGAAATGGCTTTTTAAGCTTTACGAGGTGGTTTCAAGAATTTCTGCAGTTGAACAATTATTTGGGTACTAGTTGTGTTTAACACATACATTGTAGAATTGTGTTAAGGGAAGAGCATCAAGTTACGTATACACATGTTTAAAGCAGACTACAGTTTTCCTAAGAACACTTAAATGAATAAAGACACTTGTTATGAACGACAAATAGCACGTTCTTCTTACAGGAGCACTTTCATAACGAGCATATTATCCGAAGAAAAGCCGGAGTTGAACAAAACTGGTTAAAAGTATTTACTGTGACAAGTTTCTTTCCTCGTATCTTTCGTCTGCAGTGCGGAAAATTCCAGCCAAACACATGTATTTCGCAAAAAATTCTAAAGGTAGCGTAGTTGTATCAGCTTATTCCCATTTATCCCGACTATTTTATCAGTAAATAAACAGTTTTTTACACGTTCTTTGCGCTCGCCGCCATATTGAGGTTCCAAACTGCTGGCTTCAGTCTGCATCTACGGGCTTGCTTCAGTCTACATCTACATGGATACTCTGCTAATCACATTTAAGTGCCTGGCAGAGGGTTCATCGAATCACGTTCACAATTATCTATTGTTCGAATCTCGCATAGCGCGCGGAGGCCGGCCGAGGTGGCCGAGAGGTTCTAGGAGCTTCAGTTCGGAACCACGCGGCTGCTACGGTCGAAGGTTCGAAATTTGCCTCGAGCATGGATGTGTGTGATGTCCTTAGGTTAGTTAGGTTTAAGTGGTTCTAAGTTTAGGGGACTTATAACCTCAGCTGTTAAGTCCCATAGTGCTTAGAACCATTTGAACCATTTTTTAGCGCGCGGAGGAAACGAACACCTATATCTTTCCGTCGAGCTCTGATTTCCCTCATTTTATTATGGCGATCGTTTCTCCCTATGCAGATCGATGTAAACAAAATATTTTCGCATTTGGAGGAGAAAGTTGATGATTGAAATTTCGTGAGAATGTTCCACCGCAACGAAAACACCTTCATTTTAATTATGTCCATCCCAAATCCTGTATCATTTTAGTGACACACTCTCCCCTATTTCACGATAATACAAAACGTGCTGCCCTTCTTTGAACTTTTTCGATGTACTCCGTCAATCCTGTCTGATAAAGATCCCACACCACGCAGCAGTATTCTAAAAGAGGACGGACAAGCGTAGTAAGGGCAGTCTCTTTAGAAGATCTGTTACATTTTCCAAGTGTCCTACCAATATAACGCAGTCTTTGGTTAGCCTTTCCCATAACATTTTCTCTGTGTTCTTTCCAATTTAAATTGTTCGTAAATTGTAATTCCTAAGTATTTAGTTGAATTTACTGCCTTTATATTTGATTGGCTTATAAGCGAAATTTCACGGATTCCTTTCAGCACTCATGTCGATGACTTCACACTTTTCGTTACTTAGAGTCAATTTCCAATCTGCACATCGTACAGATATCCTTTCTAAATCTGTTTTGCAATTTCTTTGGATCTTCTGACGATTTTACTAGACGATAAACGATATAGCCATCAGCAAACAAGACGGCTGCTGAGATTATCTTCCAAATCGTTTATATAGATAAGGAATAGCGAAGGGCATACAATACTTCTGACTTTCCGTCAAATACTATGAACTGTGACCTCTCTGACAGGAAATCACTAATCCAGTCACATAACTGAGACGATATTCCATAAGCAAGCAATTTCACTACATGCCCCTTGTGTGGTACAGTGTCAATCGCCTTGCGGCAATCCAGAAATACGGAATCAATTTGAAATCCCTTGTCAACAGCACTCAACACTTCGTGCGAGTAAAGAGCTAGTTGTGTTTCACAAGAACGATGTTTCCTAAATCAGTGTTGACTGTGTGTAAATAGAGCGTTCTCTTCGAGGTAATTCATAATGTTCGAACACAGTATATGTTCCAAAATGCTGCTATATACCAACATTAAAGATATGGGCCTGTAATTTATTGGATTACTCCTACTACCTTTCTTAAATATTGGTGTGGACTGTGCAGCTTTCCAGTCTTTGGGTACGGATATTTCGTCGAGGCAACGGTTGTATATGACTTAAGTATGGAGCTATTATATCACTATACTCTGAAAGTAACCTAACTGGTATACAATCTTGCTTTTGGTTAAGTGATTTAAGTTGTTTCACTGCTCCGAGGATGTCTACTTCTACGTTACTCATGTTGGTTGGTGTTTCGCATTCTGAAATATTTACTTCGTCTTCTTTGGTGAAGGAGTCAGTGACACCAATGTTACTGTACACGATATTGCCATTCTAATAATGTACAGGGTGTCCGAAAAGTCTTTCCCTGATTACATAAATTGATTACTCAGGCTAGAAGTAAGATACAGATATGAAACTTGTGTCGAATTGTTTACAACTATCAAAGTTTTTTTCTGTTTTAGGTTCATAGTACGTAAGTAGTGGATGAATTGCAGTGCCCAAGACGCCATGTTAACCAATCAGCAGAAGGCACAGTGTGTCCTGTGGTACCATGAGACACGATCACCAACCACAGTGCCGAGACACTTCCAGTCAACATTTGGAAGGAATCCGCCTGATGTCAAGAGCATTAAAGCCTGGTATGAGAAGTTCAAGAACACAGGATCGGTTGCTGACCTTCCGAGGTCTGGTCGACCAAGAACCTCAGCAGATAGGGTGGAAGCTGTAAGCCAGTCTTTTCTGCGTAAATCCGAAGAAATAGGTGCGCAGGGCCTCAAGTGAATTACAGATGCCACAAAGCTCTCTCCATAACATTTGACACAAACGTTTATTGTTTCGTGCATGCAAAGTGCAAATCGTTCAGGCCTTGTTGCCCAATGACAGTACACGTCGATATGACTTTGCAGTCGAAATACTATCACGTATTGAGGACGATGATGGTTATCTCAGTCGAGTTTTTTTGCGACGAAGCGACCTTTTTTGTCAGTGGAGTAATGAATCGGCATAATGTGCGCATTTGGGGTTCACAACCCCCTGGCGAGGTCATGGAGTGCACCAGAGGCAGTCCAAAGGTGAATGTTTGGTGCGCGCTATTGCACGATCGAATTATCGGGCCATTCTTCTTCGCTGAGGCTACCATCATATCTGCAGTGTTTCTGGACATGTTGCAACTGTATGCTGTTCCTCAGCTGCTTCAGTATCACCCCGATGTCTTGTTTCAGCAAGACGGTGCACCGCCTCATTGGCGTTTGGACGTCCGTGCCTATCTCGATATCACCTTTCCTGCGCGATGGATTGATCGTGATGGGCCAACGGTTTGGCCTCCACGCTCTCCTGAGTTGGGTTGGGTTGTTGTGGGGGGAACAGACCAGACAGCCAGGTCATCGGTTTAGTGAAGGACGGGGAAGGAAGTCGGCCGTGTAATTTCAAAGGAACCATCCCGGCATTTGCCTGGAGCGATTTAGGGAAATCACGGAAAACCTAAATCAGGATGGCCGGACTCGGGATTGAACCGCCGTCCTCCCGAACGCGAGTCCAGTGTGCTAACCACTGCACACATCACTCGGTCGCTCTCCTGACATAACCCCATTAGACTCCTTTTTAGGCTGTTATGTCAAGGACGAGATCTACCGAACACGTGTACCAGATCTTGAAACCCTGCGGCAACGGATAACCACAGTCGTTGAATCGATCCCTCGAGTGATGTTGGCTAATGTGTGGACGGAAATTGAATATCGCATAGATGTGCTACGTGCTACCAAGGGTGCTCATGTGGAAGTTTACTGATGTGTGAGAAAAAACTTTGATAGTTTGTAAACAATTAGACACCAGTTTCATATTTGTATCTTACTTCTAGCCTGAGTTATCAATGTATGTAATCAGGGGAAGACTTTTCGGACACCCTGTATGTCTGTGTGCAGAGATATTTGGCGAAAGCTCTAAGAAATTGCGAAGGAAGACGGCAGTGCAACACTGCGAATTTAATACTCAAATATTCTAGAATAACAACTTCAGGAGATTTGAATGGTGTGATGCAGATCTGCAACATGGCGATACAGAGGTTTCAGGGTGTGCTGAGTAACACTGTGTGTGTGTGTGTGTGTGTGTGTGTGTGTGTGTGTGTGTGGAGGGGGGGGAGGGGAAGAAGGGGATGAGAAGCGTTGCGGGTATTTCGATCAGTCGCTGGACGTCGGCTATCGTCATAATTGGCGGAGGCTGTTCTTGCCACGTCCCTGGCGCGTCGCATGCTAGGGCGGCGTTCGGTCGCCCGATGACCGTGCGGGACCGGGACCGGCAGGAGAGCAGACCACAAAGGGCGGATACGCGATACCAGAGTTTCCTGCGGCGAAAGCCGATCCCGCGCGTCGTTAGCCACCTGTCGCCGTGGGGCGCTCTCAGGAGACACCGGGCGCCTCCTGCCACTGGCCCGACACAGCGGCGCTCCTCCGACTCCGGAGCAACCACACGGGTCTCATTTTCCCATTCGTCTTCAGTAACGGCTCCAGTATCTCAATTTACCACGAAACTCATATCAAAGGCGCCGGTCGTTTGAAAACGGTAAATTATTTAACTGAAAAAGGCGAAAATACAGATGAAGCAGGCGAAAGGAAATACATGTCTGGAGGAGGAGGAGATTAGTGTTTAACGTCCCGTCGACGACGAGGTCATTAGAGACGGAGCGCAAGCGCTGATTAGGGAAGGATGGGGAAGGCAATCGGCCCTGCCCTTTCAGAGGAACCATCCCCGCATTTGCCTGAAGCGATTTTGGAAAATCACGGACAATCTAAATCAGGACGGCCGGACGCAGGTTTGAACCGTCGTCTTTCCGAATGCGAGTCAATTAGCCACTTCGCTTGGTACATACGTCTGGAAAACGAAATTGACAGACGCTGAAAAAGGGCCAAGTAGGAATGGCTAGGACATCTGGAAGGCTATAGGAGCAAGCGTAACCAGGAGATACGAGGAAAAACAATGCCTTCCAATTTATGTGAAAACTTGGCTCTGAGCACTATGCGACTTAACTTCCGAGGTCATCAGTCGCCTAGAACTCAGAACTAATTAAACCTAACTAAGCTAAGGACATCACACACATCCATGCCCGAGGCAGGATTCGAACCTGCGACCGTAGCGGTCGCTCGGCTCCAGACTGTGGCGCCTAGAACCGCACGGCCACTCCGGCCGGTTATATTTGAAAACTCTTACAGCTTTTTAAGTAAAACAGATTTTATTAACATTCTACATCTTTATTCTTCAGGTCTACACATTTACACTGAAGCCCAAAAGAAACTGGTACAGGCATGCGTTTTCAAATACAGAGAGATGTAAACAGGCAGAATACAGCCCTGTGGTCGGCAACGCCTATATAAGACAAGTGTCTGTCTAGCGCAGTTGTTAGATCGGTTACTGCTGCCACAATGGAGCTTATCAAGATTTAAGTGAGTTGGAAAGTCGTGTTACAGTGGGCGCACGAGCGATGGGACACAACATCTCCGAGGTAGCGATGAAGTGAGGATTTTCCCGTACGAATATTTCTGGAGTGTAACGTGAATATCAGGAATCCAGTAAAATATCAAATCTCCGACATCGTTGCGGCCAGAAAAAGATGCTGCACAAACGGGATCAACGAGACTGAAGAGAATCTTTCAACGTGACAGAAGTGCAACCATTCCGCAAATTGCTGCAGATTTTAATTGCGGGCCATCAAAACGTGTCAGCGTTCGATCCATTCAACGAAACATCATCGATATTGGCTTTCGGAGACGGAGGCCCACTACTGTACCCTTGATAACTGCACGACACAAAGCTTTACGCTTCGCCTGGGCCCGTCAACACAGACATTGGACTGTTGACGAATGGAAACACGTTGCCTGGTCGGACCACTCTCGTTTAAAATTGAATCGAGAGGATAGACGTGTGCGGGTATGGAGACAACCTCATGACTCCATGGACCCTGCATATCAGCAGGGAGCTATTCAAGCTGGTGGAGGCTCTGCAATTGTGTAGGGCGTGTGCAGTTGGAGTGACTGGGACCCCTGATACGTTTAGATATCACTCTGTCAGGGGACACGCATGTAAGCATCCTGTCTGATCCCCTGCATCCATTTGTAACTATTGTGCATTCCGATGGACTTGGGCAATTCCTGCAGGACAATGCGACACCCCAACGTCCAGAATTGCTACAGAGTGGCTCCAGGAACCCCCTTCCCAGTTTAAACACTTTTGCAGGTCACCAAACTTCCCAGACATGAACATTATTGAACATATCTGGGATGCCTTGCTCAAGTGCTGTTCAGAAGAGATCTCCACCCTCTCGTCCTCTTACGTATTTGTGGACAGCCCTGCGGGATTCATGGTGTCCATTCCCTCCAGCATTACTTAAGGCATTAGTCGAATCCATGGCACGTCGTGTTGCGGCACTTCTCCGTGCTCGTAGGGTATCTACACTATAACTGGGCAGGAGTGCCAGTTTCTTTAGCTCTTCAGTGTATTTCTCATCATAGTCACCCTGGTATTGAACACATTTCTCCCAACGAGCGACCAGTTTGTTGAGAGCTTCACTGTAGAATGCTTAACTTTGTTGACAGAGCCACAATCGCAAGTCAGGACGTTGCGGAGGATAATCGATGACAGCGAAAGCAAGGCGTCGTACTGTTGCGGATGTCTCAGCGCTCTTGTGGGGTCCAGCATTGTGCTGAAGGACAGGATGCAGCAAGTGTGGACGAACTCTTCGAATTCGTGCTTTCAGTTTTGTGAATGTTTCGCAGTACCTTGCAGAGTTTATCGTCGATTGATTTATGGGGGCGGGGGTTATAGGACTAAAAGGCGAGGTAATCAGTCGCCCGATTCCAAAGATACTTGCGGAAGAAAGGAGGTCCGATAAAAGTGGACGGATCCAATCAGAGAGGACAAACTATAAAACTAGGAAGTTAAAACACACATAGTAGAAGGCATAAAAGGGTGGACAAAATTTAAAAACTGGAAAACAGCGGGATAAAAGCGCGGTCTTTGCACGGGGGAGTGGTCATGAGTCCCAGACCTAGAAAACACGAAGAGAGGTCCCAACCACCATCACCCTGCACCTGCTCCAGGAGTAAAGCAAACCCTTGTATCTGAGAATAAAAACCGGTTTCACGTAGGAAACTGAGGACCAGTTCAACCATCCGTGAATCGTCTGCTAAAATTAAAGATACGGAATCCGGAAGACTATACGTAGTACGAAGAGCGAAAAGAAGGGGACATTCCACCAATATAGGTGATACCGACTGTCTGGCTCCACAGCCACACTGTGGGAGTGGCTCGTTACGCAAGACAAAACAATGGGTGGTGAGTTTATGGTGATGCCCTTAGGCATGAATTTCAAATCACCCAACCTGAACATCTCTTAACACTAAGCATGATTTGCCTGCCGTCTGTGATCTTTCGTTGCGTATTTCCACTGATGCAGTCTTGTTTTCGAGGTCAAAATGGTGAACCAGCTTTCATCACCTGTCACATCGTTATTAAGGGAACCACCAATCTCACGCTGAAAACGCAAAAGAAATTATTGACAGATTTCTAGTCTCTTCTGTTTGATGTCAGGAGGAGCATTCGAGGCACCCATCGGTCACACTGTTTTTTGTTCCGCAGTTGTGCAATGATGGTCTGTACACACTCTCGCGATATCCCACACTTATCTGAGGGCAGTGTCTGCATTAATCCGAAGATTTTCCCTTATAAGATCATCAACCCTATTTCCAAGAGTTTCGTCGGTTGCCGAGCCAGTCGTCCACTCCACTGCTGTCACACACGCTGGAGGTTAGCATCACCGTTTCATTCATTACGGGCACAAACAACCCACCGTCGCACGTTACTGATGCTGATACAACCATCACCGTCATTATTCTCTGTATCTCAATTGGGAGCACGCTTACTGCGGTTAGAAACTAAATTGCAGCACGCTGTTTCTAACGTACCAACATAGTTATGTTACACACCGCCATGTTACGCGCTACATGCAAATCGGAGGTCTCTAGCGGCAAAGGTTTGGAATGTGCGTCAGCGAAGCAGGAAAGTCCGCCAAGTAATACGCATGACACATAACACCTCAACTGATATTCAGAACAGAATGAAAATAAACCTCTGGGGCACTACTTCCCAGCACGCCCTCGTAATTGCATGACTAAAATCTAATTTAACCGGGAGGAAGACAATAACTGAGGTTGCCATTCTGTGTCATACGTTCATTGATTTCCAGTGTTTCCAGTGGACTCATACGTCTGCTTTTCTTAACATAATGTGATACAAGAAGCAAGTTCAAATGTGTGTTGGTCGCTGTAATTATTCAGAGGTGAAGAGGTCTGCACGGGATAGACATGCATGGAGAACTACATCAAACCAGTCTTTCGATTGACGACAAGAAGAACAACAAAGTTACAAACCTCCAATGACTTATTCCAAATATTCATCAGTTCTTTACAAACACTTTTTACTACTGTTTCGTGAGATCAAATGACCGGAAGCTTTTCGTCAACCGAAGAGTATTGAATCATTACAAACATGTAAGATTTTTACGCGAAGCATGATGCTGTTCGGGAATGCATCGCAGTATCGAACTTTCTTGGTTCCACATCTCCATTAAATACGGCGGTGTGTGTGTGTGTGTGTGTGTGTGTGTGTGTGTGTGTGTGTGTGTGTGTGAGGGGGGGTCAATTCAACCAGAATCGATACAAAAATTTAAAACTGTTTACGGTTCTCGTGCATCTTCCTAGTACAATGTCTTCTTCTGATGTTAGAGGAGATTAGTTTTTTTACGTAAAGAAGAAGACGCATTAGCATGATGGCTAGCCAGTTCATTTCGCATGTCATTCTACTGCCTGGCAAACTGTTACCCAATAGCTCGGTTATGCTAAGTTTTTTTCACCTTAAATCTGCCACAATCAGACGTTTATCTTTGCGGAAAGATAAATTATGTTAATGTGATCTTTGGTTTTTCTGCCTCTTGTTTACATATTCTCCAAACCACTGCCTCTTCCCTCTTTGTTAGCAGAGGTTGGTGTCGAAAGACTGTTTGACACACACACACACACACACACACACACACACACACTTGCCAGTTTTTGCATTTCTGCACTTTTTGTTACTCTGCATTTGTGTTATTTACACTTCACCTCGCTTTTGAAATTCGAACTGAAGCTATGGGTATTTGCCCTTAGCACAGTATTATAGTGTCTACTAACAAAGAAGGAGCAAGGAGTGCTTCAGAGAATATACGAACAAAAGGCAGAAACGCCAGTGACCACAGAAGATGCTTTATATAAAAAAAAAAACGAAACGCGTCTGGTGTAAAAATTCTCTTTAATAAAAGTTCAGTAAGCTTAAGACGGAGAAACAAATAACAACTGACAAATTATATTAATTAGAAGGGCAAACCATACAAAACAATATGGAACACCGGCGTAACTGTAGGCGTACTTCGCCAAAAATGTTACAGTGTCCACTGCAATTTAATGGCAATAGTTTTAAAATATTGGTAAAAAAACACGTGGCTTTGGTGGGCAAGGATACAGGGTGGTTATAATTAATTGAGGGTTGCCAAAAGGTACCCCAAGTGAAATTTCCTGATATTTCCCTGATTTGCAGACAAGTTTTAGCATTTTTCCGTGACAAATTTTGAGATATGAAGGGTAAGTAAGGATATAAGTTGACAACAAAATGTAACGACTTCTGTATTTCTAAACATGTTAGGAAAAATATTAAGTACTAACATCAACATCTTTGTAATGAACTGTTTTCAGAAGGAGAAAGTAAGCCAAGTGGCCTGTATATTTCATTACGGCCACTGATTTTATTTTATATCAATAAAGCGGAACACATTTGGTGACAAAAATACGCATTTTGTTGGAGTCGCAAGGCAGATTTAAAATACCTTCACTACTTTCAGAAATGGAACCAGAAAAAATGGGCCTCTCGAAAGAAGTGTATAAGGTGGGGAAGAGTTGTTTAAACTAACACTACATGTGACCGCCACTAAAATGTTGGTTCTGCTATGTTTTGTATTGTCAGTTGTTAGCCACTGTGTCATGTCTATGATTTTACAGGTATTGTGTGATTTTTCTTTGAAGAAAAACATTAATACACAGCGTACAAATTGCCGCCGACTGAATTTTCTTCTTCTTATCGTCCATACTTTCTAATATATAAACTACTTTAGAATGTGTCAAAAATGTACTAGACTAAATAAAATGTCTAAAAAAGGCGCGCTATACTCTGTACTTGTGGCGAGACAGTCGCAATTCCTGAAATCCACCGCCGGTGTCCTCTGGCCTGCCGAGGAGCGCCGCAGTCCTGGGCCCATGGATAAACCACGAAAATCCGCCGCATTACGTCGCACACACAGACACGGCCTGCGGGCAGATCGGTGAGACTAGATCCGACGGGCAGGGCCTGTACATTAGTGGGAAACGATGGCCTTCAGATCGGCAGGCCCGATCCGTTAGAGATGCCCACAGAAATGGCCAGCGGTTTCGTCCTTCACGGAAGTCCACTGGTACGGTCAGTCACAGACATGTTGATGAAATGAGATCGCAGTGATCAATCCTTGCAACAGAGAACTTGCGCGAATACTTCGAGAATCAACACTAATGACGACAGGTATCAACTCACTCAAAGATGACTGATGAGCCGCAGACAGGCACATAGGAAAGACAATCACACTCTCACAAATTTTTGCTCATGCCTTCGTCAGAAAACGGGAGCACACGCAGATTCACACAATCACTCAGACACAACTCGTGCAAACATGACCGCCGTCTCAGACTGATGCGCCAACAGTTTGAGAATCAGATCCAAACAAAGCACTCTCAGCTGCGCCCAGCCAGCAACGATGCACGACATCTCAGTAAACAAACGATTTCATCTACTGCGACAAAAATAAAATTTTCCCAGTGTTGTTTCCAATTTCCCTGACACGTCAAATTGATTTCCAGAGTTTTTGGCTACCCTGTAATATGTAGCTACTCCCAGAGCTACAGTGCGGGCTTTAATTACCGTGTGGCAGTGAAACTTAGGAGGTATTCTAATGCGTTGATGCGGAAGAGATTCACGATGAAGAAAAATTAATAATTTTGGTCACCAGGTACAAATCTGGGGCTATGAATGCAGGAAAGACGTGAAGAAATGTTTCCATATCTAATGGATTAGGAACGGTATGTGGGCAGAAAGGCTGAAAAAAGTATAATGTTGATTCTTTTTTTTTTTTACTAACTGCACCATTCAGAATTTATTCAGTATGAACATAGAAGGCGTCGACGAGACGCTGGACTGCGCCATATTTGCACCTAGCGGCCAAAACTGGAACTAATTTTTTTCCAGCGTGAATTGGTTCTCCGTGAACGCTTTCGTATATGTACCAAGTTACGCTGCCATATGATAATTACAACCCACACTGGGCCTCCGTGAGAACTGCAACCACCTGGCACGTTACTACACGGTCTCGCCATGGAAGTCAGTTGTCACAGGGACGAGGGGCTGTGCGCATGCGCATCACGAATAGCGGAGTCCTTGCGGCAAACATCAACCGTCTCATTGTTAGCGTGGTTAAGTGGACAAATGTTCGAAATTCTGGCTGCTTACACACACCTTACGAGTTGCTGCTACTTCATCCTGGCGCGGAGGTCAGGCTAACCGCGATACATCGCTGCATTGTCGCGTAAGTTTTAATCCAATTTACTTGACGATATTACAAAATGGCAGATGCAGAAACTCCTAAGGAGATTTAGCGCGTCTGCAGCAACATTGATTGCGGCTAAGTGGTGTAAACCCATTTTGCTTGAATATACACTGCCTGAAAAAAAAAAAAAAAGGATCACCCAGAAGAGGAAACAAAACGAAGCTTTACGGGTTCGGAGGGTATGTAATGTTATCTCAGTGTCAAATTTACAAATAACTTGGCAGTATGTGCCTACTTAACAGAATGAGCGGCAGTGAAATAAAAACAACTCCCGCCACTATGGGACCATGGGATGGTTCCATTCAAAAGTAATCTCCACACGCGTTACGACGTTAATCTCACTGGGAAACGAGACTATCAATTCTTGTTTCTCAGAACGGGTCAGCGGCTGACGGACCCACTCTTACACATTCTCGTCCCAACTGAAACCTACCTCCACGTCTATCTTTCTTCAGGTCACCAAGGATGTGAAAGTCGCACGGTGAAAGATCCGGGCTACATGGAGGATTTTGCAGTGTTTCCCTACGAAATCGCTAAAGCATAGTGTTCGTCCGATTGGCACTGTGGGGGTGGACGTTATCGTGCAACAGGATGCTTCCGTCCGACAGCGCGATGCCAAACGGTAAAGCCAGCAGTGGAAACATTCCACATCTCCCCCGCCAAAGAAATCCAAGTTGTTCACACAACTTCCGGTGACGTCATGGCGACCACCTGCTTCAACTGCGGGGCCGTCTGCTCATCGAGTTCCTCGAGCGTGGAAACACAATCAACGCGTTGTGCTATGAAGACACCTTGCAGAAACTGCGACGCGCCATAAAGTCAAAACGGCTAGCAATGATGCCTGACCGACTCATCTTGTTGCACGTTAACACCCACCGCCAATCGGACGGAGGCTAAACTTCAGCGATTTAGCTGGGAAACACTGCGACACTCTCCGTGTAATTTTCACGATTTTGGCGACCTGAAGAACGACGTGCGTGGACGTCGGTTTCAGTCGGAAGAGGAAGTGAGAGAGAGAGTGTAGTTGTGGATCCGTCAGCGGATGACCGCCCGCGTTCTAAATGGCTCAAATGGCTCTGAGCACTATGGGACTTAACTTCTGAGGTCATCAGCCCCTTAGAACTTAGAACTACTTAAACCTAACTAACCTAAGGACAACACACACATCCATGCCGAGGCAACATTCGAACCTGCGACCGTAGCGGTCGCGCGGTTCCAGTCTGTAGCGCCTAGAACCGCTCGGCCACCCCGGCCGGCGCCGCGTTCTAAGAGACAGAAATTGATCGTTTCATCTCCCAGTGGGATAAATGTGTTAACGTGTGCGTCGATTGGTGTTCATGTTGTATATTAATGACCTTGCATACAATATAAATAACGTCATTAGGCTTTTTGGAGATGATGCAATTATCTATAATGAAGTATTACCTGAAAGAAGCTGAAGAATGTTCAGTAAGATATTGATGAGATTTCAAAGTGGTGCAAAAATTGACAACTTGCATTAAATGTTCAGATACGTAAAACTGTGCTCTCCACAAAATGAAAAAAATGTAGTATCCTATGACATCAGTAAGTCACTGTTGCAATCGGCCAACTCACACACATACCTGTGTGTAACATGTTGTAGGGATATGAAAGGGAATGATCACATGGCCTCAGTCGTGGGTAAAACAGGTGGTAGACTTTTCAGGTTATTGGTAGAATACTGGGGAATTGCAATCAGTCTACAAACAAGATTGCTTACAAATCACTCGTATGACCAGTTCAAGAATTCTGTTCGTGTTTGTGGGACCCATACCAAATAGGTTCAACAGGGGATATTGAGTGTATACAGAGAAGGGAAGCACGAATGGTGACAGGTTTGTTAAATTCATGGGAGAGTGTCACAGAGATACTGAAGGAACTGAATTGGAAGACTCTTGAAAATAGACGAAGCTATCCCGAGAAAGTCTTTTAACAAAGTTTCAAGATCCGACTTTAAATGGGGACTTTATGAATACACCACAATCCTCTACGTAATGCTCACATAGGGATCAGGAGGATAAGATTAGTATAATTATTGCACACGCAGACGCATTCAAACAATCATTCTTCCTTCACTCCACATGTGAATGGAATGGGAAGAAACCCTAATAACTGCTACAGTGGGACATACCCTCTGCCATGCACCTCAAGGTGGTTTGCGGAGTATAGATGTAGCTGTAACTGATTACTTTTGAAAGGAACTATTCCATGGTCCCATTGTGTCGTGTGTTCGGGCTTCATTTGACTGCCCCTTACATAACATTGCACCTCCTCTGGACTGGATGCATGCAATTATTCGGTTGGGAATGGCTCAAATGGCTCTGAGCACTATGGGACTCAACATCTGAGGTCATCAGTCCCCTAGAACTTAGAACTACTTAAACCTAACTAACCTAAGGACATCACACACAAACATGCCCGAGGCAGGATTCGAACCTGCGACCGTAGCAGCAGCGCGGCTCCGGACTGGAGCGCCTAGAACCGCACGGCCACCGCGGCCGGCTCGGTTGGGAAGAGAGGCTTAAAAAATTGTGCCCTCTCCAGAGACACGCTGACCCACAACTGTTGTGACTGGTCCTTCATATCCTGGACACTGGGGCTGGGACGTAGTTGACGTCCGAGCTGGTTACACACGCGCTCTATCGGGGACAGGTTTGGCGATCTTGCTCGTCACGGGAGTACCTCATCATCGCGCAGACTGTTCAGAGAGACACGTGCCGCGCGTGGACGCACTTTGTCATTCCGAAAAATGGCGTCACGATACCGTCGCATGGGAGGTAACACACGAGAACGCGCTATGTCCGGAAAGTACTGCTGTGCTGTCTAAAAGTTCACCGAATCACAACCGGCCGTGACCTGAAATCATCGCTGACGGCTTCCCACACCGTGACACCACGAGTAACACCGCTGTGCCTCTCCAAAACATTGGAAAAATGGGACATCACAGGAGATACAGAAAAGATACTGGGGAAAATTCATAACCGCCCTTGTTTTGTCAACGCCGCCACGAGATTAAGTCACGCAAAAGCCCGGGCGGAGAGTCATTAAAGAATGCTTGCTGCAAAAACTCCTACCCGGTAACGATCAAAACACACAGCTACAAGTACACACAGGGTGTATACGCGGACAAGGAAAAAAATTCCCGAATTTCACGGTTAAAAAAGCACTTTTTCCACAATAAGTGACAGCATGCTTTCACTCGTAGCTGTAAAAATATCAATTCTTTGAATGGCAAAGCTTTTATAAACCAGCGTAGAACTTCCCGGCACTGCAGAGAACGAAAAATCTCGGCAAAAAAAGTTTTGGAAAGATCTTTGATGTGTAGCACCATTTACGCTGAATATTTTCGTATTCGTATAGCGAAAGTATAGATTCGAATTCCAAACACAGCACGTTAATTTCCGAAGCACTGAGATCGAGACTGGAACGCGCTTTTGTAAGCCAATCATAGCTCATGTCACGTGATCTCGCCAGCCAATGACAGCATATATTAAGAGCTTAGGACACGTGATGTGGTCAGTCAATAGCAAAATCACTGTTAAGTAGCGCGAGCACACAAATAGGAAAAGTTAATTATTTAAATTAATGCACGTGGTGTAGCTACAAGAAAAGCTAAACTTTCACATATAATACATATAATATTGGTCTTTTTGCTTGTTACAGTTTCGGATACATGACACAAATGTGTGAATAAAATTTTAAATAATGACAATGTCTGGTCTTCTGGGCTCGAAATTCTTCTAAGTGGCTGGTTCTCAATGTGTTAAGTTTTAAATGGGAGTCAAACGCAAAATTCATTGCACATTCTCACACGTAATATTTGATCTTGCGTACAAGGAAATTTACTTTGAATGGAACGCTTTTCAGAGCACCATTCACAATATTTCCCGCGACCTATTAGAAATAGGTTCGTTTCAGCAGTTGCCACAGAGCGCCAGAAACAGGCGTTACTGCACATGGGCAGCCACAATGACGTAGGAGGCCCCCGATATTCGTGTGTGTGTGTGTGTGTGTGTGTGTGTGTGTGTGTGTGTGTGTGTGTGTGTGTGTGTGTTTTAGGATCTTACATGACGCCATAAAGGAAATAGAACAACAGAGGATACTGGAGCATTGGAATTTCGTAAACCACATTAAAGTGCATAATTCAGCTTAAACTTCACATTCATATGTCCAGATTCACCATGAAGTAGGCCAAATCTGGTATTAAGCTTTTCAGTGCGGTTTTCGGGATGCAAATTATCTTGGAGTATCTGTATTATCTCATGTTTGGTTCTTTATTACCGTATGGCATAATGCCGTACGTGCCAGAAGATGAAAATGTGCACTTGAAATTCAGTGAACAGTTGAAACTAACCAATAGTGTGGAATGAAACATTTCCTTTCTAATAAATTGAGTGCCTCTGCGGAAAAGGTTAATAAAAGTTACATTTATTTAGTAAACCTACAAAAACAACTTAACTGTAATGCAAGACGATTAATGCTTGACTGCCAGAAACGTGGAAAATAAAATAAAACCAGAAAAACTAATATTTTAGCCTTCCGTAATTATGTGAATGCATTTTAATTCACTTGGCAGCGCCAAGCCACAGAAATCCGTTTTGTTTTCATTTGATGTGAGAACTGTAAACGAGGAGAAAAGAGCAAAATCACTAAACGTAAACACGACTCACGTGGAGACTATCATCCTCCCCACTACAGCCCAAACTGTTCCGCGCATGCGCGAATCTGGCAGCTTGGATTTTTCCGAGTAGAAGCATCTAGCTGCTTGTTACTACTGCTGATACAGCCAACAGCCACACTTCAAGTAGCCAGAAGTGGGAATAGGTCCTGGCCATATGCAACTCAACTGCGCATGCGCGTGAGCCCGCTGGCAACACAAGACTCAAGTTATGTAGGGGAGACTGCAAATTCCGTGTGAAACTTGAGTCTTGCGCTGGCAACTGCTCCAACGAACTTAATGTAAACACTTGTGACGTCACGCTCATTGGCAGCAGTTTATTGTTATGACGTATTCCAGTCTTCATCCTAAAGCCTTTGACACTTTTCTGCTTATCAGTTTTTACCAGTCAAAATTACAAAAATTTAACTGACGACTAAAACAAGGAAAAATTCCTGTAATTCTAAAAGTTTTCCGGGTTTTTCTCGTTTTTTTTCCCCCGAAAAAAAAAAACGAGTTTTCCGGATTGTCCCGGAGCGTATACACTCTGTACACACTAACTTACGAACAGCACTACAACTTGAGTACAGAACTAAAACGGTCACTTGTCCTTTTGCACGAGAGGGTGGCGCGGGCAATAACAATACTTAGGGGAAAAGGGAAAGCCCATGGACCCAACAGCATCTACGCGCAAGTCGTACAACAGCTCGTACCACTTGTTACCCTCGTTCCTAACCGAGACGCTAAGAATAATACCCGCATTGTGGGAAACAGCAGCCACAGTAATCCTCACGAAAGCAGCAGATAAAGACCCAACCGATCCAAAAACATACTCGCCGATTTGTTTACTGAACACAATTGCTGAAGTTCCAGGAACGCCTTCTGTGTGACGGAGTACATTCACACAGGCATATACGGGACTGGACCGCAATCACAATGCATTTCGGAAAAGCAATCAATTGACATGATTGAAAATACGAAACAGCCCTAATGATAGACATCACAGACGCATCTGAGATCAAATGGTTCAAATGGCTCTGAGCACTATGGGACTTAACAACTGAGGTCATCAGTCCCCTAGAACTTAGAACTACTTAAACCTAACTAACCTAAGGACATCAAACACATCCATGCCCGGGGCAGGATTCGAGCCTGCGACCGTAGTGGTCGCGTGGTTCCAGACTAAAGCGCCTAGAACCGCTCGGCCACCACGGCCGGCCATGTGAGATCCTCTGTCATCCTGCGATGTTTGCGTGTCTAGTGGCGGGGGGGGGGGGGGGGGGGGGCGGCACGTGAGAACTGGCCAATCAGTACCTCAGCCTACGCGATTGCTGTAGGGACACGGTCGTTGAGTGGCGAACAGGGAACCAGAAAGTGTCAAAAGATCCACTACGGAATACCTACGAGGATTGATATGTGGAACCCATCTTCTGGGGTCTAGCAACAGAACCTCTATTACATCTTGCGAAGAGGCTTGACTGATCCGATGGAATCGTAGCGTATGCCGATGACCAGCTGGGGCAGTGTCGGCAAATTCCCAAGCGCAGCTGCATATTAATAACTGGTGTACACAAACTGACCATTGCCCCGAACAAAACAGTTTGCATCCTACATGAAGGAAGACTCATAAGAAACCCATCGGGGAAGTCTCGCTGCCATTATTTGCATCTATCGTCGGCGATCCATCCACGGGAAGGGAACGTTTGTTCGGCACCCATATTTGGTGATACTCGACACGTATAAACCACGAGTCGGCTTGCTGTCACCATTAACAATTCAAACAAGACAGAAGGCTGCATATCGATACCAAGCTTTCACACGTAACCCTTTTTTTTGACTGAAGTCAAAATCCGTACTAAACTCAATTATATATATAGGTGCAATATTATAGGACACCGCTAAAACAACAAATTACAGAAGTGAAAGAACACAGTTTAGGTAGTTTATATAATTGAACAAAAGAGAAGCAACCTAAATGATTGTCGACCAGAATTGGGCAACAGTAAGTGCAACAGATTGAGCCCTCATCACCATTTTCTCAGTGCATGGACTGTGACACAGGTGACACACTTTCGAGATAGTTTCATTTGACAAGGTTGTCCCTGGATTTACCAGCACTTGATGTCAGCCTATTCAACGATCTCCACATGGGCCGATCTAATGTACCTGACTGTAGACACTCAGCAGGTTTTATCCACGTTAGAAGTTGGTCGGGTCTAACTGCCCACAGCTGTTCTCTGGTAGCAAGTGGAGAGAGCGCGCTAACGTTGAACTGAGGAGATTACTACTAGGTTTCAACCTAGACCTTGTGGGTTAATGACGATGGAATGGATGCAAATGATTCAGTTCAACCTTTTTCCTTTCAACATCTGCAGCTACTTTATGAAGCGTATGACATGGTACACTATCCGCCACGCATTAAACTTAGTTCGTAGGTGTCGGCTTCAGACATTCAGTGATAGTCGCGCAGTTTCATTCTGTGCGATGTCCACTTGCTTTGCTTGGGGGCAGAGCTATACACTACAGGACATGTGTACTTCCCTGCAGAGAAACAGAGTGCTGTGGTGCGATATCTGAAGACTCGGGGTTTTGCTTCCCTGTTACTGCCAGTGAGTTTCCGAATGGTGGTTCAAATGGCTCTATGCACTATGGGACTTAACATCAGAGGTCATCAGTCCCCTAGACTTAGAATTACTTAAACCTAAGTAACCTAAGAACATCACACACATCCGTGCCCGAGGTAGGATTCGAACCAGCGACCGTAGCGGACGCGCGGTTCCAGACTGTAGCGCCTAGAACCGCTCGGCCACTCCGGCCGGCTACCTCTGAGAATTGTTGGCAAGTCGAGGTGTGGGAGAACACCTGGTAACAATATTTCGAAATCATAGGCGGAAAGATCAGCTATAATTAATGCTTGAGTCAGACCTGGAGGTGAGCTCGGAAAGCCAAATGTCTAAACCTCTGTAGATCAGTGGCCTCTGACTGAAACCACCATTTCATTAACTTCGTTATGAAGTACGAATGACTTTCACATGAAACCACTGATCCTATGGTAAGACAGGCATCTAGTGGTACGGTGTGGTACTACGATAATGGTGGCCATGACATAGTGTTACCACATCTAGCGGGGACTTCGTTGGTACACGAAGATGGGGGTGTAGAAATGAAGTAAAAATTTTATTTAATTACTTTTTATTTAGAACATCATTACATGGAACGTTTTGGGGCAGAAGTAGATGGTACACCATATTTTTCAGAAGATTTCACCTTTTTCAGCAATGCTTCTTTCCCCTTTTACGTATTTATAAAACTCTGCGCAAATCAGCTTATAGTACTGGCACTGTAAGACTGATTCCATAGTCCCTGGTAGCAGTCGATTTCTTTCAGCATTCCACTGGGCCGATGTCAGCGAAAATGCTCTTTCCAAATGCAGAAACGCAGAAACAGAAAACAAATATTCACGCTTGGTTTCTAAAGAACTCTTCAGGTACATATATTTCTGAAAACTATTGTTATCTGAAACTTCATACAATTTTTAAGGCATATAATAGTATTTGCAATCGTCGTCCATCTGGGGCTCCACATAACGTCATCCAATCTTTATTAAAGGAAATAGCCCATTTCTCAAAGTAACCAAATGCTATGAAACATAAAAGCCATTGTCTCTTCCTCAAATTTCGAAATAAAATTAATTATTTCTTGGTTAGGGTTCTCTTTCTTTAATTAGTTTAAACTCATCTTGGTTTGCACACCAATAAAATTAGCAGTCCTCCTTTCATTCAGACGTTTTTGGGTGTCTATTGATAAGTTTCTTATTTCAATTATCGAGACCTTATTCTTCTCCAGGCCCGCAAATTGCTGCAGATTTCAATGCTGGACCACAAGTGTAAGATTGCGAAATATACAACTCAACATCATCGATATGGCCACTCGGAGCTGAAGGCCCACTCGTGCACTCTTGATGACTGCACCACACAAAGCTTTACGCCTCGCCTAGCACCGTCAACACCGACATTGGACTGTTAATGACTGAAAACTTGTTGCCTGGTCGGACGAGTCTCATTTCAAATTGCATCGAGTGAATGGACGTGTAGGGGTATGGAGACAACCTCATAAATCCATGGATCCTGCATGTCATAAGGGGATTGTTCAAGCTGGTGGAGGCTCTGGAACTGTGTGGGCGTGTGTAGTTGGAGAGACTGGGACCATTGATACGTCTAGATATCACTGACAGGTGACACGTAAGTGAGTATCCTGTCTGATCCCCTGCATCCACTCGTGCCCATTCTGCATTCCGATGGACTTGGATAATTCAATCAGGACGATGCGAGACCCCACACGTCCAGAAATGCTACAGAGTGGCTTCAGGAACGCTCTTCTGAGTTGATACACTTCCGCTGGCCACCAAACTTCCCAGACATCAACACTGAGTATATCTGGGATGCCTTGCTAAGTGCTGTCCAGAAGAGATCTCCACCCCCTCGTACTGTTACGGATTTATGGACAGCCTTGCAGGATTCATGGTGCCCATTCCCTCCAGCATTACTTCAGGCATTAGTCGAATCCATGCCACGTCGTGTTGCGTCGCTTCTACGTGCTCGCGGGGGCCCTACACGATGTCAGGCAGGTGTACCAGTTTCTTTGGCTCTTCAGTGCATGTTTCTTAGTCAATTATCGAGACTTTATTCTTCTCCACGATTTATATATTTCTTTCAAACGGAGCCGAGTTTAACATCAGGAACACAATGAAAATTTCACTGATCAGGCAACTGAAAAAAAAATTTTTTTTAGATGGCTTGTCTTCGGCGTCAAAAAATTGTTTAAATGGAATCCAAAGCTCAAGAATTCTCTCAGCTCCTGACATTAACAGCCATCTTGTTTTTGATTGAGATAGATGAGTCTGATGCTTGACATAAATGTACAAGCAGAACCCTTTCAATTTCTCTATACTTACCTTGAAAGTAATTAAATTTTTCATGAGGATTATTTCGATGTTGACAGTTAACGCTCCAACAAGGCTTGATATAGTACTGTGGGGAATATGGGCAAGGGATCCAGTTCCTTCTACATTTTTTCGTAGCTCATCTTTAATTTGGTGAAACACTTGCCGCTGGCCACGTCGAGGAAGCCCACCGAAGGTGTTGTCTCCACAAAAAGCGATTAATTTATCTAATGGAACTCGCAGCTCTCTTAAAGTGTCTAGACAAAACTTTGCAATTGTCTCCTACGACAGCTTCTGTTGGATTCCATCAGTTTCAGTAGAGTATTGAACAACTAACGCAAACATCTTTTCAGCCTTGTGGTTCGATGTCTAATGCATATGCCGTAAAAATGAATAAAATGTATAAATAGGTTTTGATGTTGATGCTACCGCGAAACTGTTTATATGATTCTCCGTAGAAATGCGATGCCCCACATCCGCCTTATCTCCGTGAATTACAGAAACACCTAGGTATCTCACACAGCGCTTCCTGATCTGTACGTCCTTTCTTGAGAAGGATCACACTTTTGTGTGATCATCCGCAAAGTGACATTTTCCATCCTTGGGCATTTTCATAAGCTATGATAAAATCAGCGCTGTCGTGCGTGGTCGGTACTTGGATGGGTGACCATCCAGGCCACCATGTGCTGTTGCCATTTTTCGGGGTGCACTCAGCCTCGTGATGCCAATTGAGGAGTTACTCGACCGAACAGTTGCGGCTTCGGTCAAGAATACCATCTTACGACCGGGAGAGCGGTGTGTTGACCCCACGCCTCTCCCATCCGCATCCTCCACAAGGATGACACGGCGGTCGGATGGTCCCGGAAGGCCACTCGTGGCCTGAAGACGGAGTGCTTTTTATGATAAAATAAGTTTATTAGACGGTAAACAATCGACAGTAACAGTTCAGTCATAGAAGTACACTTCACACCCTATATGGCCGCAGTAAACAGACATTACTGACTTGCACTCGTCGTTCGTATTATGTTTAGAAAGAATCATCGTGTCAGATCGCTATCCAAATGGGAAGTGCCCGATTCCTCCGCGCGGCACTGCTTTAACAGTTCCAGCCGCGTACTACTGGAGAAGCAATGTACTTTCTCGAATGATGGCGCTATACTAGAAGGCGCTTATACAGGATACGCAACATGCAATGCCATCTGTGAGACGACCAGCCAACATAAACTTGATATAAATGCAACTATGGCTGCATTTACATGTTAAACGGCGTTACTTCAGGACCATAGCCAGGCTCGCAACAGTATTTTGCAAAATCGGGACAAAATTGGTCTTGTCGGAATGTCGAGACAAGCGGTTCCATAGTGGCGACGATCCCGATATATCGGGACAGATGCCGACCCGACAATTGTAGCAGGTCATCTATCAGCAGCAGTCAGCGCAGAGATTGTGCTACGTGATAGAAGAAGCTTGTGGCCTTTTTTTGTAGTTATCATATCTGGTTCAATGACAGCGAAAGTAGTACAGTACATCTAAAATTATTGTAACGTAAATCTGAGTTTGTACTAATGCTGCTATGCGTGGTTTTGAAACGAAACCAATGGAGCAGTACGTACATTTGATATTAATTTATTAAATTTTACGACTTTTTTGCTTATTATTTAGGACTATAATTTGCTTTAGGCATTATGAGTTCACGAAAATTTTGAGACGTGGGACTGTGTCTGGGAAAAATGCGAAACTGCTTTCAAATTACCACACAGATGGAAGGTATCAAACAGGATGTCATAGTGGTTTCAAAATGAAACCACATCCTTAAACCAAATCATTGCCTAATTTTTGCCAATTTATTCATGTATTCGTTGGTTACTATGTTGATAACGATAAGTTCTGTGAAAAATTTAAAAATCGGTGTTTTTGCACTGTTGGGACTGAAAGGGTTAAGACGACATAGGTAGAAAATGTCAGTCTGGCACAAATACTCAGTTGCCAGCACCGGTTCGTAACTTAACTATGAGTTCAGTTATTTCGAGCTAATTGTAGGGTTGGGTGAAGGTTTAAGAGACGCCATGGACTCCAGTAGACTCAAAAAGAGGACGGTACGGACTATTTGCGTGCTATGGGGTGCGCCCTTCGACGATACGAACCAGCAATTTACAAAAAATCGCTTTATTTAGTTCATAATTAACTCAGTTTCCAGCAGGCAGGCTTTAGAAGAGGAAAAACAACAGATAATCAAGATTCCATAAGGCAAACCACTGGAAAAGATGGAACGAAGGGAGATACATTGCCTTCCTGCAGGCTTCACACATATGCATGAGACAGCATTAAAAGACGACCACTTTGGCACGAAATTCTGTATGTTAAAGTCACTATGAAATTCATCTGGATGACGAAAGTGTTTATGAGGAAATCAAAATACCCGGTGAGGCAAAGAATGAAATTAGCCTGCAGGGGAAAGAGCGACTGTTTCATGATAGCCACAAGTCGCACTCAATGCGTTTTAATGAGAGCTTTCGATTTAACAGCATCATCATCAGAAACTCTGGAATTTACAGTTTGAAGTGCTGATTACATTGATGCTGCCAGAGATTAAGCCAATGTAATCTGCCAACTACTGTGCTTTAAACTGTAAATTCCAATTTCTGAGGATCCTCTTGTTAAAGTGAGCGAAATTGGTCATTAAAACATACTGGGTGCGTCTTGTGACTGACCTGAAAAACTCAAGAGTGAAATGTTAGAAGAATTCGAGATAAACAGAGCCTATTATCGTGACAGTATTTACTCGTCTCTGGTTTAACCTAGTCCTAGAAATGGTGTTAGGCAAGTGGCAAATTTTGGCATATGAGTTCGACTAAATCGCAGGATAAATATTCTAGCCTATGTTCATAAGGTTGTATTTATAGACCAGACTGAAGAGTTCAAGGCGATGTTGAGAACATTAACAGAGAACATCCAAAATGGCGTGCCGAAGATAGTCCACGAAAACGCAAATACCTCACTGTCAGCATAAGCAGGAAGACTAATACTAAATTAGAAATCGATGGAAAAGTTTCTGAAAATGTAGAAAGCATGAAGTATCTCGGGGATCTCTTGCAATATAAAAATCTAATGGATTATGAACTATTGGCCATGACGCAAGTACGCCACAAGGCACGCTTTAAACTTGATAGTTACTGTTTCGTGCCATACCACGGTGGAAAGTTTATGGGCTTTTCATTTTCGGTGAAGCAATTGTTATTTGAGTATTTTAAAATGGCTCTGAGCACTTTGGGACTTAACATCTGAGGCCATCAGTCCCCTAGAACTTAGAACTACTTAAACCTAACTAACCTAAGGACATCACACACATCCAAGCTCGAGGTAGGATTCGAACCTGCGACCGTAGCGGTCGCGCGGTTCCAGACTGAAGCGCCTACAACCTGTTTATTATTTTGATGCACTATTACTACGGCTGTTTCCTCAATGGGAAGAAGGTGAATCACAGAATTTTATTTACAGACAAGATGGTGCGTCACCTCACTGGCTTAATTCAGTACGCGATTGGTTAAACGGTGTTGTAACCGACCACTGGATTGGTCGCAAGAGGCCGGGTGACAGAGCTTAATTCGCATGGCCTCCACTTCCACCCGCTCTGACGCCATGCGTTTTTTACCTTTGGTGTTCATAAAGGATCATGTGTATGTACCTCTGCTACCAGCTTATCTACCTGAGTTCAGAAACAGGACTGAAGCAGTTGTTGGCAACAATTACTTCACACACACTGATCAACGTTGGGGAAGAACTCGCCTATCGTCTCAACGTGTGATCAATGGTGCTCACATTGAAACTTGAGTTGCTCTTTCACTTGATATTATTTATAATTGTAACTCGAACGTAATAAATTCTACAAAGCCTTAAAACCCCGATGTTAATTTTTAAACACCCGGGGTACTTTGACATAGTTATGATGGAACCATCCGCTCGTACCCCAAATTATCCATTTGCAACGACAGTCCAAGTAACGACCGCAAGCAAGATGGCATAGCTAAACTTGTCTTAAGGGGATTGCTAAACATCGTATCATGAATCCCACATGGCGCTGCTCAACTCTGTCAGGACGAGGATCTTACTCTTTTAAGATAAAACGAAACTTTTTAAACAGCTGAACTGATAGCAACAATGATTGCTGTAACGGTTATAAACGAAGTTTGAACTACAGATGTGTCAGTAAACTGTTGGCTGCTATGTGAAGCAAGCCCACTCTAGCAGCTGCTACGTGATGTGAAGATGGGGTCGAGCGGTGGGGAGGATTTCGTGCAATTATCACACATTTCGTTTTAAAGCCTCCACTCATGAACAAAGCCAAACTGAGCTGCATGAAGTCGTGGATTTAAATGAGGCCGTGGAAGTAATTATACACGGAGACTGCAAGAAAATGTCCAGATATCGAAATGCAAGACAGCTGAGGGAAAGTGAGCGAGGTAGTTCTGACTGTAGACATCTCAAGTACAAAACACTGTATACGAAAAACTAAATGCGAATAAGTTGTACGTGCGACGGTAGCTGTGGACGCTGACTTGAGAAACAGCCCATTTGCAATAATTTTTCGGCTCAGTTTGACAACTTTAGTCGAAATGCGCAGGGCGGCTTTTTTTATTATCGATTCATGATCGTGAAGTAAACTTGGATCTGTAATTATTACGCAAAACAGCGAACGAAACAAGTGACAAAACGTGAACATGCACTGAATATCGGTAGTTTGCTAATAGGTTTTTTTGGACGCCCTCTCCCCACCCCCCCTTTTTTTACGGATGGGGTAACTCTTGCGGTAAAATTCTCAGTTACCTGGAAATCGGCAATATGGAAACTGGGACTTACGAGCTATTCTTAAATATTTTCAAACGGGAGCTGAATGAAAAGCGATTAAGAGTGTCACGCAATAGGGTGACCTTTCACCAGGGTAATGCATCGTCCTACAATACACCACTCACAATGGTAAAAGTGAATGAATTGGGTTTCAAATTCTTTCCGCATCGACAATATTCTCCAGATTAACTAAAAAAGATTTCTTTCTGTTCCCAGCCTTGAAAACGTGGCTTGGTGGCAAGAGTTTAACAAACCATATTTCTTCCTTGGGAATAAATACGTAGGCACCTTTTTAGGACGAAATGTGTATCCATAGATGGGGACGGCTAGAAAACAATTTTTGTTCTAAAAAGGATATAGCGACAGGTGTTGCTGGCGTACACTGCAGAGTTAATGATACAAGAAATTATCAGTACGTTGCATCTGGTATTAAAAGTATCCTCCGAGAACCTTTACTGTCAAAGTAACTGCCTCATGAGAAAACAGCAAATTTGCTCACTTAGACGTCTAAGACAGGTCTGGCCTTGTTTTTTAAAAACATAAAAACCAAAGAGGAACATGTAACTCTGACGCTGTCTTGGTTTACTTATGGCAAGAAACTCATTTCTATCCACATTCAGTGCGGAATGGTAAAAGTTTGATAATGTATCCTTGAAATAATTCAGACGTATTGTTGAAGAGTAGGACTCCTCAATCAATGACCATCAGACAAAACTATTAACTGATCTGGGTATAAGGAACACAAGAATACCGACTGACAATGTTTTGCTGACTCACTGAACTAGGTGTGCCTTTGCAGACACTTTAAGATAACTGTATTTGCTTTGATATTCCTTATCTCTGAATGCTATGTAGACCCCTACACTGCGTCTAGAGCAGTACTTATCATGGATGACAACTGACAAATCATGCCATAAATATTGTCAATAAGCGGAATAGTGATAAAACATACGACCCCAGCAGCTAAAAACATTAAGAAAGAAAACTTGCAACTTCTCCCTGCAATGGGGAAGTACAAAAAGTGAGTTATTGAGCACATTCTGTCCAATACATTTGCAAAGACACAGCAGTCTCCACAGGGAAGTATCAAACTCAAAACACACAGGTCCAGGGTTGAATTTTCAGTTGGTTCTTGCATTTTTTTGGTCACATGGTTTCTTTTTACCTCTGCAATTATCTGTTAGTGTGAAAAATACCATATCTTATGTGTTGATTATGGTTCACTTTTAACTGTAGTTCGCTTGTAACTGCTTGGATAAGTCAACTGTAAGATGAGAATAAGACAAGGGCATAAAACCTTCAATTGTGGACAGTGTTACATTTCACCACTACTCAACGAAATGCAGTCATATTAATGTAGCACTGAATTCCATTGGTGAACAACAGTACAATCAGACATGAAGGATGGGGCACTTTTAGATCTTACATAACACACTGCTTCTGTCAGTACTCTTACAGTTGTGGCATACCTCACACACAAAGGACCAATTTCTGAATATAATGAACTATAGATGAAAGAAATATCAAACTCAGCTGCAATAACACTTATTTTTACTTAATGAAATTATGAAAATGTCTCTTTATGTAACTACATCCACCCACAAAGCCAATGTAAGCCATAGTCAAATACAATATCTCCATCCCCAGAATTGTGTTATGAAAGGAAACAATATTTCAAAGATACTCAGTAACAACAAAACACCTAACTGTTTATTATAATTCAACATTCTATTTCCTGATTAATTACAAATCAAAACCATTTACTGAATAAGATCTTAGGAGTACAACACAAACGCAAAAACCATCTTGCTCAGGATATGTTTGAGAAACATTGTATGTAGGTGTTATAGGTAGAGTAGAAATAGTATGTTTTGATGAGATGCATGCAGTAGATGAATAAATATGGTCATAAAGTGGAAAGGTCAAGAAAGTGAAAAACAACCCCCCCCCCCTTTTTGACCCGAGATACATTGCACATATAGAGATTTAAATTGAGCTATTTCGCAGGAAGTAATTTAAAATAGCAGATAATCAAACATTTATTACAAAAACACAGCAATGCCAATACCTGAGGTATTACTTGAAAGTCAATAAAATGCAAAAACTGTATGAGACATGGTGTAGCCTGTGAACTCAGACTAAAACAAAATAAAAAAAGGCGCATACAGCAAATCAACATGCTGACACTTTACACAGTTATTGTGGCATGGCTCATAAAAGCTGATGACACTATTTCTGGGCAGTAGATACATAAAAAAATAGACCCATATTCCAGACAACACAGAACACACCAACTAATAAAGAATAATGTACACATGGCCTTCAACAATAACAAACATTAAATCACTGACAAAGTGTCCCAGTCATCACAGCAAAATGTGTCCTTTTTGAGTATTTATGTAGAGTTTCTCAGAATTTTAAGAGAAATACTTGTCTGTTGACTTTACTATTTACTTGCACAGTAAATATATATTACTCTGTGAGAATAAGGAAGAAAGAGTAGTGTCCAGGTCTACAGACTATTCTTGACAGCAAAATTGCTATGATCCAGTGAAATAAGGCATCTAGTGGAATCCATAGGCTTTTGGACAGTTAAATGTATGTTCATAGCATATTTAAGCAGTGGAGTGTGCTGGCTCTATTGCCGCTTTCACACATTCTTTTAATGTGGTATTTGGTGACTGAACTAAACACTTAATGGTAAAGGATGGCCTCCTTAACTGTCAAATCTATGACAATTTGTGTAGCTATGCTACGTTTGAAATTTAGTAATTAATTACGTATTCGAGCATCAATAGCAGCCACCAATAACAGTTTTATGGACAATTTGAACAGTTTCATAAAGGAAAATAATACGGCAGGAATCCTTCGAAATGATCTGATCTTGAACGAAAATTAGGTTTCTAAAAAGGTATTGTTATTGTTTACTGAACACTGTGAAAACATCATTTTATTTCTATCAAGGCAAAAATGACGTTACAGAAATTCAATCGGCATATCTGCAACACGAAAAAAAAAAAGAAAAAGGAAATGACTCATGAGCGATATGATAGTCCCCAACACATTTCGACTACTTTCTCTTAAAATATATCTGTCGGTAACTGCAATCAACAAACAAGGAAGGAAACAGTTATCAAACGGAAATCATTCATTCGATGAATCATGTTAATGATGGCTAATTAATAGTACAGAAAAGGGACTAGTAAACAGTATGACCAAACTATTATTTATATTTCTGTAATCACTACTCAATGGATCACGAAAGTTTATTCGTTTTTAAGCAAGAACATAACCTATTTACACAGCTGTGTATATATAACATCAAAATTCCATGAACTATAGCCAAGTTTCGGATAACTGCCTTCGGAAAAAAAAATGCTTCACAACCAACCGAAACGCAGAGAGCTAAGGTGAATTTACGTCAGAAATGTTTCTCTCTCTCTGTAAACAAACACTGCAGCTTGATGTTGCAAGTAGACGATAATTTCACGTTACTGAAAAACATATTGCTCCTTCCATTCACGAAAAACGAAAAATTTGTTGGCAAATATAGTTCTTTTCGGCACAATGGTTTTCTGTTCTACACATATATGTAAGAACGCCGATTTCGACAGTAATACAACGATGTGGTCGCTGAAAACGAAGGATGGCGTGTGATTACGTAAAATCGTGACTTGAAATAGCCTAGTTAACAATGACATTACTTTTCTGAATGTCAACAACTGTGCATGACGCTTCGGCAGCTGACACCGATATGGCATTTAACAAATATGTATGACATAAACTGATAATAAGAGAGTATTACTTACACAACCATTCCATAAGCACCTTCTCCTATGTATGAAAGGTTGGTATAACGCGGTCCAACTTCAAATAATTGCCCCCGAACAACTTCAGCATTTGGATTACCTACGGCAGCACTTCCACCCTCCGCCGCCATTTTGACAACTACCTTGCAGCACGGAATATAACTTGCGCGAGTCGCCACAAGGCGCGGTTTCTGTCTCCGTTTCTCCCTCGTGATGGATTCTGGGAAGATGAAGCGCCATGTTTGAATTCGTCGCCGGCATTTCAGCGTTGGTTATGCAGCGAACGTATTCGGTGGAAAATTATTTCGCATCAGAAACAAACAGCGAGTGTAAATTTCAGCTACTTGTGCTTTATTTTTATTGTGGAGGTTAAAAGACATCTGTAGCGTGATTCAGGTGAAATATATCTGAAATAAAGACATCACGAGCCCGTTGAAGTTGAAACTTACTGGTAACTTAAAACTGTGCGTTGGATAGCTGAGTCGATAAGAGTATTTGCAGGCGCATGGCAAGATTCTGGCTTCGAGTCCGGTCTGACACACAGTTTTGACCTGTCAGGAAATTTCAAAACAGCACATGCTCTTATGCAAAGAGGTAGGTTCATTCTGGAGACATAGAGAATTATTTATTTTCTGAACTTCCCGTTTGTCCAGACGTCTGGATTCCCACTACGTGCAACTAATTCGTTATTCTGAAACTAAACTTGCGTACTCCACTCCTAATTTGCATATTTTACCAAATGCTACCCAGTGCCGTCATTTCTATATTTTACTGCTATTTGGAGTGACACATTTTTCAGCAATAATATCATAAATTTCTGTTGCAGTATTAAATAACGTCTCAGTCAGTGTGTGAATATGGACCAGTATCCGATCTCGAGTAGCTTGTAATACTGGATGCAACTGCCCGAATAAGGTGGAGAAGCAAGAGCCCAGTTTTGCTAAAAACTGATTCCACCTAAGCGGCCTCCGAAGATATTTCCATCTGTCTTTGCGTGTAAAAACAAGTTTTTTGCTGTCGCTTACATGAACTAAATCGTATGGCTAGTAAATGTTAAACGAAACAAGACATACCGAATATACCGACGGAACTCGCGTTGGTTTCACCACGGAATGTCTCTCACAGATCCCGTTAACCGCATTTGTAGGTCAAAGAAAGGAATATTGGGATTTAAAACCTCCCCAACGACTAGATGACCAGAAAAAAACCAAAAGCTCGTCGTAGTTTCGTATCCCTTTTTTCATCTGCTTGAATATAATTAGAGAAACCGCACAAAATATGTACGTTAACTAGATTTTCAGGAAGCTCCGGAAACTGAATTCCTAGTCGTTTTGCACCACACTATCCAACGTATCATGGCCACAGGAACTATTAAACTATTAAAATACTGTCATATACAGGCTCAGAATAGACTAGCATGCTACGTATTCTGTTAATGAAACAGAGTGGTGGCCCACGAACTTAAAACACCCAGAACGTTTATACCTCACTTCTTCGAGACTGAGGTGGAAATTTTTTCTTACAAGCGAAACGGACAGTACCTGTCACACGCGGATCCAAGGGTGGGGTCAAACGGTCATAAACCCCACTCGTAAAGAATATTTTATTAAAATACTTTACATTTGTACATGAAATTAATTTTCAAATTTCTCAGTTAGCTTTGGAAGAATAATGTAGAATGAAAACTTAGGTGTACCGCAAATGGCAAAGACTCGTTGAACGTTGCGAGTTATGTTTAACACTTGATTGGGCTTGTGGACTGGCCAGCTGTAGGAAACATCGAAACCAGGAAATGACGTCGATCCAAGGCTGACCATGCCGTGTGGCTAGGGTGTCCCGTCGGGTAGACCGCTCGCCTGGTGCAAGTCTTTCGAGTTGACGCCACTTTGGCGAATTGCGTGTCGATGGGGAGAAAATGATGATGATAAGGACAACACAACACTCACTCCCTGAGCGGAGAACATCTCTGACCCGGCCGGGAATCGAACCCAGGCCGTCAGGTATGACATTCTGTCGCGCTGACCACTCAGCTGCCAGGGGCGGACTGGCTGACCATATCTGCTGCCGACATCAAATCCTACACGTTTCGATAGTAAGCCATGACAGAAAGAGAAATGCCCTTCACTAAGAAATAAATTCGTGAGGACCGAATTTACTCTAACATAATGGGGAACGACTGTAAGGAACAGAATTCACGCGCTCGCCTAACCATACGCTGTAGAGCTTTGTTAACAACCATAGTGATATGTGAAATACTGATGCTGCTCTGTGCACACTTCAATTATGATGTCGTCTAACTTGTGACTGTTTGTTGCTAGTATAGTTTTTAAATCAATTGCATTACACAGATACAGTCCCTGGCCAAATTATTAGACGCACTGCATATTTTTAATGTTATTTGTAATAATTACGTGTTACGCGTTTAAGGCGTGTTATGTGCTTAATGCGATTAATCGGAAAATTTATGACAGTCATTCAGGGTACTTATTAAATTGTTGAATTTTGCCTCTATTGCTACGTGACATTGGATTGTTAACTTATTGTAGCTATCAATACGCAGAATACAGCTCACAGGAAAGGACCTGTTCAGCGGCGTTCTCGCGTCTAATTCTTTGTTCGCTTTGATTATCAATTTCGTAATATCGACATCACAATTGATTGTTTAACAGCCAGATATTACTAACTGTGATCTTTAAAAATGGGTAAAAGAGGGGACATTTCAGTACGTAAAAAAGATGAGGTCAAAGCCCCCGTTAATACGAAAATATATTCCAGTCGGGAAATTTCACGGAGGCTGGAGATGTCAGAAGCTAGCGTGAGGCGAATAAAGAAGAAAATTGATTCAGGTGAAGAATTGAGCTCCAGAAGGAAGAATAAATGTGGAAGAAAACCCAATTTTCATCCCGTGGTCAGAAAGATTTCTCAAAAGAATTTGCCTATAAAACAGATTTGCATCGACGAAACAGATAAAATCTCAACTGGAGGGGACTAATGTGAATACATCTGAACGCACTGTTGGCAGAAAGTTGAAGGATATTGATTTCAAGGCCCGTTAGAACACCAATGTTAACAGCCACAATGAAAGCAAAGCGTCTGAAGTGGGCTAAACAGTGTTGTGATAATGATGTGGACTTCTGGAGAGCGGTAATTTAACTTCAAAAATGGTTCAAATGGCTCTGAGCACTATGGGACTTAACATCTTAGGTCATCAGTCCCCTAGAACTTAGAACTGCTTAAACCTAACTAACCTAAGGACAACACACAACACCCAGCCATCACGAGGCAGAGAAAATCCCTGACCCCGCCGGGAATCGAACCCGGGAGCCCGGGCGGTAATTTAACTTCAAAATTATTATTTGCGTAATGAGACAACCTACGTACATTTATTCATAGTATATTAATTATGTTTCTTGATTTTTACAGTTATACTTCAGCGATGAAAGCACATTTGAAATTTTAACTAACAAATCTCAGTATATGCACCGTCGAACAGGAGAAAAAATTGATCCTGACTGCATTATTCAGACCTTAAAACATGCAACTAAGGTGATGATTTGGTCCGTCATCTGTGACAAGGGTACAGGACGTCTTTACGTGGTTAAAGCCATAATGAGGCAAGACCAGTACAAGGAAGTCCCGCAAAAACGGTTAATACCACAGCTCAGAGAATGGTTCCCGAATGGGGAACCATTTATTTTTGTGCAGGATGGAGCACCTTGTCACACAGCCAGGTCAGTTAAGTCCTTTCTGAAGGAACAAAATATCCCTCTGTTAGACTGGCCAGGTAATAGTCCCGACATGAACTCCACAGAAAATGCATGGGAACTAATGAAGAGGGAGGTGGCAAAAGATGTCTTCACAACAAAAACACAGCTCTTAGAGAAGATCGTCCATGTGCGGTATCATCATCCACAAATGCAGCACACAGTACAGTCCTGCTTAGACAGCATGCCACGTCGCATTAAGGCTCTCATAGCTGCAAAAGGTGGCTCAACAAGATGTTAAAACTAATATTTTCACTTTCACAATATTTTAATTTTTGTTGCAATTATTGAAAAAAAATATTATCATTTTATCGCAATTTATGTATTAAAAAACAAATTTAGTTAGACTAAAATCAAAATTTGCTTAAAAACTGTAGTGTGTCTAATAAATTGGCCAGGGACTGTACAGTACTTCTAAAACTAGAGATCCGCCCTGGCTTCAAGAGGGGAGCACTGGGTACAGCGCTCAAAATATATGTTGCACATTGCTTTATTGTCAATACTGGAGGTAATAGGTAACAAAACCGATTTTGTTCTGTCAGATACAGCCACAAGAAAACAAAAATAAAGAAGATAAACTTATTTCCATTTGATAAACACAGAATACCTTTTGAAAAGATTCATGTGCAGACACTATAATTTCTTCTCACTGTCATCTTGCAGAACATGTTGTTTACGAACAGACTGTTCCTCCTTGTAATTTGAGACACTTGAATGCGGTTTGGCAAAATTGTCCAAATAAGCCCGCGGGACATTGTTCCATTCCTCTACAGCGGGCTCTATGATGCCCTTGAAGGTCTCTGGAGGGGCAGGAAGACTGCAAATCACTCGTTTTAGCACAGTCCATGCATTCTCAATGTAGCTGAGATCTGGAGAATATGGAGACCTTTCCATGCGACTGACTCTACGCTCCACTAGGAAGGTGTTCACAAGATTGTGGCGATGGCAGAATGCATTGTCGTCCATCAGCGTGAATCCCGCTCCAAAATGTTCACCAAATGGAGCCACAATGTGTGCAAGGGTGTCATACCAGTCATCCTCCCCTGTATTGCCACAGGGGCTGTCCTGCAGCCATACATGACTCGACCCCAAAACGTGACTGAACCGTCTTGATTAGGGAGGCTGTCTACGACACAGTTACTGTGTAAACGTTGTCCTCGTTGCCTCAACACACGAATATCAGTATTGTCAGGGTGGAGGCTGATACGCGTCTCATCAGAAAAGAGCGCTGAGTCCCGTTGCTGCCTGGTCCACAAAGAGTGATTTCGTGCCGAGGCGACACGAGACCCTTCCTAAACCCGATCTAGAGGAGGATCCTTGAAGGGTCTTCTGGCACGCAATCCCTGCTAGTGAAGCCTGTTTCGTATCATTTGTGTTGACATCTGCACTTCTTTCGCAGTTTGAAACTGCCGCCGTAGACGTGTAGCATTATGTTGAGGATTTCTGCTTGCTGGTTTACGCAGATATCGGTCCTGCACACCCGTTGTTTTTCTTCCGCGGTCACTTCTATGAGAATGGTCAATTGGTCCTGCCGCTAGAAACTTGTTCCAGGTTCTAGAGACATCACTTTGACGCACGGCGGCATTCGCTGGGACGTCCACCTGTCTCATCCCCTGCTCCATTAGAGTGACTGTAAGTGAGTCTCTGACCGCACGTTATTGTTGTCCGAGCTGTCCTGGAGCAACAAAACTCTCGTAGTGACATACAACACAAGTATTGCAATGTTTACAGGTGACACGGCTGCCACAGACTGCACGTATTGCCCCCTGTTTCCGCTGGAATTACATTACAAAAAAAATCAATGAACCGATATCATAACGTATTTCTGGATCACAACGTTCAGTATTAAAGTATCGGCCATAGGCAACATTTATTTTGACCACCTTATAGGTCTATATAGTAGATGGTTGGTTGGTTTGGGGAAGGAGACCAGACAGCGAGGTCATCGGTCTCATCGGATTAGGGAAGGACGGGGAAGGAAGTCGGCCGTGCCCTTTGAAAGGAACCATCCCGGCATTTGCCTGGAGCGATTTAGGGAAATCACGGAAAACCTAAATCAGGATGGCCGGACGCGGGATTGAACCGTCGTCCTCCCGAATGCGAGTCCAGTGTCTAACCACGGCGCCACCTCGCTCGGTCTATATAGTAGAACGACTTGTCTTGTGCAGCAATAATTTTGTTTACGGGCCATTGCATAGAGCACGGTTCCCCAAACTTGCGTTCCGCGGAAAAATGGCACTCGGCGTGAGGTGAATAAGTGCTCCGCGAAAAATTGTTAATAACTGACGTTTATTTCGACATTTGACGACACTAATCCATTGTTTTTTAAAAAAAGTCATGATTTCTGAGTTATTATTTATGATTTAAAATTGAAGCAATCACTGAATATAGAAGTTTTCCTCATTTTTTACAAAATATTTACCTTCAAAATAAACAAGGTGTTCCATTAGATTACTAGGATTATCAAAGTTTTCCGTCAGACGAAAAATGTTGGAACCACTGGCATAGAGTTATAATTAAAATTCAGAGAACAAAGTTAGGTAACTAACCGGTAACTCCGAATTCTAGTATACCTTGGACGATCTAAGTGGCGCCACCAAGTTGTACAAGCATGAACCAGCGGAAAAATGCTCCTATTAGAGCACAAGCATTCGATTAAGTTCCTATTTATTTAAAAGACTCTGAGTGAAAGGTGGGGTACCAGGTGCCACGTTCTACCTTCTTCAGTACCTTTAACAGATTTCAAAAAAATTTGGCATGCGAACATATTCACGCTTTTTTTTTTTTTAACATGCAACTCACCTCAAACTCCTGCCTGCCCGGCTAGCCGCGCGGTCTAACGCGCTGCTTCCCGAGAGGGAGGGCGTGCCGGTCCCCGGTACGAATCCGCCCGCCAGCCTGTGGATGGTTTTTAAGGCGGTTTTCCATCTGCCTCGGCGAATGCAGGCTGGTTCCCCTTATACTGCCACAGTTACACTATGTCGGCAGCTGCTGCGCAAACACTGTCTCCACGTACGCTTACACCATAATTACTCTACCACGCAAACATGAGACGTTCCCGGGCTGGTCCACTGGGGGCTGATCCGCACAATAACCCTGAGTTCGGTGTGGGGCGGCGGTGGGGTGGGTGGACTGCTGTGGCCTGTTGCGGGGTTGCGAACCACCGAGGGCTACGGCGGGACGAAGCCTCTCCGTCGTTTTTAGGTCCACGGTTCAATACACAATACACCTCAAACTCCCACAAGCTCCCCTAACTGTAACTCACACACACTAGTCCACTCGCTGTTAGCCGCTCCTACACATCCACTCCCAGTTGCCTTTTCTCACTCACTCATTCTGCCATTACCTTTTTGCGTCTCTCTGTCACTGTCTCCAGTGTCACAACCAAGGTCCTCTTCGTTCCGTCCTACTACAACAGTTTTCTATCACTATCACTCCCTCTTGTTCTCTCTTACTGCTACAGTCTCATTTCTTCCTTCCTATTCTAGCTGTTTCTTACACTGTCATTGTCTCTCTCTTCCTCGTTGTCATTGTCACATCCCCTGCCTCCCATTGTCACTGTTCTAGCCGGCCGACGTGGCCGTGCGATTAAAGGCGCTGCAGTCTGGAACCGCAAGACCGCTACGGTCGCAGGTTCGAATCCTGCCTCGGGCATGGATGTTTGTGATGTCCTTAGGTTAGTTAGGTTTAACTAGTTCTAAGTTCTAGGGGACTAATGACCTCAGCAGTTGAGTCCCATAGTGCTCAGAGCCATTTGAACCATTTTGTCACTGTTCTCTCTCACTTCCACATTCTCTGTTCCTTTATTCCTCCCCTCTGTCTCCTTCACTGTTTTCCTAGCGCTGTTTTGTTACTGTCGACTATGTTCCACTGCCACTGCGTCCCTCTCTTTCTCCCACACTACTATTGTCTCCTTCGCTCTTTCTATAACACAATTACTGTCTGGTATCTCCCAGTATTTATTACTTTTCCGTCTCATCGCCACTACCACTGTCTTATCCTCTCTCAGCATGAAAAGTGCGAATATGTGCTCATGCCAAAATTTTTGGGAAAATTTTTGAAGATGGCGAGGATGGTAGATTCAGATAGCTGATCCCCACTTTTCAGAGTCTTTTGTGTGAAAAGGAACATATTCGCATTTTCTGCGTCCCAATAGAAGTATTTTTCCACTGGTTTCCTTCTTTTCCGTACTGCTGCTCATATGCGTTGTCAGTAAAATTTAGATAGTTTACTTATGTGAAACTGAAATAAAGCAAATAAACTACGTATTCGTCTCACATCCTATTTTACGTGCGTATTTTATGTGTACAAGAAGGGTAAAGATATGATAAAAATTTTCAAGGTTATTCGCGATCAGAATCTTTGGAGTACACCATAAAAATTACAGCCATTTGCTGTGCGTAGCCGTCTCGGTATCCGCGGCTGGGTTTTGGCACCCAAAAATAAAAAGTTTTTGGGGTGTTTCTCGAAAACGTATAAAGATTTTTTAAAACTGGGAGATAGCTCCTCTAGACAAATGCCTAGAGAATATACTGCTAAAATTTGAGCAATTTTCTTCGGTTATTTATGATTTAGATTGCGCCTCAGACAGGATTTGACGTGTGGAAGTACGGTAGCTTTGAACCTCTGTATCTTGGAAACATATAAAAATATCAAGAAAAGTTTCAGGGTTATTCGATATCGGTTCTTAGGAATATATCGTAAAAATTTCAATCTTTTGCTGTGCGTACCCGTCTTGGAATCATCGGCTGGATTTTGGTCCACTGGTGACGACGAAAATGTAGTAAAAAGTAAGAAACATTTTAGTTGGGGTGGGGTTTCCCGGGGAATTGCCGATGAAGTAAGGGTGACAGCATAAGTCCCATCATATACACCGTAGGCAACATCAAATGCAAAAAGAACCAAACGATTTGCTCCATTTATCTAAGCAGGAGAATGTGTGTAGTATTTCTACTTGGACCCTGTAATGTAGGATAGTGACACAAGACGATCCTCCTGTTGGGTATACAAATGATCCCTTAGCACAAGGACTATCCAATACATTTGACCCTACCTTTCTCTTACAAACAGAATCCGAGGTATGAGCACCAGAAAATGCCATTTTTATGCGTGTCGTTTTGGAACATACTAGGTACGTAGGCTGTCGCATGTATACCCATGAAATAGCGCCTGTCGATATTTTCTGTGACGTGTCTTAGGCTTTTGACTATGTGAATCACAGTATTTTCCTGGATAAATTAAAGGTTTATGGAACTGACGATATAGGTAACCAGTGGATAATGTCATATATAACCAAAACAATGTAGGATGTTGTACACAATAATTTAGTCAATATAGTATGGGGACGTAATTCTGACTGGGGAAAAATTACGTATGGGTTTCCCCAAGACTCAATTTTAGGTCCGCTGTCGTTTCTCATATGTGTAAACGATCTCCCATCTAATATATAACAAGCTGAATTATTTCTTCTTGCAGATGATATTAGTTTTGTAATCAGTCCAAGCACACTATAAAAACAGAAGAAATGGTAAACACTGGTCTTAAATATATCATTGACTGATTTTGCGCGAATGCTCTCTCCCTCAGTTTTCAAAAGGCACAACATATTAGTTCTGTGCATCTAAGGGTACTACACCAATGGTAAGAGGAAATAATAAATAGAGAGGAAATTTCAAAAACCTTGGGTGTCCATGTGGTGTCACCGCCAGACACCACACTTGCTAGGTGGTAGCTTAAATCGGCCGCGGTCCATTTAGTACATGTCGGACCCGCGTGTCGCCACTGTGTGATCGCAGACCGAGCGCCACCACAAGGCAGGTCTCGAGATACGGGATAGGACTCGGCCCAGTTGTACGACGACTTTGCTAGCGACTAAACTGACGAAGCCTTTCTCTCATTTGCCGACAGTTAGAATAGCCTTCAGCTAAGTCCATGGCTACGACCTAGCAAGGCGCCATTAGCCTTACAGAGTTTGATAGTTATCGTATGAAATGTCTCAACAAGAAGAACGATGTACCACAAGGATCGAATAAAGTTAAGTATTCGAGGAGCTGCATACTTTTCTTATTAGAATTCACTACTTATCCTGTTCCAGAATTCACGCCCGTCTGCGTTAGATAGCGTGCATTTAGGCCGCCTCTATCTACAAGGTGTTGGCACATTTACCAACACATCAGTCCATATCGATGAGAATTTAAACTAAAAAAAAAAACACATTTTGGAACGCCTGAAACAACCAATTCCAGACGCATTTACATTTAGAATCAGTGCAAATCTTAGGAAGAAAGAAATCAGTAAGCTGACATGTTTTGCATTTTTTCATTCAATAATGTCATAATCGTAGAGGGAGACTAAGGCATGAATACACTAAACAGATACAGGAGGATGTAGGTTGCAATAGTTACACGGAGATGAAGAAGATTGCACAGGATAGAGTAGCATGGAGAGCTGTATCAAACCAGTCTCTGGACTGAAGACTACAACAACAAGAACAACAATAATGTCATTTGGAATAACATTCTGGGCTAACCCACATTTAAAAAAGAAAGTCTTCATAGCGTAGTAACGTGCTGTAAGAATAATACTCATCCACTACATCTTGTAGACATCTGTTTAAGGGGTTCGGTTTCTGACTATTGCCTCACTGTATATCTGTTCCCTCATGAAGTTTGTTGTAAATAATTCACCACAGTTCAAAGGGAACAATGATGTACATCATTCCAATACCAGAAGGAAAAATGACATTCATTACTTCTACATTAACGTTATCTTCAGCACAAAAAGGGATGTACAATACTACAATAAAAATTTCTGATCACTTACCCAGTGAGGTAAAATGTCTGCCAGACAGCAAAGTAAAATTTGAAAACAATCTGAGATAGTTTTTCCTTGCCAGCTCCTTCCACTCTGTAAAAGAATTTCTATTATTGTAATGTGTAAAGTCTGGTGGTTAGGAATTACTAACTCACACCTGTATTTTTTTTAAATAAAATAAAACAAAAAGCAAAAGATTATAAATGTTCAGCATGTGGCCATATTTACAAACTAATTTGCGATCTGAATGTAAAATGACTTGCTCCATATCACTACGATTATCGTGCAAAATGATCCATTGAACATGAAACTATCTGACTAACTAACTACGTACCAAAGTTCTGAGAAGGCACGAATTCATCGACAAACATCATCATAGTGCAGCCAATATGCACCAAATATTTAAAAATTATACACATAAGCATCCGTCGTGGATCCGTCTGTTAGTGAAAACCATATAAAAATCCTTTCAAAATTTCCTAAGATTAGCCTTCACATACGTCAACGGCCTTGCCGCAGTGGTAACACCGGTTCCCGTCAGATCACTGAAGTTAAGCGCTGTCGGGCTTGGCTAGAAATTGGGTGGGTGACCGTCTGGTCTGCCGAGCGCTGTTTGCAAGCAGAGTGCACTCAACCCTTGTGAGGTCAATTGAAGTGTTACTTGACTGAGAAGCAGCGGCTCTACTAACGAAAACTGATAATGGCCAGGAGAGCGGTATGGCCCTTCACAATCGAATCGAGTGACGCCTGTCGGCTGAGGATCACACTGCAGTCATCACTGATCGGAAAGTAGCGGCTCTGGTAACGAAAACTGGCAACGGCTGGAAGAGCGGAATGCTGACCACATGCCCCTCCATTTCCGCTTTCTATCGATGAGGATGACCCGTCGGTCGGTCGGTTCCTTTCGGCCTTCCGAGTCCCGTTCGGGCGGAGAGAGGGAGAGAGAGAGAGAGAGAGAGAGAGAGAGAGAGAGAGAGTGAGAGAGAGGCCTCACATCTCACATACAGAGAGCAAACCGAGACAGGGAACTTTATACACTACAGGCCATTAAAATTGCTACACCAAGAAGAAATGCAGAGTATAAACGGGTATTCATTGGACAAATATATTATACTACAACTGACATGTGATTACATTTTCACGCAATTTGGGTGCACAGATCCTGAGAAATCAGTACACAGAACAACCACCTCTGGCCGTAATAACGGCCTTGATACGCCTGGGCATTGAGTCAAACAGAGCTTGGATGGTGTGCACAGGTACAGCTGCCCATGCAACTTCAACACAATTCAGTTCATCAAGAGTAGTGACTGGCGTATTGTGAAGAGCCAGTTGCTCGGTCACCATTGACCAGACGTTTTCAGTTGGTGAGAGATCTGGAGAATGTGCTGACCAGGGCAGCAGTCGAACATTTTCTGTATCCAGAAAGGTCTGTACAGGACCTGCAACATGCGGTTGTGCATTATCCTGCTGAAATGTAGGGTTTCCCAGGGATCGAATGAAGGTTAGAGCCACAGGTCGTAACACATCTGAAATGTAATGTCCACTGTTCAAAGTGCCGTCAATGCGAACAAGAGGTGACCGAGACGTGTAACCATTGGCACCCCATACCATCATGCCAGGTGATACTCCAGTATGGCCACACACCATCAGGTGGCTTGCGGAGTATGGATGTAGATGTAGATGTAGATGGCGATGAGGAATACACGCTTCCAATGTGCGTTCACCGCGATGTCGCCAAACACGGATGCGACCATCATGATGCTGTAAACAGAACGTGGATTCATCCGAAAAAATAGACGTTTGCCATTCGTGCACCCAGGTTCGTCGTTGATTACACCATCGCAGGCGCTCCTGTCTATGATGCAGCGTCAAGGGTGACCGCAGCCATGGTCTCCGAGCTGATAGTCCATGCTGCTGCAAACGTCGTCGAACTGTACGTGCAGATGGTTGTTGTCTTGCAAACGTCCCCATCTGTTGACCCAGGGATCGAGACGTGGCTGCACGATCCGTTACAGCCATGCGGATAAGATGCCTGTCATCTCGACTGCTAGTGATACGAGGCCTTTGGGATCCAGCAGGGCGTTCCGTATTACGCTCTGAACCCACCGATTCCATATTCCGCTAACAGTCATTGGATCTCGACCAACGCAAGCAGCAATGCCGCGATGCGATAAACCGCAATCGCGATAGGCTACAACCCGACTGTTATCAAAGTCGGAAACGTGATGGTACGCATTTCTCCTCCTTACACGAGGCATCACAACAACGTTTCACCAGGCAACGCCGGTCAACTGCTGTTTGTGTATGAGAAATCGGTTGGAAACTTTACTCATGTCAGCACGTTGTGGGTGTCGCCACCGGCGCCAACCTTGTGTGAATGCTCTGAAAAGTTAATCGTTCGCACATCACAGCATCCTTTCCTGTCGGTTAAATTTCGCGTCTGTAGCACGTCATCTTCGTGATGTAGCAATTTTAATGGCCAGTAGTGTAATATGTAGTAATTTTCGGAGGAACGCTTTTCAAATGATGCATTTCTCCGAACCGTAACTTCTTCGAAGTTAAGCTAAAGCCATGTACTAATCACAGATGTAAACATATTATTATTATATTAAAACGTGTTTAATGTTTTACAGTTATTATTGTTGTTATTGAAATCCTAAGAATATTTGGTGGTTTAACGATGGGATTGACGGCTAGTTATTTCAGGACGTTTGGTGGTGGGGGGGGGGGGGGAGGGGAGGGAGATAACAACGATCTGTGACCCCCCCATCTCCACCCCCACCTGCCAGAACACTGGATCCACGCCTTGTGTTTGCTCACAAATGAAATGAAAGGCGTGGGACTCCTAAAGAGAACGCCCTTACATGTGTAGTAGCCAGCTATTGGCCGCTGACAGGTCAATGCGTTGATGACTAGATTTCCATTGCAGAGAGAGAGTTTTTGCGAGGTTCTCGTGCGTCAAGCTATAAACAGCAGCATAAAGAAATAGAGTGCGTTACATTTACATTTATAAACAATTACATTTATAAAAATAAGGCTTAAATATCTTTTCTTCTGCTATTCTACGTGAAAACAGAACGATTTGTAGTAATAATGGCGTGTAAACTTAGCACGCAAGTGTATAGCGTTGAAGCCTGGTCTACACGTAAGCGAACAGGAAGAGAAAGGAATTTGTCTCTGGTGTAAATCGTAGGTGAATGCGAGCGAACTGCATTCGGTCTTGTTCGGTTCGCGTTTGCTAGCGCTCCGTGGGCTGTTGGTCTTTTGCCGAACCATCGAAGGAAGTTCCAATCCCCTCCGCACCGTCGCTAGTGGTATAGAAAGGAGGCTTTCATCTGCTGACTTATCTACCTTGGTGTTAACATGAGTTGCTTGAGCAATGGAATGGCATGAAGTGAATGTATTGTCGCTGATAGAAGAATCTGGATGTAATAGATGCTTCTGGGATCCAAGAGATCGACAGAACAAATGCCGAAGGAAAAGAAATATGATTGGTGGAGAACTGCCGAAGTACTCAAAGGTACAACTGGGAACGCGAGAAAGACGATAAATTCACTAGATGCTTCCCTCAGGCGGGAACGGAATGAATAATCACAAGCTTCGTATTTCTTTCTATTAAGTAGGAAAAATTAAATGAATGTCTTTGAAAATAACTGAGTGCGAACATGTACCTATTATGCTGATCAAAATTAAATAAACACGAAAGACATCGTTGTTTGTGTTCATGGTAACTGTAATTATATGGCTGATATATCACTGTTATTGCGAGATTTTTGCGAGTTCTTCATCAGGATGAACGACCACCGCCAAAGTGTGGTCAAGAGCAAAGCATACTACCTGTAGCACAAGATCCAGCTGAACATAGCATGCTTGACTTCAGATGCTGCTTCACAATCTGGGTCATCTGGATCCTCCCCTCCAACACCAACTTTTCTGAACTGTGCAGATGAGGATTAGCCTTAAGACAAATTATCTGCTCCCAAAATTATCCTGGCCCAAACCTAAGTTAACCTTCTGTCCCCACACCCTCCACCCAACAGTTTCACTCCCTCTGTCCTATTATCTCATTCCTATTAACATCTCCTCGCCCTCTTTGTGCGCCACCCTCTGCCGCTCCTCTACTTTTTCGCTCCATTTCCGCCTCCCTCCCCCCCCCCTTCCCCCTCCGCACCAGCATTCCGACAGTGCGCCAGTTGGCAGTCTAGTACATAGGCCACCAGACATTGCTCTTCTATCCCCCCTTGCTTTCCAGTCCGAGCTGCCCGAGATGATTATGTGTTTAAGATGTCTTCTTCCTTGTGTGAATGGATGTGTGTGCGTTTCCTTTCCTGAAGAAGGCTTTGGCGGAAAGTTAAACGTCTAACAGACTTTTCAATGTGCTCGCCTGCAACTCAACGTATCATCTTCATGCTGAGTAGCAGTCTCTGCTTTTCCTTGGGCTGTTTTATGTACACAGCTGTTTCAGTTAATGACTGAAGAGCCGTAATCAAGCTGTTGGCCACTTGTTCCAACAGTTTGATTATAAATAATTGATAAATAATGTAGATAATCAAAATGCCTTTATGAAGAGTGCCCATTGGCTACAATGGAGAATGGTGGGTGGTGGTGACAGGCAGGTAGGCCCAGTGGAAACACTTTTGAGACTAAAGAATGCCATTATTCAATTCTACTACATGACATGTCGTGTCTCGGCAATACAAACATGCCTCTGAATGTTGAGTAGGGAACCTACAATGCTGACAAAGGACCATGGGAGGCTGGCAGCCTTTTGGGTGCCACGACCATAGTTCTTCAGTGACATCATACTTCCTTCAGCAGCGTGGAGCCCTGGCTGCACCTCACCTCCACAAGTGTCCTCTTTGGCGACTCGTGGAGACAGCTGTGCAAGGGATTCAACTCACTGCTCTCTGGCAGGAGTTAGACGGTAGCTGGCACTGAGGCACTATGTCCCACTGGGATCTCACTGCTGGTAGTAGCAAGCACTGATGGCATGTTGGTGGGGCTGTGGCGTCGACTGCTGTGAGGAACATAGTCGTGAGGATGCAGGGCCAGTCTCTTCTCAAACACATGATTGCTGATGGCAGTGCCCAGTCGTCCAACTGGTCGGTGTGGCCATCCCCTGTGTGGCTATCATCTGACTCAATGAATGGTCCAAGCTCGGGTCCTAGGTGTCATTAAGGAAAGTAAGGTTCTGTTCAGACAACATCTCCAGAGGTTTATTTCGCCAATACAACTGTGGCTGTGTCACGTTCAACAGAGTAACTCCCGTCATAGAGGCTGGCATATGAAACACAGGTCTCCAACGTCATACTTAGTCTCACTGATCAACAACCCACTATCTTGCAAGTCTAAACAGCATATTTGCTTTGGGAGTCTAAATCCCTTTTCCAGAACCAAGTTTTTAGCGAAACATAAAGTTGATTGCTCTGTCAGGAAACCAGTACATGTTATAATGTCTACTGAGGGAAACAAACGCTTAAAGTCATCACAGAAAAACACGTACCATATGCGGCAGTGTACCAGGTCTTGTGTATGTATGATTCAAGTTTTAGCCATCATAAATTATATGGAGGTGATAATCGTCCGATTTGATTGCTCACTGAGCTCGATAAACTTCCATGGGAGGTTGATAAGCTTAACAACACCAACATTCCCATGACTGAGTCAAAGGAGAATAATGATTTATACATGAAGGCCGTTGACTGTCATATCTGTTGACAGCCCTTCGACTGAAAAGTGGAAACTCCTCATAGGGACTGCTGTCATCTAGCAGGGAAGTTCTGGAGTGGTGCCCATAACACATGCAAGGGAAAATATCAATTACAACGACACACCCATCTTTTCCACAATCTAAAAGTGTGTGATACTCACTTTGTCAGCCGGTGCTCGCCGCCGCCGCCGCCGCCGCCGCCGTCGCCGTCGCCGCCAGCCGGTGCTCGCCGCCGTCGCCGTCGCCGTCGCCGTCCGCCCTGGTCGTCCGACCTTGATCTTCGTCCGTCTGCGTCTTCGCCTGTTCCCAGTTTGTGTCTTTTCCTTTTCGTGCTGTGCGTTTTTTCTTCCTGTCGTCATGTCCGCCCCCACCACCACCGTCACTACTACCACCACCGCCATAGTCTATACATCCCCTTCCGCTGCCTCCACCACTATAACTTGGTGTGCCCAGTCCCACCCCCCTCCTTCCATCCCACCTCTCCTCACTCTCCCTTCACCCTCTATCTTTGTCGCCCCCTCTCCCGCTTCTTCCTCCCGCTCCTCTCGTTCTGATCCTTTCCCCCCACTCCCCCAGCCTGTCACTGCAGCTCCGGCTCGGGTGGTGGCCCGTCAGGCCACTGTCCACGCCCAGCTATCCCCGTCGCCTTCGCCATCACCGCCGCCACCGTCGTCATCGTCGCCGTCGCCGTCACCGTCGCCTTCGCCTTCACCGTCACCGTCACCGTCACCGTCTCCGGCGCCGACTGCTGCGTCCACGCCGGGACCTGTCCCTTCCCACCACCTCCCCATCGCTCCCGTCCCTCCTGTCACTACCCGCCCTTCTGCCGCCGTCAAACGCCCTAGTGGCACCCCCACCTCCTCCGCTCCCAAAAAGGCCCCGCCCCGACCTCCATCCCCCCCCCAGAGTGCCATGGATGTCTCCCCACCTGGCCCTGCTCCCACCTCCTCCTCCTCCTCCCCCCCCAGTTTATACAAATATCTCCTGTCCCATCCCGATCCTTCCTTTCTTGAGGCCCGGAATCTCTCCCTCCTCCTCCGCCAACATTTCCCTGGTGCCCCCATCTCTCTCCTTACTCCCAGACGGGATTCTGTTCTCATCTCCTCCCCCAGCCCAACACTCCATACTGACATCCTCTCCCGTCTCCCCGTCACCCGTTTTGGTCCCAACGCCTCCCTTACCCCTGCTCCTTCTCCATCTCCTACCCGTCAACCCCAACCCCCGTGTCGCCAGCCGACCCTCACCGCCGTGATCACGCGGCTCAGTCTGTCGATCATGGAGGAGGAGGTGTTGGCGGAGCTCAAGGCTCATCCCACGCTGGAGGTGCGGGCGGTCCGCCGCATTTACAACTCGACCGGCCCCACCCGCCTTATGTGGGTTTTCTCTGAGGACGCCCCCTCCATTGACCGTCTCCTGAAGGAGGGTGCCCTCCTCTTCAACCAGCGGTACAAGGTCGACCCCTCCCGTTCCCCTCCTCAATCCCTGCGCTGCCAGAGGTGTCTGCGCTATAATGCACACCCAACAGCTGAGTGCCGCGAGGCCCCCACCTGCCCGCATTGTCGGCAAGCGCACTTCCTCCGGCAGTGCCCTAACCTCCAGTCCCCTCCCTCCTGTAATACCTGCAATCTCCCCCATCCCACCTACTCCCAAAAGTGTAAAGCCCGACCCCATCCAACCACTCCTGAACTCACCGTACCTGTCCGTCCTCTCGACGCCCCCACTCCTCCTGGCAATTCCCTTCGTCCCCCCCCCCCCCCAACGCTGAGGACATCATCAGGTTCCTCACAATCGTCCTTCAAAATGTTCATCCCTTTCAGCGCCCCCACACCCTCCAGCAGATCTCCCTCGCCGCCCGTTCCATATTCCAACTCAAGATGTACGCCACCTACTCCAACAACCAGGCCCATTTCACCTTCTCCCGCCTTGACACCCTCGTCTAAATCCCTGTCATGGCGCGACAGCAACGTATCCTTTTCAACAACATCCGCTCCCTTACCGCCAACAAGAACCTCTTCCTGCACACCCTTGCCACCCACCGCGTGGATGCCTTCCTCCTTAATGAAACCTTCCTCCAACCCCACCACACCATCCACACTTCGCCCTATCTCCTCCACCGCTCCGATAATCCCCTCCCAATTGCGCGTGGTGGCGTTGCTATTGGTCAACGTCACCAGATCCCCATTCGGCTCCAACCTCTCCTTCCCGACCCCACCGAACACCTGATCCTTAGTCTCTTCTTCCCCGGCCTTACTGTTACCTGAACCACCATCTATGTCCGCCCCAACGCTCCTCTTCCCTTTGACTTCCTCTCCCACGTCGACCGTACCTTCTCCTCCTACGTGATCGCCGCTGACCTCAACATCCATAGTCGTTCCGCTGCCCAGTTACAGCGGTGGCATCGGTTCCTCTCCACCCTTCAAGGCGATCTCATCCCCATCCCCCAGCACACCCGTCCCGAATCCAACTCCACTCCCGATGTTATTCTCTCCTCCCCCAACCTCCTTGGTCGCATAACGGTGGATGTCCTGGAGCCTATTGGTAGTGACCATCTCCCTGTCCTCATCACCGTTTCAGACGGACGTCGCCCCCGACCCGACCCTCGTACTGACCCTCCCCCTAAGTTTGTCCATGACTATTCCCGTGCCGACTGGAATGCCTACCGGGCTACCCTCTCCAACCAGGTCGATAGCCACCCCTTCACCTACCGCCACCCTGACGATGTCACCCATGCCGCCTCCTTTCTCCAGCAGACCTTGTCTGAGGCCGTGGAGGCCCACGTCCCTACTGTCGCCATCCACCCCCACCGTCATACCTTACCCCCACAGGCCGTTCTCCTCCTTCGTGAATCCCGTCGTCTCTACCATGCCTTCCTCCACACGCGTGACCCGGACACACTACGACGCCACCGGCAACTCCAGCGACACATTCGTAACTTGCTCGCGGCTAAGAAACGCCGGGACTGGCGACAGACATGCACCCGTTTAAATGCTACCCTACCACTCAACTCGTCCAAGTTCTGGTCAGCCTTCCGTCGCCTTACCGGAACTAAACCCTCTCCCTATTATCCTCTTCTCCATGATGATCACCCTTTCCCTGACACCCTTAGTAAGGCCAATCACTTTGCCTCCTACCTCTCCGATGTATTTTCCATCCCCGATGATCCCCAGTTCGATTACTCCCTCTTCCCCGATATCCGCGATCGGACTGACACCTCCGTCCCTCCCCTCGCCCCTGGTTTCCAGTACTTGGGCAACATTGCACACACGGAACTCAATGCCCCTATCACTACACAGGATCTCATTGTTACACTCCGCACCAAACGCAACACCGCTCCTGGTCACGATCGTGTCACCAACCATCACCTTCGTGAAGCTCCTGTCTCTTTCCTCTCCACCCTGGCCGGGCTCTACAATGTAGTCCTGTCCACCGGTTACTACCCCGACCTGTGGAAAACCTCCCGTATCCTCATGTTCCTTAAACCTGGCAAACCGCCGTCCGCCGTCTCCTCCTACCGTCCCATCAGCCTTACCTCGGTCTTCAGCAAGGTCCTGGAATCTATCCTCACCCGCCGCATCCACCAGCATCTCCGCCAGCACCGCCTCCTTCCCGTTACCCAGTGCGGCTTTCGGCCGTCCTTCTCTTCCGACGACCTTCTCCTTCACCTCACTCATCTCCTTTCCGAACAGCTTAATTCCCGTCGCTCCGCAATCTTCCTCTCCCTGGACCTCGAACGTGCATATGACCGCGTATGGCATTCCGGTCTCCTCTTCAAGCTCCAAACCTTCGCCCTTCCCATTAACTACGTCCGTCTGATCGGCTCCTTTCTCTCCCGCCGTCCTTCCTATGTCACCATCCATAACACCGATTCCTACACCTTTTTCCCCTCCGCCGGTGTGCCCCAAGGCTCCGTCCTCTCCCCCCTTCTGTACCTGTTGTACACGGCGGACATGCCGCCGCCGTCACCTCCCGTCCACCTTCTCCAGTTTGCCGATGACACCGCCTTCCTTGCCCTTGCCACCACCCTACAGCGCTCCCAACGCCTTCTCCAATCCCATCTTGACCGGTTCACCACTTGGTGCAACCAGTGGTTGCTCAAGGTCAATCCTTCCAAAACCCAGGCGATCATTGTAGGCAAAACCACCCCTTCCTTCCGCCTCCTTGATTTCTATCTCACCGTCTATGGCCGTCCCATTGCCCTCACTCCCACCCTTAAGTACCTTGGCGTCACCCTCGACCGTCGCCTCTCCTGGACTCCCCATCTCCAGACAATCCAAGCCAAGGCACGTTCCCGCCTCCGTCTCCTCAAGCTCCTTTCCGGCCGTACGTGGGGTCTGGACCCCTCCACCATCCTCCACACCTATAAATCCCCCATCCGCCCTATCCTTTGTTATGCCCATCCATCATGGATCTCTGCTCCCCCTACCTTTTATAAATCCCTCCAAATCCTTGAACGCCATGCTCTCCGCCTCGCCTATCGCATCCGTCTCCCCTCCCACACACGGATCCTCTACGATCTCATCCCCTTCCCCCACCTCCTCCTTTTCCTTGAAAGGATACGGATCCTGTACACCTCCCGCAAACTCGATCCTCCTCACCCACTCGTCTCCCCGATCCTCTCCCACCCCCGCCCGCTGCTGCGCCTGTATTCGCACGTCCCACCCGGTCTCCATCTCTCCACCCTCCTTACCCTCTCCCAAGGTGGCTTCCGCCAGCTCCCCCTCCCTGATGATGCCCTCCTCCCCTCCATCTACCCCTCCTGCCAACTTTGATCCTCCCGCCCTCCTCCTGTACTTACTCCTCTGGGCACCCTCCCTCCCTCCCCTCCCTTTTCCCTCCCTCCTCCTTTTCTCCCCCCTCCTCCCCCGGGCCTCCCCTCCCCTGTTCTTCTCCTCCTGCCACTGACTCCTCAGCCATTGGCATCCTTTTTCTCCCCTCTCCCCCACCTCACCCCTGTTCCCCTCTTGGCAGGTCCCCGGACTCGCACACGTTACGTGGACATTCGCGCGCCGGAGGTCACCGCCATCAGTGTTTTGTGTGTGTGCCGTCGTGTTTAGTGTTCAGTGTTCACCGTCCACTCCATCGTTCACCAGTGCCATCGTCATCTTCAGTGTTTGTGCGTCGTCTCATCAGCTAGCAGTGTGGATTATCGACGAGTGTGAACGGCTCCGTGTTTGTCTCTATGTGTCTCCTGTTTTATTGCCCACCGTTCTGTGACTTACGTGTCTTCTCAGTGTTCTTGCTCCTTGTATATTCTATGGCTGAAGAGCAGCGTAGTGTGCTGCTGACAGCCTGCCTGTTGTACAGGTTTTAAAATAACAATAAAGTAAAAAAAAAAAAAAAACAGCTTGGCGACGACTGGCACAGGAGTAGCATCCTAGACGACTACCCACTGTGCTCTCTTTTGGTTCGGGGTGTGTCCCTTCTTTATAGCACCCATCAAGTTGCTGGATCATTCCGTCTGACACACACCTCCGGCAAGGGTGTGTACATTATCATACTTGGGGCAACTTGTGATGCACTTGTGTCTCTGTGACGCGCTGCTTTATGGAACCTGGTCAGGTGTTGAGTGACCTTAGTCCCATATGGCTATAGTCTACTTTCCATCCATCACCAGCCTGCTGCTGTTTGAACAAGCGATTGAGCCAATGCTTCCACTGTCTTCCCTATACAGCTCCTAGCTACAACTTGAATGTAATGCCGTACTTCTTCCTTTAATGTTGGAATCCACGACAATAGAAATAGTGTGTATGTTAAATTATCTCTGCATTGAAAATATTAGAACCAAATTATATCGAGTTATAGTTACTAGTATCTCTGCACTGAAGTGTTAGAACCAAATTGTGCCTCAGGAATCAAATTATATCTGAAAAAGCAAATTCTGTTGAGTGATAGTTATTAGTATTTCTGAATTGAAATATTAGAACCAAGTTGTATCTCAAGAATCAAATTATAGCTGAGGAAATACATTCTGTCTGTGAGAAGCGAATAAACGAAAAATTCATTACCATACATCTTTGCTGTTATTTGCAGAAAACCTGTCCCCACCGTATACATAAAGGATGTGAAGACACAAATGTCATTAATTTTAAACATGGTTGTTATCAAGAAAGTGAAGTGTAAGACAGAGATTAACAAAATAAAGGTAATGGTCACATGGGATTAAGCCTATTATGCAAAACCTGTTTCGTTATAGGAGCGTGCAGCAAGTGACCATGCCCACTTCCAGAGACATACAGCAAACATGTCTAAAATTATGTTTCCTGTTCCTGAGTAGAACCACAGACGTGATATCTGGGTAAAGTTACATACTAAAAAAGTGTGAAAGAAACCTACACAGACTGTGAGGTGGAAAATCATTTATTTTTCGTCCAAGTTAAAAATAAATTTACATTTTCAGAAGCAGGCGCAACACTATTTCACACATATTCTTCTTGAGTCTTCTTGACCACCAGCAGACATGAAGATCCGACACATGTACGTGGTCTTCTCCTCGCCTTTGACACTGACAATGGTATCCATGTGGTTGAATTACCAAAGAGAAGTCACCATTACTTTGTAGGGTATACCAGGACCACCCCAGTGAATTCTATGGTACATTTTGCACTCCTCCATATTTTAGCACTGGACATGCTTGAAAAACCTTGGAGATGCAATGCTTGCTGACAACATCTGTATTATACTAGCATCTTCTATGAGTCCTATGAATGCAACATATTTAAATATGAACTATCCACACTCATCATAATAGAAACACTGAGTGTCTGCGATGATGTTCACACCTTGAGATGCTATTCTGAAATGCCCTGGGTATGGCGAAGCACTTGTTCATTTATACAGCTCACTATACAACACCAGTGAGCGGGGAGCAGTTAATCACACAGTAATGTAGAGTATACACTGCTCTGTGTTCTGGGAAATTTGGTGAAGATTCAAATTCAGTTCGTACATCTATAGGTCCTGAATTAATTATCTTATTACGTTTTGAGCAGTCTGTTAGGATGATTGGCGCCAGCTCCCTGAATTTCAGTGGACTTCGCAGACATCCTTTCTCTTCATAGCAAGAAGCTTGGAACCTCGCATACATGTCAAATGTTATACAGTATACATTTTCATCCCATTTCAGATGTAAATTATCATACAGGTAGACTTCGTAGTTGATCTAGACTCTAGCATTAGTTAACCTGCAAATGCCAAATTTGGCGGAATCACTTGCTATGTTACCTCTTCTATTAGTCTGAGACGCAAATATGATAAATCTGGGCGTCTCCAACTCAACAGAGGTTTTAATAGCCCGTTTTTGTCTGCCTGCAGTCCATAGCACTGCGTACTCGAAATGCTTCCATGAACAGAAAATTAATGGTAGAAATACACTGGCATTCAGAAGTTTCAAAAGCTTCAAATGCTGCTCATCTGATGCAGTGATGTGTGGCATTTTCCACATTTTTTTATTGATGTTGATCTCGTTCTTCTCTTCAGTTCCTTGCACCCCATATCAGAATATGCTCCTGTTTAGCATTCATAAAAATTCGCTGCATGTTTTCAGAGTATGCCATAAGGAGCTTTACAAGTAAACATGAAGTAAATCTCTTGTACTCTTCTACTGTTCTATCCAATATCCACCACAAAGTATTTTCTAAGTCGTTCAACTCTGAAGAAGAAGCAGAGACATTTGTTTTAAGACTTGATGCTATGCCCACATTTTGTGTATGGTAAACCTTGACCCATCAGGCTCATGTTGTATCTCATGAAACAGGAACACTCAAGTATTATATGTAAATTTCGGCGCCACTGTAGCAGTACCATCCCTTTCTGTTTATTTATTTATTTACTTATTGTTCCGTGGGACCACATTAAGGAGAAGTCTCCATGGTCATGGAATGAGTCAATACATGAAATTATAACACGAGTGTAGAAACAGGTAAAATGAAATATAAGAAACATATTCAGTTGTAGATTGTAGAAACAGATAAAATGAAATATAAGAAACATATTCAGGCGACAAGTCGTAAGTTTAAATAAAGAAAATCAACAATGTAACACTGAAATTTGCTTAATTTTTTAGCTCTTCCAGGAGCTCCTGGACAGATTGGAAGGAGTGTACCATGAGGAAACTCTTCAGTCTAGACTTAAAAGAGTTTGGGCTACTGCTAAGATTTTTGAGTTCTTGTGGTAGCTTATTGAAAATGGATGCAGCAGAATACTGCACTCCTTTCTGCACAAGAGTCAAGGAAGTGCATTCCACATGCAGATTTGATTTCTGTCTAGTATTAACTGAGTGAAAGCTGCTAACTCTTGGAAATAGGCTAATATTGCTAACAACAAACGACATTAAAGAAAATATATACTGTGAGGGCAATGTCAAAATTCCCAGACTATTGAATAGGGGTCGACAAGAGGTTTTCGAACTTACACCACACATAGCTCGACGATCCATCAAGATATATGATACTCCTGCACGGGAGGATTAAAGCATCTTGGTGTTGGATGACAATGATAATATCATCGTTCTTGTTAAATGTGGCTGCAGCATATGCAAAAGTATTCCTGATGTATAAGACGCTCTTCATACTTTACCGGGTTAGTTACATCGAACGTCGTCACTGCAAGGTTTCAGACCTGTGGATTTAAGAAACTTGTAGTTCGCACATGTTATCACCTTGCTGTTGTGTTGTGAAGTGCCTTACTGTGAGTTGTTTGCAGTGGTTTTGTACTTTATGCTCATCCTGCCTTCCTTGACAATACACAGATGCTGGGAAGCTGGATGCTACTGTGAGTCCTGACTTGTTGAAGGTCACCACCATTTCCAGTTTCAGCAAGTGGAAGGTCGTCGTCGTCGTCGCTTCTGCCTTCGACAGGACCCAGCTTGTTGAAGGTCACCGCTGCATCCATATCCAGAAAGTTGAAGGTCGTTGACGTCGCTTCTGTATCTGATAGGTCCTGGCTGTTTGAAGGTCGCTGACAGGTCTCTTCAAATTCGAGGTCGCTACTCGTGTTGTTTTAGATGTAGTCATACAATGATTTCCTCGCCACAAAAGACGGCAAGTTGATTTTCCTGATCCACAATATTCACCTCCAGATAATCCAATATCTGAACTGTTAGTGGAAGGTATATACCATTGGTAAGGGGCTCAGCGATCTTATACCCAGTTCCAACTGATGGGAAAAAATCCATAAATTATATGAATCAATCTGTTATTGAGAGAGGAGTTTGTTGCAATGTTACACTCCACATGGGCTGTACTGACAAGAAGTATAGTCACTGACTGGCCAGATCTGCAAAATTTATTAGGGTCTTTCTTCAAAATCTGTTCGTTTGTGAAACCCAGTAGTCATCCTATTGAATATTTCTGGTTAATGTCATACGTTGCATTTGCTGTCTTTATTTCAGATTTAAGTGTATTGATGTTTGCATCTCACATAATTCCTTATCCATACCGTTTTAAAACGTCTTTTCTTCCATTTCTTTTCATCTGTATATTATTGGATAGGAGTGTCCCATTTTCTTCTTCTTCTGCACTATCGCAGGATCACTCACTTACAGTAAAGTCTTTGTGTCGAGGATGCTTCGCCCACCCCAGCATGATACTGACTACACCATGTTTTGGTGTTCAATGGGCTTTCATAGAATACACACACACACACACACACACACACACACACACACACACACACACACACACACATATATATATATATATATATATATATATATATATATATATATACTGTGTGTATCTGTGTCACCAACAACTTAGCTCTTAGCTGCAATGCTCACAGGGTATGTGTGTGTGTGAGTGTGCATGTGTGTGTGTGTGTGTGTGTGTGTGTGTGTATGTGTGTGTATGTGTGTGTGTGTGTGTGTGTGTGTGTGTGAGTATGTTTTATATATATATATATTTATGGAAATATACAGTACAATCACCAACAAATTTTACATATTCACGTACACCTTTACCTTTTATCCAAATAAATACAGATTCATTAGGATTGAGTTTTCTTTTGCTACATGTATATAATACAAGTGGAGACGTAGAGTCATAAGCAGATTTACCAAAGTCTTTATTAGCAATTTCAAACATATGATAGGTACGATAGGCAATTATATCGCTATCATTAAAACTTTCAAGTCCAGGTGCACTAGAAACTCCACTACCACCTCTTACTATGGCAACAGTGAACCATCCATTTCCATGTGAGAATGTGTCATTTATATCCAAGCTAAAATTAAGTGAACATCCAAGAAATACACGAGTTCCATCGACGAGGGCATGGGCTGCAACACTCTTGACTGGAATGCGATTCTTCTTGTCTCCTGATGTTGTAGTAAGTTCAATGTTTTCTATATTTTTGTAGACTGTTGTGGGACGACGAGGTCGATATCTCCAGTATGGCACAACAGTCTACAAAAATATAGAAAACATTGAACTTACTACAATATCAGGAGACAAGAAGAATCGCATTCCAGTCAAAAACAGGAGAGGAACATACCGTCCCTATTAATTATTTTAGCAAAAGTAAGAAATGTTTCAGCAAAAGTAGTAAGAAGTAAGGAGCAAGTCACTGTGAAGAACCGCATTTGCAGATTCAGGCTAGTAGCCACAATTGTGGCGACGTCTGGGTCAGAATAACATTGCAGGGGATTGCAAGATGTGGCCAGCTTCACTAAGTGGAAAACTGCACCACACTGCAGTAATGGTCATAGCTGGTGGGTCGACGTCACCACACCAGGGAATTCTCTTCTTATGGGCGATGTGATAGGGGCCATGTTTTACGAAACAAATGCGCCTCAGAGCAATGTAAATTTATCTGGATTTTGAGGCAGTATCATTCTTGTATTCGCTCTTTGCCGAAGTCCAGCACTACCAACACGGTGCCAGGGGCCACGAATGGCCGCGAGACGACTGAGCGGCGCCAGCAGCAGCTGTGGGTTCGAGACCGGGCTGCACCTGCTGCCAGCACTAAGTTCCTCATACGACTTGGTATCACAGCCCTGCCAACCTGCCATCTGTGCTTGCTGCTGCCAGCACTGAGTTCCTGAAGGGACTTAGTGCCGCAGTGCCATCTGCTGTCTGACTTCTGCCAAATGGTAATGAGTAGAACCCAGTGCACAGCCGTCTCCATTTGCCACCATGGAAGATGTGTGTGGATCCGAGGGGTCACAGGAGCTCCACTCTGCCAAAGGAAGCAGAACGCCACTGACGACATGGCCGTGGCGTCCTAGAGGCTGTTGGCCTGCAATGGGTCTCCCATCAACATTGTAGGGCACCTATTCAGCATCCAGCATGGAAGTGACCATGGACAATAGAATAAGGCACTTCTTTACTGTCAGCAGTATTACCAGTGGGTCTACCAGACTTCTTCACCATCAACTCACCCATCTCCCCAAGTTCAACTGCATCCTCCAGAATGGCGTCCAAGAGGTCGTTCCCATCTGGGAACTTTGACAATTCTCGTTTTGGTTGTTCTGAAAGTTACTTCTGACATGAAGACATTGAGCGCCAGCCAAATTTTGACTTATTTCAGTCACAGGTATGGAGCCTGACACATTTTATTCATGGGAAAAAGTGGTAGCTTGGGGTCGCATTCTCAGTAACTGTAAATACTTCATGAAATATCTGGTATTGTGGTTTAGAATTTCATATTTTTTGACACAAATGTCATTTAAGCATGGCTAACCGATTTCTAAAGCACTACACTTGCTTGTCTACTTTTAAAAGTATATGTCACAGCTTTAAGAACTATTAAACATCAACAGCCTTTAAAATATCGATAATTGGAAAATTACACAGCTAAATTCAAGACTCGGTCTAGAGACATCCTTGACAGTTATTAATAATCGCAATAACAATTACACTGTTGTATTACACTCTTAGTAGTAATGCATAGACATTTAACTATACCTTTAGGGAGGCCCGGGTGTAGATCGTAGTCTATTATCGAGAGCTAAGTTTTCCATAATTTCTGAAGATCTGTTGTGTCAAATATCAGGTTCATTCCCATGAAAATGACATGGTTGACGTAGTTCACGTTCCTGATTCTGTCTGAGCTTGTGTTTCATCTCTGATGACCTCATCACCAACGAGACTTTAAACATCAATCTTCCTCCTATCTTCCTCCTTCAGCTCTTCCCATACCGTATGTGCATTAATTAGAGTAACTGAAAGGTATTAATCACTGACAATTTCAACTGCAATAAGAAATTACGTAAAATACCTGTGTAGTTTATATCTAGCGTGCTGCACAGTTGCAACGGCAACTTCCACACTGTTGCAACACGAGTCGCTACGACCTATTGTTGTGACAGTCGCTGGCGGTAATTAACTCCATAGTCTCGAATCTGTACAAGATGGGTGACTTGAGGACTTTAGTGTTTTGTCTTTCGCTGCTGCCAACCTTCTCGGTAAAACAATAGTGTCGTTGGTAGCGATGTAGTAGCCATTAACACTAGAACAGCGAAAGTGATCAAAAGAAACATTTCACTGTTTATTTCCGCAAAAACTAATTAGGATTTTAACATTTTTCTACCATACATCTTGGCTTTTCCTTATTTCTACAATTTTTGAGTGTGGTGTATTGTAATTATCTACATTTCGACAATTTCACGGAAATTTCATGAAGTATACCTAGAACAGTGGGAGGCGTCAATTGATACTGATATAACCCCTTTTGAGAATATTGCTGCTGTTTTCATAATTACAAATATATTTGCATTGCTTTTTACTTCGCCTATGAAACACTGATCTGTCAGGAACGTTTGTGTGGTGGACATTGTCACATACTTTTTCAGCCACGCGACGTTTGTTGCTCTTGTTATTTGACTCAATGGTTAGATAGTGTTTATCTTTCTTTTATTCTTGTACAGATGCTTCCAATTATACGAGATGACACAGAAATACCCATATCAGCCGCATGATGACATTGAAGCAGTTCAATGGTGGGAAGCGAAAATTTATGTCAGACTGGGCTTCAAACCCGGATTTCCCTCTTTACACGAGTGGTTGGCTTCACTGCTTTGGCTATCCAAGCACATTTCCTGTCCAATCCAAGTTCCCAACATGTCATGCTCTACTTCTGCAGTGCCCCCCCCCCCCCCTCCATTTTCCTCATTGCTCTCAGTATCTTGCAACTTGCATGACTCCTACAAGAAGTCCGACCTGGGGTGCATCCATACTGAAGAAATCATGAAATGCCGCCAAGGCATAGATATTAGTGTTGCATGTTTGGTGTCCCCACTATCAGACATGTGCAAAGGAACAGACATCATCACACAGTTATGATTCTGCAGCGTATATATGCATTATGAAAGAGAAATACCGATGTTAGCTGGATGAACGCATTGAAATAATTCAACAGTGACAAGTGAAAATTTGTTCTGGACTGGGATTCGAATGCAGTTTTCCCACTTTACACAAACGGTCACATTAAGCAATTCGGCTATCCTAGCGTTATTCATGTGCAACCCAAATCCCCATCTTGTCACACACTACTTCTGTAGCACCCCCCTTGTCCATTTACCTCTTCGCTTGCAGCATCTCACATCATTACCACAAAAGGTCAGACCAAGGGTACATCCACTTTGAAGATACTAAGAGCTGCCAAAAAGGCATACATATTACTGTCATATGTAGTGATTCCATGGCTATATATCTACATCATAAAAGATAAGTGACAATATCAGCTGCATGATAACACTGAAATATTTCTATGGAGACAATTGAAAACTTATGGCAGACCAGAACATGAACACATATAAATGTATAAATTTGTGATGCTGTGAGCAATGAGGAAGGTGGACAGGGGGCGCTATGAAAATAGTGTGCAATAAGTTGGAAATTTGGGTTGCCAGGAATTGTGCTAGGATAGCGAAAGTGGTTAGGCTTAAAGCAGGAAAATTGGGTTCAAGCCCGGTCCGGCACAGACTTGCACTTGTCGTCATTGAACTGATTCAGTGCCTCTGTATTTCTCTTTCATTACACACAACACACACACACACACACACACACACACACGCAATTTTTTTTTGCATCACCTCGTTTCGAAGTGTTCCGGAACCTGTACAGAAAATTGGAATAGAGATCAACATAAACATCGTTTCCACCCTTTTTACTGCTCATGAAAACCACACATTGCATTGTACCACCATACAGCAAGACCTTCAGAGGTGTTGGTCCAGATCGCTGTACACACCAGTACCTCTAATACCCAACAGCACGTCCTCTTGCATTGATGCATGCCTGTATTCATCATGGCATACTATCCACAATTTCATCAAGGCACTGTTTGTCCAGATTGTCCCATTCCTCAACAGCGATTCAGTGGTTGGTGGGTCACATCGCCCATAAACAGCCCTTTTCAATTTATCCCAGGCATGCTCGATAGGGTTCATGTCTCGGGAACATGCTGGCCACTGTAGTCGGGCGATGTCGTTATCTCGAAGGAAGTCATCCACAAGATGTGCACGATGGGGACGGGAATTGTCATCCATGAAGACGAAGCCCGCGCCAATAAGATGCCACTAAGGTTGCACTATCGGCCGGAGGATGGCATTCACGTATCGTACAGCCATTATGGCGCCTTCCATGACCACCGGCAGCGTACGTCGGCCCCACATAAGGCCTACCCCAAAACAGCAGAGAACCTCCACCTTACTGCACTCGCTGGACAGTGTGTCTAAGGTGTTCAGCCTGACCGGGTTGCCTCCAGATAGGTCTCCGACGATTGTCTGGTTGAAGGCATATGCAATACTCATATGTGAAGAGAGCGTGATGCCAATCCTGAGGGGTCCATTCGGCATGTTGATGGGCCCATGTGTACCGCACTGCATCGTGTCGTGAATGCAAAGATGGACCTCGCCATGAGGGTCGGAAGTGAAGTTGCGCATCATGCAGCCTATTGTGCACTGCTTGAGTCTAGCACGACGTCCTGTGGCTGCACGAAAAGCATTATTCAACATGATGGCGTTGCTGTCAGGGTTCCTCGAAGCCATAATCTGTACGTATCGGCCATCCACTGCAATAGTAGCCCTTGGGCGGTCTGAGCGAGGCATGTCATCGACTGTTGCTGTCTCTCTGATTCTCCTCCATGTCCGAACAACATCGCTTTGGTTCACTCCGAGACACCTGGACACTTCCCTTTTTGAGAGCCCTTCCTGGCACAAAGCAACAATGCGGACGCGATCGAACCGCGGTATTGATCGTCTAGGCATGGTTGAACCGCAGACAACACGGGCCGTGTACCTCCTTCCTGGTGGAATGACTGGAACTGATGGGCTGTCAGACCCCTCTGTCTAATAGGCGCTACACTTGCATGGCTGTTTACATCTTTGGATGGGTTTACTGACATCTCTCAACAGTCAAAGGGACTGTGTCTGTGATACAATATCCACAGTCAACGTATATCCTGAGGAGCTCTGGGAACCGAAGCGCTGCAAAACTTTTTTTGATGTGTGTATATAGGGTCATGGAAACATGACTGTGTCGTGATGTCAGCTTTCTCCGACATGCCTGATAATATGGACATCATACATAAAATTGTCATATCTACATCTTGACGACTTTTCATTATACCTTCAGTGCTGATGCACCCTAGGTATGAGCTTTTGTGGGAATCATGTGAGATGCTGTGAGCAATGATGAAAATGGACGTGTGGAGCTGCAGAAGTAGTGTCTGACAAATTCGGAATTTGGGTTGGATGGGAAGTGTGCTAGGATAGCTAAAGTGGTTAAGGTGACAGCTCATGTAAAGTGGGAAATACAGGTTAAAGTCCTGAGAGAGCTCAAATTATCACATGTCGCCATTGAATTATTTCAGTGCCTTCCATCAGCTGACCTCTGTATTTCTCTTTCATCATTTACATATATGTTTACAGAATCATGACTGTGTCTGTTCTTTTGGACATCTCAGAAAGAACAAACACCACACATATAATAGTTTCCAATTATGTCGCATCAGAGTGGTCTTACTAATGAAGAGATGACAAGAGACAATGAAGGCAGTCAGACTGATCAGGAGCTACCTACAGTAGATGTCTCTCCATATCAGTTCTAGCCACAACAATGAACTGAGCCAACAGTGAATATGTCTGATAGAAATGGAGTGGAATAAAAGACTGCTGAAGTGCTGCCGCCTATACAATGGGCTGTTTTGATTGTCCTAAAGGAAAGAGTAGAGCCTACTGTACATACTTGCCACTGAGTCGATGACACATCAGCCGAGTTTCCCAACTTGTGTTTGAATGAATCCATGCTATGTATCGTAAAAACACACACAGAATCAAACGCTCAGATTAAAATTAAAAACACCACTTGGACTGAGTTCTTGGAGGAATTCGAGAGTAGGTACAACAGGAGAGTTCTGGCATAGTTCACATTGTTAGTGGATTTCCCCTACCCTCATTCCCACCAGTCTGACATAGGTCAATTTGCTATGTATAAAATGGCTGGAAATACAGAAGTGGAGGGAAATTCAAAAAACTGGCAGGAAATTCAAAATTTGGTGGGAAAATCAGAAATATTCCTATTGTGCCCCCACTCTTACATTACTGTAGAAGTAGGGCTGTTTTCCCGACTTTAAATTGGGTGTAAATCCCAGCTGGTGCATTGTTCAAATGGCTCTAAGCTCTATAGGACTTAACATCTGAGGTCATCAGTCCCCTAGACTTAGAACAACTTAAACCTAACTAACCTAAGGACATCACACACATCCATGCCTGAGGCAGGATTCGAACCTGTGACCACAGCAGCAGCATGGTTCCAGACTGAAGTACCTAGAACCGCTCGGCCATAGTAGCCGGCTATGGTGCATTGTCGTGCTGGAATTAAAGATGACTGACATGGGATACAGTAACAGTCTGCATTGTTGGCAGATTTCCTGCATTTTCCCCTGGTGTCACTCACCTTAGAGAAAGGATCTTAGTTTCCCCTGATGGTCCAAACTTGCCTGTCAGACAAAAGATGTTCTCCCCCTGGTAGTCTGAGCCTGTGGATCTGGGACATAGGGCATTGTCTCCCAGTGTCATCCCCCTCGCTCCTTACGATTCTATATCAAAGAGCATCATGGCTGACTAAGGTTGATAACCTCCAATTGTAGAGTAAAACCTATATAATATATTCATTTGTTAACTCACAAGTCCAAGAGTGAGCAACGCTATTGGTAATCACTTTATTGATTTTATAAAGTGTCCAGACATGGACCTATGGGAAACTTTTACGTCTTCCTTGGCAAAAGAACATGTTATGTATTACCATGTTGGAGACCACTGAAGAATGGATCGTTTGTTTGATCCCTGTGCAAGACTGTTCAAGTATGTACACAATGACATGTATCTTCCTTTTCAGCTGCTCCATTATGGAATATAATTACATTACTATGACAATTATTGGTAATTCCTCGCCACTGCTGCTGCTCTATTCACATTATTTCATCTCTGTTTTCTGTATATCACAACGTCGATATCATTGTCTCTGCAAACCAGCAGTGTCATGCTGTCATACTGCAATGGTGCAGTGCCATACCTTGTAGTATTTACAGTCGTTTTGTTTAAGCTTTTCTTATTGGAAGTCTGAGCATGAACAATGTCGCTGAGGACCCACTACTAAGCGTACATGTCAGGTAAAGCAAGATCATGGGTTGATATATAATCCCTCTCTTTTTCAGGTGTGACCCAAAAACTGTAGATCACAACAACTTCCGGATCTCTATATACACATCTGTACGTTATAGAGAATAACTTCACTTTAATTCGCGTTGCAGCATATTTTGATGACTCATTGTTTTTGCAAGGCGGGAAAAATGGAAGTTTCGTAGTGGTTTGCTTTTATTACTATAAACGCATATTTTATTGCTTTATACAAACCATTTAGATGGAGCAATATTTAATTTGTGGTTGTAAGTGTGAGATATCTCACAACATATGGTAAGTAGTTTTATTCATTTCTGAGACATCGACTCTGATTTTATCTTTGGAAACGTCACATCTCTCACTGTTACTGTCTTTGGTCGTGTTCTCATAAGCAGTCCATGTGATATTTGGTAATAAAAGCACCTTATTCCTTCATTCCCTAATAAGATAATTGTGCTGTGTGTGTGTTTGTGGTGGTTTGGTTGGTTATAGGGTTTATTTTTGTGAGTCATGATTCCCACAAACGCAACTGCACAGACTGAATACCCAATTTACATATTTAGTTACTGCAGAATATAGGCATTCCATTTTCCGTTGCATTTTAGAATATTGTGCCATAATATCGTGACTTCATAGTTGTGGAAAATATTATAGTCTATAAAGCTTTTAGAGAACATTGCCACCATAGTTCTGACGGCAAACTGCTATTTATTGTACACAGTCTTCAGTAAGTCTGTGTCATGTATAATAATAGTAAAGCCTGGTAATCAATAGCACCATTTATAGTTTTTCCAGCGAATAATGCGATGCATTATATTTGACCCTCCTAAAATACGGCTTGGGAACAATTTAAATGTGGAAATATTTAATTTGAGTGTGTGTTGTGTGACGTTATCTAACGGTTTTCTGTTGAGTACTTGCTCTTTTCCAACAGTCTACATGAGCAAGCCAATTGCAAATTTACCTGAAGTTGCTCACATCTTTGCTAAATAGGCTACTGACAGCTCTGTTTAAAAGCAATAGCTCGATGTAGTCATACAGTCAAGCTGTAGACATCTTCTTTCATAGTCAGCAGCTGACTCACTGTGAATAATAATCTGTAGCTCTTATCCTGCCATCGAATAATCCATGTGTTGGCTAAAATTGCGAATTAATAAAATACAAAGCAATATAAGAAAAGATAAGTGAATAAGTTTATAAAAAGGGTTTTATTCCAATATCTGTAATTGATGTAAGAGATAGAGAATTGTGTTGAATAACGTTTATTCGTAGATGTTCGGTATGTATCAACTAAATAGAAAGTGGCCTTACGGTAACCAAATGAAACAGAGACCGAAAATAATCTGATCAAATGCGTAAAATTACGTTGAGTCCGTTACACGAATGGTAGCAGAATACCCAAGTAAATTGTCATCCAAGATGTGTGAAAACTAAGTCCATTTCGTGATCACAAATATACGAAATATTCACCAGTACAAAATAGTTCAGGGTTAACATGATGATTTACAAATTACCGCAAACGATGTAACTAATAGAAACCTATACTCTGTTTAATCTCAATTCCATAATGCAATAGGAAAAATTTGGAATTTTGTAGCCACCAGTCATCAATTACCAATCACCCACTACCAAAAAACAAACTATATCACCGGCAGATCTGCCTTCTTCAAGAACCACTCGAAAATTATCCATCTCCACATAACTTCAGCAGTATCCCACCACTATCTGCAGAAGGCTGTCTGCACCATTATCACATTGCTCTTAAGTTCTACAGACATTGCTGCAATATTTAAATATATAATATTTAAATAAAGAATTATTATGAACATTCCTTCACATTTAGATCATTTACAATAAATATAAATCAATATAGTTCATAAATAAATAAGCCAGCATTCTTGTGCAAGTGCATTTGTGTTAGATGACAACAGATTGTTGTTAAATATTGCTTAAACAATTAGTTAGGCCTGCTTGACAAAAGCGTCTTTTGCCACTCTTTACAAAACTTGTGTCAGCTAACACATGCTACTGACCACTTCATAAATTGCCCTGATCCTGTATTAGCAGTTGTAATCAATAGCTAAATAAATATCGGCAAAAAATGGTAATATATTCATTAAATAAATACTCAAGAATGAAAAGATATGTGGTACTCATGCTGCATTCGTCTGCTGTGTTATTATGGAGGATATGGTGTTCTGTATTAGCAGTTGTAATCAATAGCTAAATAAATATGGGCAAAAAATGGTAATATATTCATTAAATAAATACTCAAGAATGAAAAGATATGTGGTACTCATGCTACATTCGTCTGCTGTGTTATTATGGAGGATATGGTGTTCTGACAAACAACCGTGTAATAAAACTGATATAAAACACCTCATAAGTTAATAAATCAAATAGATACAGAAGAATGGCTTTCAGGGATGATAGCTATTATCTGGGATATCGTTTGCTGAAATTGCATGAAAAATTTGAAGTTGTTAATTAAGAAGTTCATTGTGAAAATACACTCCTGGAAATTGAAATAAGAACACCGTGAATTCATTGTCCCAGGAAGGGGAAACTTTATTGACACATTCCTGGGGTCAGATACATCACATGATCACACTGACAGAACCACAGGCACATAGACACAGGCAACAGAGCATGCACAATGTCGGCACTAGTACTGTGTATATCCACCTTTCGCAGCAATGCAGGTTGCTATTCTCCCATGGAGACGATCGTAGAGATGCTGGATGTAGTCCTGTGGAACGGCTTGCCATGCCATTTCCACCTGGCGCCTCAGTTGGACCAGCGTTCGTGCTGGACGTGCAGACCGCGTGAGACGACGCTTCATCCAGTCCCAAACATGCTCATGGGGGACAGATCCGGAGATCTTGCTGGCCAGGGTAGTTGACTTACACCTTCTAGAGCACGTTGGGTGGCACGGGATACATGCGGACGTGCATTGTCCTGTTGGAACAGCAAGTTCCCTTGCCGGTCTAGGAATGGTAGAACGATGGGTTCGATGACGGTTTGGATGTACCGTGCACTATTCAGTGTCCCCTCGACGATCACCAGTGGTGTACGGCCAGTGTAGGAGATCGCTCCCCACACCATGATGCCGGGTGTTGGCCCTGTGTGCCTCGGTCGTATGCAGTCCTGATTGTGGCGCTCACCTGCACGGCGCCAAACACGCATACGACCATCATTGGCACCAAGGCAGAAGCGACTCTCATCGCTGAAGACGACACCTCTCCATTCGTCCCTCCATTCACGCCTGTCGCGACACCACTGGAGGCGGGCTGCACGATGTTTGGGCGTGAGCGGAAGACGGCCTAACGGTGTGCAGGACCGTAGCCCAGCTTCATGGAGACGGTTGCGAATGGTCCTCGCCGATACCCCAGGAGCAACAGTGTCCCTAATTTGCTGGGAAGTGGCGGTGCGGTCCCCTACGGCACTGCGTAGGATCCTACGGTCTTGGCGTGCATCCGTGCGTCGCTGCGGTCCGGTCCCAGGTCGACGGGCACGTGCACCTTCCGCCGACCACTGGCGACAACATCGATGTACTGTGGAGACCTCACGCCCCACGTGTTGAGCAATTCGGCGGTACGTCCACCCGGCCTCCCGCATGCCCACTATACGCCCTCGCTCAAAGTCCGTCAACTGCACATACGGTTCACGTCCACGCTGTCGCGGCATGCTACCAGTGTTAAAGACTGCGATGGAGCTCCGTATGCCACGGCAAACTGGCTGACACTGACGGCGGCGGTGCACAAATGCTGCGCAGCTAGCGCCATTCGACGGCCAACACCGCGGTTCCTGGTGTGTCCGCTGTGCCGTGCGTGTGATCATTGCTTGTACAGCCCTCTCGCAGTGTCCGGAGCAAGTATGGTGGGTCTGACACACCGGTGTCAATGTGTTCTTTTTTCCATTTCCAGGAGTGTATTTCGTCACTTCTGTAGTTTTAAAGGTATTGAAATTATTGCTGTGTCATTCGATGTCCCTCATTTTTCTGAGATTCCAGACTTGCTCTATTATATAACTGTGCTTTATCGTCGAATTTCCAAGTGCTGTAACAAGCCATCTATCAACTTGTCTGACACTCCACCATTTCTGGTGTATTCCACGTTCTGCTACGTGAGTGGCCACTGTCCTCCTGGGGTTTTTTCCATTTCTGGTTGCAGTACTCATCTCAGTACCCGGCTGGCCTGTAACAGTTGCTTAGCTGGATTGGTCGCAGTGCACCCTCAGTCATGAGGCCATATAGCTTCACAAACAAATTCACTTCAGCTTACACCAGTTCTAGGTAACCGACTAGCTTGACTTTGTGTGTGTAATGTCACAGTTATGACTTACATCAAGAAGAGGTGTAATTAGTTACATGCAGTCTGTCTGTCTGCTTGTTTGCTTGGCTGCTTAGCATAGTATTTTACCTAACATGTATTTTTCTGCGGTCATAAACCTGGTCATATTAGTTTTATCGACGCAAAATTCTTTGGCCTAACTTCTAAAATGTCTCTTGTTATCAGACATGCAAAACTAGCATTGGAATACATGTTTCAGAATTTTGGTCACTAATTTTGCGAATATGTATATACGAGGCATGTTTTTTAAGTAAGTACAGTTTTGAAATTGAAAAAAGATGTGCTATGATATCTCAATAATTTTATTTTTACATGAAAGCCTGTACCTTAATCTACTTTTCTACATTATTTCCGTCAATATTGAGGCACTTGTCACAACCCATTGTACCAGTTTTGGATACCCTCCTCATAGAAGTCTGCCACCTGACTTGTTAACCCCTGCATCACCACAGTTTTGACTTCGTCACCTTGAAGATGCTAATCGCCCAGGTGTTTCTTCAAGTGCAGGAACAGGTGGTAGTCACCAGGCGCAAGATCGGGGCTGTACGGAGGATGATCTAGAGTTTCCCATCGAAATTATGTGATGAGATCTTCGGTCTGATTCGCCACATGCGGATGGGCATTGTCTTGTAACTAAACGATGCCCTTGCTCAACTTCCATGGACTCTTGCTTTGATTCTGGTGTGACGTAGGCCACCCATGTTTCATCGTCCATAACAATTTGGCTTAAGAAATCATCACTGTCGTTGTGGTACCGCTCAAGGAAAGTCAATGCACTGTCTAAACGTTTGGTTTAGTGGACATCCGTCAACATTTTCTGTACCCAACGTGCGCACAATTTTCGGAAATTAAAGTGCTCGGTCACAATGCCATACAAAACGCTATGAGAAACATTAGGAAAGTCATCCCACAAGGAGGAAATCGTAAAGCGTCTGTTTTCTCTCACCTTATTGTCGACTTCCTGCACCAAACTTTCATTAACGACCTAAGGACACCCACTCCGTTGTTAATCATGCACATTTGTGTGGTCATCTTTAGATGCTCTCACCTACTTTCTTACCAGTCCATCACTCATAATGTTTTCTCCGTAAACTGCACAGATCTCACGATGAATATCGATCGCTTTTAGGCCTTTAGCACTAAGAAATCTTATAACAGCTCGTACTTCACAGTCGGCGGGACTCAACGATTATCAGAGGCATCTCGAACACTCAGTACACAACGTAAACAAGGAAGAATCAGACCAATGGCGCCAGTGCGTAGATTAAGGTACAGGCTTTCATGTAAAAAAATTATTGAGATATCTTAGCACATCTTTTTTTTAAATTTCAAAACGGTACTTACTTAAAAAACACGCCTCTTATGTGGAAATTAAATTGCGCTTTCATTTACATTGTATATGTATTTTTGTAATATTGTGACAACATATTAATTGATTTGTGTCCTACAGCTTTTTTTCATGTATTGACCTTAACTAGGCTCTGGATAATTGGTCTAAACATTGCCATTTTCGAGTAGTCTACGCATTTTTCAGACATTTTAGAATGTTTCAATGTCATAGATATTGAAAATAATTAATTTTCGACTCTATTGTGTTTTACTGCCGTAAGTGTGATCGGAAACTGCTGTTATTGTATATGAAGTAAGTCTCTGTCTTTTGCAATAACAGCAATAATTGGCAATCATTTGTTTTTTCTAGTGAATAACATGATGTGTTACTTTTGTTCCTCCTAAAATGGTGCTTGAGAACAATTTAAATACGGTAATATTTAATGTGAGGTGTGTATTGACTTTCATAAAGAGTAAGCCTAATTAGTTACATTCTGTCTGTTTATTTGCTTGTATGCTTGACTGCTTAACATAGTATTTTAACTAACATGTAGGTTTCAGCAGTTATAATCCTGGTCATGTTAGTTTTTTACATGTAAAATACTTAGGCCTAACATCTAAAATTTCAACAGTTATCAGACATGGGAAATTAGCATTAGTGTTCATAATTGAGAATTTTGGGCATTAATTTGGTGAATATTTGTATATGTGGAAATTAACTTGCACTTGCTTTTATGTTGCAGATATATTTTTGCAATATTGTTAAATAACATTAATTGATTTGTGTCTTACAGTATTTTTGTGTATTAACCTCAATTAGGTTCTGAATACTCAATGTAAACATCATACCTTTTGCACTGCCTACATATTTTCCAGACATTGTAAAGTTTTTCAACATAAGATATTAAAAACAATTAGTTATACGACTCTGTTGTGTTTTTTAACCATGTAGCCATCTGTTGGTGACCAAGAGAGCTACTACTCACAGTTCAAAGAACGAAATGTCCACATTTATACAGTGCCGCCATTTATTGGTGGCATTAATAACAGCAAGGAAATCGTGGTACGAAGATTGAACATTGCTCTTTTTCTATACTGCAGCCATCTGCTGGTAACAGGAGTACTTGTTTTCCAAACTGCAGCTATTTGCTGGCGATAGGGGCAACTAGGATGCGAAAAAGCACTTGATTTTATTTTACATTTTCAGGTTTTGTGGGTTAGTACTTAAAGTGAAATTCATGTTCAACAAATATGGATTCCTAATTTGTTATTTATATTTCATATGCAAATGTTTGTTTTTAATTATTTATAGAGAAATATGCTACCCACTCATTCTAATATTCTATGACTAATGACCTATAGTTACAAATGAAATTTATCAATAGGACTAATGAGCCAGTCCTTAAAACAATTTTTTGGAAATCAGTGAGGCGAAAATAGGTATCAGATTTCTTGACTGTTCAGATACTTTACCATATTGGGCTGCTGAGCAGGGGCAAGGGAGCCGTGTGGTATGGGGATCTCCTCTTTCCCTCCCCTCCCCTCCTTGGTCTTGGCATGTGGCTGGATGTTATAATTCTAGTAATGGCCTTGGGGAGAAGGCAGTGTTGATGCTGCTATCAATGACACATAACATGTAGAATTGTCTCAGCTGTAAAATGATACCACAAATAACAAAAGGGCTGATGCTGATGTCAGCAACTTTTGAGCCAGAATGAGCACTGCCATACTACTACCAGGTGCATCTGGAGTGCTCAGTCGCTGCCGTCAGAGCCACCTCCACATAACTGTCTGTTCTTCTCAATCTATTCACTTTTCCCCTAAGGGACTCCATCACGCGAGTGCTGTTGGAGCTGCCAAAGATAAGCATTCCCACCCTCTGCACTTGTTCAGACCTATCAGGAAGATCAGCGCCAGTCCCAACAGACGAGGTGTCCTTTGCTAGCTTAGATGTACCTCCAGTAGTGGACAAACCTTCAATGCGGAGATTTCGGACCCTGCCTCTGTTCGCCATTCACCATCAAGTAAGTGTTGACTGGCGCCAACAAGTGAATTGGAAGATAGTGTGACATCAGAGATCCCAGGCGAAGCATTAGGCTCAAGAGGTGCCATGGTATTCGTCTGAGGTACTTCTCAACAGCAGCAGCCCCAAGCAGCAGCCTGTTGGCTGTGGACAACACAGTCTCCAACTGTTTATAGACCTCAGGCAATTCCCCCACATCTAACAGAACAGGCACGATCACTATCCATCTTTAATCAGTTTTCGTCTGTACCACAAAGAATATAACAGTAACCTAAATAGTCATTGAACGAAATTTAAGTACTGCTGTCACGCTACTTGTCAACTCACACAACGCAAATGCACTAAAATTTGCGAACAACCTTAGAATATGTTTGTACACACTAGGAAACACAGTTAAATGCGCAGATACAATTCACTTTTTCACAAAAGCACTTAAGAACGAATACTAAATTAAATCCTGGGTATAAACAAAAACTCCTGCTGTTGCTGGAATATGTGCTGGGTTCTGCAGCTGGAAGGAGGAAGATATGCCAGCTTGTAAATGAAGTCACAAGCAGGGAAATAACAACTAGTAGGAAAGCAGCAATAAAACCAGTTGAACAAAGAAGCGGCTATAGAACCAGTCAAATCTAAGGAAGCGAAAGAAATGTCAAATAAAAAGATAATAAAAGTAAGGTCAACATCGTCTCTGAAAAATGTGAAAAGTTGTCTAGGGAAAATGTGTACATAAAACACCAATTATCTACTCTAAGTCTGATTTCAGTGTTTGAGAAGAAGCAAGTGAATTAGTGAATATGTGTTAAAATGTCAGAAGTAAGTCACATTGCTGGATAGATAATTAATATATTTTGCCCAAGTAAGCTAGAAGTGTTAGAGCTTCGAGCAAAAATTTGTTCAAAATGTATACATGTCATAGAAATGAATGGAAAGAATAATTATTACTTTAAGAATATTTTAGATTTTATAGTGGAACTGACCCGTTTCTATTGTTCTAGTGGTCTAGCAGAAAGAGGCACATCCGACAGGGTAACAGAAGACCAGTTTGTGTTAAATACACGTATATATTAGACAATAGATTGGTACACATACAGAACTGAGTGTTGATAACCGAAATTTCATAGTTGACAAAAAGCTGTGGTAGCACATTTGAGGCAATGTGTTTCAGCATCGATGTTTTCATTTGTCAATAGGATCTGCCTTGGCAAAGAAAATATTTTACATTCTCCAGAAACTCACTGATGACATAAGGATTTCCTCAGACAACACAAAAATGGGCTGATATGTATTAAGGGCATTTTTTTAGTGAAATCAAGTGTAATCTCTTTTCTTTCCTATATACATAAATTGAAGTTCCCTGCTCGCTGAAGTTTGTGTGTTCAGGATAACCACAGGAATTATTGTATGGATTCTGATCTTGTTTTGACTAAATGAAAGAGTGATTTACAAGGAAGGTCGTGTACACTAATTTATAAATATTGCTTTGAAATTGGCAAAACTACGTTGAATTAAAATCAACTGCCGCTGTGAAAACAATGAAGTTGCCACCCAGTGGTACAGCTATCCCAACACAAGAAAGCAGCATAGCTTGGCTGGTGGTGTAGCAGTAAAGCACGTGCCTGAAAACCGAAAGGTCGCGGAATCGAGCCCCGGTCGAACGACGGATTCTTCACTTGTATTTTAACTTAGTATTGATCTCTCGTAGATGTGGACACTCGCCAGTAGCCATACATGGTCCAGATTCGATGTTTTGAGTGCAGATCTCTTTTACTGGGCGGCGAATTGAACCAGTGGTGTTGTAGTGGTAATTGGAAGATCACAAAATCGCATCCCAGTAGGTCTACCGTTTTATCTCTGTTATTTTAACCTATCAATCACCTCTCAATGATAATTTGCTAGAGAGACGCAAGTCGCCGTAATAGACATCCAATTGAAAGGCTAGCACGAGTACATTGACCCACACTAAATTTTTAGGGGGATGGGCTACTTATGATACCATCCAAGGAGCATGCAAAGCTATAGATAGGTCTACTAGCAGACGATTCTCACTTGCAAGAAACACTGTCCAAAGCAGCGATATGCTGTACATCAAAATCACTGACATCTATTTGCTATCATTATTTCGTTTTGTGAAATTACTGACCTAGTGCTCTTTTCGTAAACAATTTACTCCTTGTTATAAACGGTCACCACATATGTAGGGGACGAAATTTGGAGACATCAGCTTATTTGATTAGATTAGATTAATACTTGTTCCATAGATCATGAATATGACACTTTGTAATGATGTGGAAAGTGTCAGGTCAATAAAAGATGTCTGTACAAGATATTACATTACACAAAATATTGCATGACACTAATGTTTAAGTTGGTTTTTTTCCCCTCCCTTAATTTATATCTAAAAATTCAGCCAATGAGTAGAAGGAGTTGTCATCTAGAAATTCTTTTAATTTATTTTTAAATGTTGGTTGCCTATCTGTCAGGCTTTTGATGCTGTTTGGTAGGTGACCAAAGACTTTTGTGGCAGCATAATTTACCCCTTTCTGTGCCAAAGTCAGTTTTAACCCTGCATAGTGAAGATCATCCTTTCTCCTGGTGTTATAGCTATGCACACTGCTATTACTTTTGAACTGGGTTGGATTATTAACAACAAATTTCATAAGTGAATATATATACTGTGAGGTTACTGTGAGGAACCATAGATCCTTAAATAGATGCCTGCATGATGACCATGGGTGGGCTCCAGCAATTATTCTGATTACACGTTTTTGAGCAATGAATACTTTTCTACTCAACGATGAATTACCCCAGAAGATGATGCCATACGAAAGCAGTGAATGAAAGTAGGCATAGTAAGCTAATTTACTGAGATTCTTATCACCAAAATTTGCAATAACCCTAATAGCATACGTAGCTGAACTCAGACGTTTCAGCAGACCATCAATGTGTTGCTTCCAGTTTAACCTCTCATCAATGGACACACCTAAAAATTTTGAAAATTCTACCTTAGCTACAGACTTCTGTTCAAAGTCTATATTTATCACTGGAGTTGTGCCATTTACTGTAAGGACTTGTGTTTTATCAAAATTTAAAGAGAGTCCATTTGCTGAGAACCACTTAATAATTTTGTGAAGAAACATCATTTACAATTACGTCACTTAGTTCTTGGTTTTTGGATGTTATTACTATACTTGTATCATCAGCAAAAAGAACTAACTTTGCATCTTCATCAATGTGGAATGATAAGTCATTAATGTATATCAAGAACAGTAAAGGACCTAAGACCGAACCCTGTGGGACCCCGTACTTGATAGCCCCCCCAGTTTGAGGAATCAGCTGTTGCTTTAACATTACATGAGCCACTTATTTCAACTTTCTGCATTCTTCCAGTTAAGTATGAATTAAACCATTTGTGCACTGCCCCCGTCAAACCATAATTATTTAGTTTATCTAAAATAATTCCATGATTTACACAATCAAAGCCCTTTGAGAGATCACAAAAAATACCAATGGGTGATGTCCGGTTATTCAGAGCATTTAATATTTGATCAGTGAAAGCGTATATAGCATTTTCTGTTGAAAAGCCTTTCTGAAAACCAAACTGACATTTTGTTAGTACTTTATTTTTACAAATATGGGAGGCTACTCTTGAATACATTACTTTCTCAAAAATGTTTGATAGAACTGTCAGAATTGCTCAATTGAAAACTGTTATTGTGTTTATTGTTTCTTTAACGTGATTAATTTTGGTTACACCAGAATGAAATTTACAGACTTTAAATTAATTCATGTTCAATTATTGCTTAAAGAACCTAAACAAAACTGAAGTTCATGCTGGTCTTTAGGCTTTGGTTGCTTTAATCTTGAACTTTGAGTGAATGGATTTAATTTTAAAAAAGTTAAGGAAAGTCTGAAACAATGTGACCTGTCAAAATTTTGAGACTACTTTTCATAAATTTATACACAACATCACCATTGCTTCAAATGTTGCAACTTTTCAGCCAGAAATTATTAACTTTAAGAAAGGATTTAAGACAAATGAGTTAGGTGCTTCAAACGAAATGGTAACACTTGTTAGTAGTTCACTGTCTATAAATTACATCAAAATCACTTTTCACACACTTTAAATTAACATGAGTCTGTCTGTCTTATGAAATACTAAAGAATAAAATGCCTATAGCTTGCCTTGGATCATGAAGTGTGGCTGAGGACATGCTAAGGTAGTGCTGCATATTTTTTGTCTCTAATATACTGGATAGCCTGATGTACCATAATGTCTACCCTTGAGCAGCATACTTGAAATAATACAGTGTATTATTTGCAAAATCTAATATTTCCTGAAAATATATTTCATCAACAGCAGTTTTGTAATACAGGTGACCTTCATTTTCAGAAGTGCTAGTTATAATGTTTTGTTGCCATCATTTGTATTAAAGTTAGCGCAAATACTCAACATCTTGCAGAGTTCACAATGACATGAACTCCCACTGTCACTATCAGCAGGCTACTCTCTACACTTCAGTCTTCCTGCAATGTGTCTCTTACTGCAACCAAGCAAGGTGGCGCAGTGGCTAGCACACTGGACTCGCATTTGGGAGCATGACTGTTCAATCCCACGTCCGGCCACCCTGATTTAGGTTTTCCGTGATTTCCCTAAATCGCTCCAGGCAAATGCCAGGATGGTTCCTTTGAAAGGACATGGCCGACTTCCTTCCTCATCCTTCCCTAGTCCGATAAGACCGATGAGCTCGCTGCTGGTCTCCTTACCCAAACAACCCGACCTCTTACTGGAAAAAATGCCTTCTGGAAACAGAAAACTGTAGGGCATATGTGCCACCCTTTCTCTCCTCTGTCCACTGGGACAACCTAATGTACAGTTCCCCCAAAAAGAAAATGTGTTTCCAGAATGGAACGAGAAGGGAATGGCTTGGCTGGCCTTATGCCTAACTCATGCCTAATGGCTGCCACAGTTCCGTTGCAGAATACTATGCACAATATAAGAATTATACCCAAAGTATGAGGTCAGAACTTTACATTTTGTGTTTATTTATATAATTAAGGCCAAATATACAATATTAAGTGAGCTTATAATGTCACAAAGTTCTGATTACATCTCTTTGTAAATGAGCATCATTAAAATTCATACATCAATCAAGTCATAATTTTGTAACACACTATTAGTAATGTGAACTAACATTGTTCTGTTACAATTTGGTATCCTAACTAAGGTACTATATTTAAAAAATTTTATATTTTGATATACATAGCATCCATGTTAGCGATCTGTTGCCTCACATCATTCTTGCATTAAGTTTTTCAGATTATAATTCTTCTTAAATACTAGAAATATTATATTTTATGGCACCTGTTAGTGACACTTTCATTGTGTGCAGATACGTCAGATGATGTAATGTAGATTCCAAATCTATCATGAATATTGTATGAATTATCAACATCAGTAAATGCAGCCTGAGAAAGTATACAATTTTAAAACAATATTGGAACACATTTCAAGTTTACATATAAACAAATGTAATTTACTGACTTCAATTAATTCTCACCAAGTATGTCACTTTTATCGATCACCAAACCCAAATTAGCTACTGGCTTAGTGATCTGATGTAAAGGCTCTGCCACCAAACACATGCACACTCACAAAACCTCAAAATATGTCTTGACACAGTGACAGTGCCTAAGCAGGATTCTGTGCAAGTGCATGGAAACACACTTGCTAAGTTTTTCAAGGCTTTCTGTATTAACAAAATAAGTTTACTGATCAGTAAGGATCAGTCACTCCAGACTCCACACACACAACACTTAAAATATCTACAGACTCCCAATTTTGCAAACGTCATATTGCTACACGAAATTATTATAACGTTCTGCCCAATCAGGCCAATCAACCTTAGAAGTAGAATTCAGGCATTTTCCATCGGCTATTTCCTGCTCCTGCTGATAGCAGTTTTCAGCAAAGTACTGCATCCTGCCAGAACTTTGAGGAGGTTTTGAGGATGTTCTTCCTGGTAGGTTTTAGAAACACACCTGCCGTCAATGGAAAATCACAAGTTCAAATGCCAAACATTGCCACCAACTTAGGAGGGTTACAGAAAGACCACCACAAAGCTGAAAAAAACGACCCTACTGCCAAGACTGGAAACCGGCTCTGATGTCAACAACAGTGAGCGAGATGAGTTGACAGGTGCAGCTGGGAAATGATAAAGTTATAAATTACAAACACTTCATATTTTAGTAAACTTTAACAAACAAAATCATGAAATAGTAGCAACTTTATAAGTGGATTTATTGTCGACTGCTAGTCGTTTTAAAATCTTGTCTTTGCATTTTCTGAGAGAGAGACGCATTTTATTGAACACAGAAGAAACTCGTAGAGCATAACATTAGTCACCCACTTAAATGAGCACACTGGTCACTCAGGAGGAGGTACCACATTGTCATGTGATCCTCTACTGCTGCCATAGCTCACGGCAGTGAAGTTATGCGATGTGCCTGTTGGTTATACAGAATAAACACAGAGGTGTGACGCAATGGCAAAAAGCAGCTATCATTTTTTGGGTATGTCCAAGAACACACCGTGAATGAAGTTGTCAGAATTGTTGGTGTATCAGTGCGGAGAGCCCAATTTGTCTACAAGGAATGGTGTACCACTCATAGTCTTGTAATACAATGCAAGAACAGTGGTCATAAAACAACCCTAGCTGACAGGGATTGGAGATGAATTTCACATATTGTCACTGACAATTGGTTTCAAATGTGACAGGAATAGCTCATGACTGTAAAAGTAGATCCACTCAACCCGTTTCTCACTGAATGTTGTGAAGGGAACTGCATGCAATGGACATCTTGAGTTGGGTACCTCAGTGGAGGTTACTACTCGCAGTGGCATGTAAGCTGCACATCTTGAATTGGCCAAACAACACATAAACTGCTCAGTAGCTGACTGGATAAATGTAGTGTGGTCCAGGATTTGCTATTTTATCTCTTTTCAGATGATTTAAGGAGTTGAGTGTACAGATGGGCAAATTTCAGATTATATTATGTTAGATTCAGTTTTCGCTTAATAGACTCAAAAATGAGATGATCCTTGAGGGCATAAAACATGTCAAAAAGTATAACATAAAAAACATAGAACATTTGAATATAATATACACTTCTGGATCATTTGTCAGAGAATTGTCAAAATATGTGAATACATTATGGGAAACTGGAACTGCTGATATTTACAGAGTTAATACACTGCCAGAATGAAACACAGTTATGCACTTTTAATAAATTTAGCATACACAAAATATCTAATCTTGACTGTCGTGACCAAGTGCTGTCAAATTGAAATCCAACAGACATTTTTACTTAAGCTAGTCTAATACTACCTGTTAAGATATTCATCTGTAGAGTAGCAGTTGCCTACCAAAAAGTCTTCCCAACTCTATTTCAACTGTGCTTCATTTGAAACTAAGTTTTTAATGGTTGCTGGCAATTTATTGAAAATGTGTTTTCCTCAGTACCTGATCAATTTTTTAGATCAAGGTAAACGATTTTAGATCTTTATGTAAATTGCTCTTATTGACACTATATTTTGAGCTATTGGTTGGAAACAGAGATGTATTATTTGCAACTGATTTCATTAGGGAATAAATAACTGAGAATCAGTGGTTACAATGCCCAGTTCCTTGAACAGTTTTCTACATGCTGTTCTTGAATTTACACCACAAAATATTGTTATTACACGTTTTTGCACTCCAAAAACTTGGTCTGATGAGTTACATTAAAATATGATCCCATATGACATAATAGAATGAAAGTAACAAAAGTATGCAAGTTTTTTTTCATATTTTATCTCCTACATCTGACACCAGCCGCATTGTTAATACAGACTTGTCTATGCACTTCACAAATTCTGTGGTATGCCCTTTCCAACTGAATTTATTGTGGAATTGTAAACCCAGAAATTTAACACTCTCAGACACTTCTATCTGTATGTCTTCGTATGTCATACACATGCTGGAAGGAAATCTCTTACAGGCTCTGAACTGAATATAGTGGGTCTTTTCACAGTTTAATGACAGTGGATTAGTTTTAAACCATTTATTAATGTCAGTGAAAATTTAATCAGCAGCTGTTTCTAAAGCTATACTTGACTTGCTATTTACTGCAAGTTTATATCATCTGCAGACGAAACAAACTTAGCTTCTGGCAACACAATAAACGAGAGGTCGTTAAGGTACACGAGAAAAAACAGTGGACCCAAGATGAAACCTTGAAGAATACTATATGTAATTAATTCCCTATCAGATGACGACTGATTGCTTACTCCACAGGTGTCTTGCAAATGCATTCGTTTCCTGTTAGTTAGGTAGGACTCGAACCATTTTACAGCACTACCAGTGGCACCATAATATTCTAATTTACTTACGAGAATGCTGTGATTTACACAAAGGCTTTTGACAGGACACAGAAAATGCCAGTAACATCTAACTTGTTATCTAACGAGTTAAATACGTTCTCACTGTATGTGCAAATAGCTTTCTCTCTATCGAAACCCTGAGGAACCCATACTGTGACTTGGACAATATATTATTTGCAGTCAGATTCCTAAGTAGATTATGAGACGACTAACCCATAGCATGGAGAGTGTAGTTGGGATGGAGTTGGTTCTGTGATGTTTTGGGCGTGTTTTTCTTACAATGACATGGGCTCACTCAATAAAGTTGCTGTGTAGACGAACCAGAATGTTTATTTCAACACACTCTGTGGCCAAAAGTATAATTCTGTTCTACATCGCCATGATGAGTATGCTTTACAGCTGCGCATATGTGTTAGTTTGACGAACAGGACTCTCGACTAGCTCTTCCAGGAAACCGATCTTAATGTCATTGAAAATGTCTGGGACTATTAGGAACAGCAATTGAAACGTAACACTCAACATCCACGCAGTCTATCGGTACTAGAAGAAACTCGTGGAACTCTTCTTCGCCGAACTGTGGCCATTATCAAGACAAGAGGTGGTGTTAGACGATGAATAGCACAAAAAATTTTTCACCACCAGGGTACAACACGCTATACCGCCCTTTCCATTTGTGTTTCTACTTTAATCATTTATTTACTCTAAAATGATACTGAGTTCATCTTTCTTTATCAGGAGAAACTATTTATTAGTCCTCGAGCTGTATTGCAACGGTTTTTCGTACACAATTTCGTGTAGAATCATTGCGGAAACAGGGGGCTCCGATTGCAGTGATGTCCACAGGCACATTGTTTCTTCAGCACATCTCTGGTGGAGTAACCTGCACTGTGGTATTTGCCGGAGTTATATACTGAAAATCTTTGACAATTGCGTAAATTCATAGGAATAGACAATTGAAAATGCAAGGCACAGTAGTGGCCGTGGTTAACCTTAATGTTGATGGTTTGTGTTGTGTGAAATGTTCAGAAATGTTAAATGTTCTTCAAAAACAAATAATAAGGACGTAAACAGTGATGAGAAGAATGAAACTGGCGATGTAAAGAATAGTGACACATCTCAAAATACTAACCAAGGCTCCTCTCTTGACTCTGATTACTCAGAAGAAAATTGGGGATATGATTTGTATCCTGAGAGGAGAGGAAAGTATCGACCCACACTGAGCAGTATTTTACTCCGAGGGGAGGGAACAGAAAACATCGACAAAGTGAAATGCGAACGGAATGTGTATTCGTGTGTGAAGAACAGTAAGTGAAACATGCTAGTACACGTAAGCAAGAGTAATACGTGACACAAGTTTGTGGGTGGTTTTCGTAATATGACATGGATATATCTTATTTAGTACCCTACGTTACAGATGCATTCGATAGAACCCAGCAGATATAAACTTTTGTTTACCACTTTCTTGCAACTGTATGTATTGTGGAGATGTTATGATGCTCAGATGCCCCAAGTACAGTTGTGTAGACAGTTAGTAGGCCTATTAGGTGCGGTCTGTCTTTATGGAGCTAGACTTGTTCATTACGTCGATTTCAGTGTGCACTAAGGATTGTAGAAACAGTAAATTTACTGAACACCTACTGTTTTTATGAAACAGCTAATGCATGAAATTGTTTAATTTTTCTCACCGATAAGAGCACGGATGTCAGAGCTTTGAACAAGTTACAGTAATAGTAACTTAATTAAGATGGATTTGGGCGTTTAATTACTTTCCTTCATGTATAGGCAAGTCTTGAGGTTTTTGCTTAAACACTGTGACACTTTTGAGAGCTTTTATCAACATAACATATTAAACCATGATTAATTATTTTCTGATTTGACTCTCACACACACGGCTCGGGGGAATTTGGAATTACCTTGCTGTAGGCCAAACGTGGTTAAAAAATAAAAATATTGGTTTGTACATGTTGTTTTGAACTCATTTTTAAATACAAGTTGTTTTTGTATTACTAAGCATGCCAGCCTGGCTCTAAAAGTTTGTGATTATTTACATGGTCATCCATTGATCGTCTCACACTGAGGGTCTAGTGCAGCAGGGGATACAACCCGTCGGCTTTGGACAATGACGTCACAAGTCGCCAGATAGCAGTTTACCATTTTCGCTTTTGCTGTTATGTTTCAGTTTCGTTTTTTTTACTGATTGCTTCATAAAGTGGATCTGTTTATTCTATCTCGTGAGATTTTTTTTTAAAAAAGCCAAAAACCACTTATCAGCCACTGAAGGGAGCTACAACACTAAGAAGAATCGCTTCGCGATTGGCGACTTGTGACGTCAATGTCCAAAGCCGACGGGTTGTATCCCCTGCTGCACTAGTCCCCACACTGATATAGATTTTGATATGATGATACAGTGAAAGTAAATAGCTCAAAATATACATACACACAAAATATATAAGTATAGTACTTAATTTTATGAGGCTTGGGTAGGATTTGAAAACAGATCAGTGCTAAGTACATATTCCCTGTCTTTATAGAAATACACACAGAAAGAGAGAGAGAGAGAGAGAGAGGTGCTCCATGAAATTTAAATAGAAACTGCCCTTGAGCTATTGAGTAGATGTATTGGGAAATTAATTTGTTTATTACATAGATACGAATAAATATTTTAATCTTTTGTAACTGAATGTTTATTATTTTTAACCAAACAACTTTCACCCATTTGTATGAGGCCTGATCTGTCATTCTTTTATCACTTATTCTTTTCATGTGGCCATTGGCTCTTACATAGGTGCAAGATAAATGCAATTTAAGTTTCCAGTTAATTCTCTGTATGTATCTCAGGTGGGCATTTCACTGGGCATAATTATGGTTACTGTATACCACACTTGACCCTTCTGCTTATCTACAAGTCACACATAAAAGTACCAGCTGAGGAGGGTTGGCTACAAATGTTAACAATTTAAAAAAAGTGTGTAAATGCCTCAGCACAGCTGTGGGGATATATATCAAAAATTTGTGAAAGCATAACAGGAGTACTCGACAAATTCTATGGCAGATATTACTAGAGAGTGTCATATGTTTCGTGTAGTGACAGTGACTGTAAAATTTAAGAGTTGTAATTTTTACATAACACCATTTGCGACTAGTAAAAAAAGCTTTATCTGCTATCAGTTTCAACACATCTGGTGAGCATAAGGCAACATTCGAAATATTATTGCAGGCTATATAGTGTCATTACTTTTGTGACATCAACAATAAAAATAAAGTGATAAGAATCCAATTCGATTAACTGTTTCGATAAAGGTAAATTGTATTTATACACTTAGATAATCATACTTCATTACCAGTTTTCATATTTGCTGTTGTTCTGTGGTGAAGTGCACTCTGCATACCGAAGTAGGTATATTAGTGGTTTTTTTCCCTTCCACATTCCATCTGTTGTTGTACTATGAATGGGGAATTTTAGGCGTTACAGAAGCATCCAATTCCACCTGTCTGCTGTGACCCATGATGTCATCAATATGGTGGAAACTGGTAGTTCCAGTCTATACAATATGGTGACAATGACATCACTGTGTACACACACATCCACGAGGATCTCCTCAGCATGGATCTACGGAACGGAAAATCTAATCTAATCTAACACCAACAAATGCAAACAAAATAAAAACTGAACAATAATGTCTCACTCCAAAAATAAAATGAAACTAATGGGACAGCCATGGAAAAGTGGGTGTTTAGGGCTGGTACAAGCTAAATATAAAACAAATAAAAAACACCACACCATCTGAAAAAAATAATATAAAAAAAGTAAATTACATCATTCCACTACACCAACAAAACCACAAGAATTGGATAGTTGCCTTGACCTGTATAGTTCAACCATAACTATTGATATCAGAAAACCAAGACCTGCAATCCCTGAAAAGTGGTATAATACATTTCTCTTGACCTATATAGCTAAACTGCAGCTACTGATACCAAAATACCAACATCTACAACTCCGAGAAGTGGAATGCAAACCCCAATAACCCAAAAACCACATGTTCATTACATGAATTTAAACACGACTGACCTACGGTAAATACACAACAGACAAAGCATCACAATTAGGCCTACTGTAGAATAAAACCAAAACAAAAATTACTTACCAACGAAAGAGAAGCAATGAAAGACTTTTTTCCGCACAATAAAACCAAACTAATCAGACCTAAAAAATAAAAGGCCCTTAGTAACTCACTGAAAATACTTCCACAATCCACGTTATCACACCAACTACCTAAACTCAAAACCATGTTAGCACGATGACAACCAAAACTTAAATGAACCCAATACCAAATGTTAAACACAGCACAACCATCACCAGAGGGCACTATCAAATACAACAACACAAAATCTACAAACATAACCAACTCAAAAACACGCTATAATGACATCACGCACCACACCACCAATACGTCACGGGTCAAAGCAGACAGGTGGAATCAGATACTTCCATTGAACAACATTCAACTGCACGCTGTACAGTGAATTGTGGAGTATAATTGATATAGGTAGCTAATTAGTAATAATTATGTAAGACTTCTCTACTGTAATTATAGCACAATGAATGTAGCTGTGTATAATACAGTTAAGATAGCTTGTTGCTGAGGGTATTACTAACCATAAAGAGAGGGGGGGGGGGGGGGGGAAGAAAGATGCAGGCACACAACATAGGTACAAAATTATAAAACTCCTAAGATTAAAAACAATTTGTTAAAGGCTGAAATAAATGTCATGTGATTCCCATCCAGGTGAAAGCATGTCAGCATGATATAATTCCAGAAACTTGTATGTCAGTGTCACTACATTAATTGTTAAATTGTAATTCAGAACATGTTTTCCATTGTGAAAACAGATGACAGAGATTCTGGAAGACCTTCTACACAGTTTACCACTGCCACCTATTAATTGATTAAAAAAAAAATGTTTCTGCCTTCATAACAGTGTGTGTGCATTTGAATTGGCCATTCAAGTGGAAAGACGTCTTTTTAGTTGTCATGCCCATGTAGAATGCAGCATAGTGGCTGCAGCTAAGTTGGTAGCTCACATGGCTGCTTTCACTTCTGGCATGGCCTTTGATACTGTAGATGATGCCAGTGACAGCACTGAAGTAAGTCATAGTGGGAGGATGTATGGGACCACCGGTCACGCCAACGTAGCTGCAACCATTGTGCTACATTCTACGTGGGCATGTCAGCTAATAAGCTACTGCACACATGAATGGCCACTGCCATACCAACCAATCGCTGAACATTCCAACCAACATGATGTGCACTTTAATGACTACTTCAAAGTCTGTGCAATCTGGGTTCTTCCCAGCAACGCCAACATTTTCAAACTCTGCAAGTGGGAACCCTCCCTACAAAGTATCCTCATAAAACCCTGGCTTCAGCCTTCACTTATACACTCCTCTACTTGTCTGTCCCCATCTTTGTTTCCAGTCCCTTACTATATACGTCTTCCATCCCACCAACGCACCTATGCAGTCTTTTTCCCTCTTTCTACTTCTCTCCTTGCCCTTCCTCCCTTCCTTCCCCCTATCCTAGCACAGCCTCCTGATGCTGCATGTAGCAGCCCTATCCTGTCCCACGTCCATGCACACCTCCACAGGCAGCATTAGCATCTTCCCCCAGCTCTACTCCACCATTCCTTCCTGCCCCAAGCCTCTTCCTTAAACACCCCCCCCCCCCCCCCCCCCAGCTAGCTTGCTGCTCTCATCAGACATTTACAGATGGGCCTCAGTACCTGAAGACAGTGGTCGTATGTGCATTAATTTTTATTATTGTATCAATGTGTGTGTTTTCTACTTCCGAAGGTCTAAAGCTAAAATGTTTGTAGCATTCTTTTTTAATGTGCCTGTTTGTGTCTGAAAGCCTCATTTATGTGGTAAGCCCTTTCCATATAATTGTTATTTCATCCTAAACTTTCCATTGTTTGATGTGTATCTGTCTGGAGTGGTTCTTGGTGGTATGTGCCCGTAAATGTAGGTAAGGGGGAATGCAGATGCCAGACTTTGATTTATTGGAAGAGCCCTAAGAAACAATGATGTGCCCAGTGAGGAGGTTGCCAACAAACCCCTTCTTCACCCAAATCTTTCATATTGTACATCGTTGTAGGACCTTTTTTGTGATAGACCACCAAAGGTACATGGAAAACTTTAAAGAAGAGCTGTGTATTTCACCACATGTTTGTTTTATCAGTGAGAGAGATTTGCATAAATGCGTGACAGATTCAATTGAATATTTTAGAAGTAAGTTTAGTGTCGTGGAGAGATTTTCTTTTTACAAAATTCAGAAGTCCGTGTTCCATGTGAGTCAAGAAACATGTTGTTTCCTCTAATTTATAATTCATGCAATGAGTATGAGAACGAAATTAGACACATTCAAACATATCTTTCTTTCTTCTTATCCTCCTAGAATGGAAGAGAGAGGGAGAAAAACTAACATACAGATTACAAGTGTAGATGTAGAAGGAAATATCTCCATTCTATATATGTAAAGAATTAGAGCAACTGATGGGCACACCAAAGTTTGTTACAATTTTTATACCTCCTAACTGAAATTCATACTGTTTGATAACAATGAAAATACTCAATTATTGATAATATAATATAAACGGATAGATAAAAATGTCTACTCACAAACAGTAGCAGGGGAACACAAACAAACAAAAGGATATAATTTTTTTACAAGCTTTTGGAGCCAGTGGCTCCTCCTAGCAGAAGAGTTGAAGGGCAAAGGCAACTGGTCTGAAAGCTTGTAAAAATTTAAATCATTTTGTGTGTGTGTGTGTGTGTGTGTGTGTGTGTGTGTGTGTGTGTGTGTGTGTTCCCTTGCCGCCACTTGGTGAGTAGGTTTTTTTATCTGTCCATTTATATTATGCTGTAAATGGACAGATTCATTTATAGTATACTGTTTGATAAGCTAGATGGCATTTACAAGATGATAAAACTTGGTGTATCCACAGTTACTGTGGAAATGAACAAATGAAAATACAGTCTGGTATGTACCTAAAGATGTGTAAAACAACTCTGTTGTAAAAATACATGCCAACTTTGTTGGAAGTATCCTTCTGGATGTACTGCTGCATAAATATATTAAATATTTAAAATACTGTGCCCTGAGTAAGGACATTGCAACATTGGCTATTTTAGAACTCAACCCTCTAACGCTGCTGATTGCTGCACATTGTGGTCTCATGTGGTACTGAATCACCTGTGCGAGTGACCTCTGTGGTGCAGAGAAGTAATGTGCCTCGTAGTGATGGCGCACTTTGGTTGGCACCATAGTGAGGTTACATTACATTCTCATTGGTCCATCATAACACAGGTCTCATGCTTAAAGGGTTAAATATTTTGTTTGATGACATGGCAGTACACTGAAAATGGTTTAAATTGATAAGACTGTGAGTCGGGGAAAACATAAATAATTAACTGTCATCATAGCTGGATTTCGAGATCACAAGACAAATTGCAGCCATTTAAAGCTAAGATTTACAAACCTAATCAGCTGTAATGCCTCAACTCTTAATAGTATAATCTCCCAATGTACTGTATGTGAATGCCAAACTATCTGAGAGAAATGTGGTATGACTGCAGATGTACCAGAAACATCATAGTCTTCACTGCAAGTATGGGGTAGTCACTGATAATTTAGAGAGAGCAATGCAGGTTTGGTGCACATTCAAAAACTTCACTGTAAATTACTTTAGTTTGCACCTTCTTAAGTATGACCTCTCAGGTTGTATATACTAAATACTTCCTCTCAAACCAGTGAAAGAAATTCCAGTGCACCTGTGGGGGAAGTAAGTTTAGAAATACTGTACATTGTAAGCAGAGAGAACCTGTCCCAGGGACTGAAAATGACACCAAAAAATGATTTAATTTCACTTTTGCAATGAGCAAGAAATCTCAGGAAACGTGATCAGTGCTGTGAGGTTGGCTCAGATGTGTGAATTTAAAGTTGCTGATCAGATGCTTTTAATTTTGCACCCCCTCCGCCCTGTGAATAGGCACATTTTGTCCATGTAATTGGATGCCACGAAAGTCTGCCTTTGGAAATTTCTCATGGGTTATTTTAAAAATCTTACAAAGGTACACTTCTTAATTACTAAACTTTTGCATGAAAAATTTTTCCTTCATTACTATTGAATTACATCTAAATAGTAGTTTCAAATAATGCAGAGCATTTTTTGAGAATTTTCAAATTTTAGGCCGATCGCCAAACGAGGATTTGTGTCCATTGTACGCATGTAAGTTACACTGACATGAAATAAACACACTATTGCCTTGATCAGCTCTCTCCAACAATCAAGAAAAAATCACGATGACTAAAATAGGACTCGATGTGCAATGTCTGATCTGCCTTCAAAAGTCACTTTTCACATCTGTGATAAGAAGAGGTGAGTGGACTGGGAAAATGAACAAATGTGCTCAACAAACAAAAAGAACAATATCCAATACAAAGTCAAAAGCCTGTGATACATCCAGTTAGATGTAAAGGAATTGCAAGGGGACACTGCTTTCACAGTGTATGCCCATGTTGGTAGCCTAGTTGATAGAGAACAAATTTGGAAAGAAACTCAGAGTAAATGAGTGTTAAATAATTGTACTCACTTACAGAGATTAATGTGAAAGTTGGAGCAGGATGAATTCACTCCCAGGTTCTTCAAAATCTGGTTGATTGCATTTCTGATGCGGTAACTTTGAGAACAGTCATTTAATGATTGACGGTCACATGCTAACTGTGCCCACACTTACTCTGCTTCATGAATGAAAAAGTCACCTTGCTCACATACCTAGGTGAAAATATTACCACAATTCCTTTGGCAAAACCCTTTGAGATTGTAAATTTGTCCTTTCTTAGTGATTTGAAGAAGTCAGTGACATTTTTGGAACTGAAGGAATCCTCCAACACACTGTTACGTTGTAAATTCATCAGCTCTAGATGATGGCTGTCTGACACACATTCTGTGTCCATGGTAAATGGATTTGACTATATTTAACATCTCGCTGATCACTCAACATTTTGCCGTACTTTTCTCCTTAGTAGGCACCAACTGTCATTTCAAACATGAACACAGTGAAATATAATTCATGGATAAGAAAACTTTGGCTTACATGGTCTAATTCATCTTATTTGAATGGTATATAATACCGACAAGAAAGATAAAATTTGTATGCTATTGGAAACCATGAGATTTAGGGAAACATTTGTCTTTTCCTTCATTATCTAAGACAGAACCTATACTCACTGTTCTACACTTAACATCTTTTCTCTTGCTTTGTCATCAAACATGCCTTCCAAAAATGGATTAAACTGTCAGTGGTTGAGTCTTCTTTTACTCTTCTTTCCCTAATAAATTTCATAACTTTTATCAGGTTTTTGTGATAATTTTTGCTCCATTTGTTTATAAAATTTTATTGTTTCTTGAATGAAATCAATATTTGGCATGACATTTGTATTCTTTCATCTTTGGAAAGTTCCCCACAGTACCAGTAATGTTATGTTTTGGCTTGCTGCTTGAGACTGGATCTTTGAAAATAACAAATTAACCACACTGCCCAATCGCCAGCACCTGACAAAAAAGTGTTTGCTTCTCTTTTATCTCTTTATGCCTTTTTTTATTGCAACCTATCACATTGAAATACTGTGACAGCAGCTCACTGCGAGGGAAGTGACCTTTCCCACCTGTAGGTGCTTAACAACAGAACACTGTCAGACTCAGAAGGACAATACCACGGTGTCAGCTGCAACAACCACATTATTGGTTTCATATTTAATTTGTCTTTGTTAAAATGTTTTGCACTAACAATAACAAACAATTATTCAAGAAAAACCATCATTCATTGGTGATACGAAAACACACTGTTGTGGAATTACATTACGAGCAATCTTGATATTGTTGACGACTGCTGGGAGAGCTTGTTAATCCAGATTTAAAATAAATAAATTCGAAGCAGATGCTCTTCACATTCTGTGGACAGAAATGTAAAATGGGGCAGTTCTCAAAATGCAAAAAAGTGGTGTCCTATTACTGCATTACCAGTGAGTCACAGTTGGAATCGGTCAACTGGGTGTAACAATTTGTACAGATATGAAATGCAATGGTCATTTAGGTATAGCCACAGGTAAAGCAGATGACAGAGATTGGTTTATTTGTAGGTTACTAGTAAGGTGGAATCAGTCTACAAAGGAGACTGCTTACAAAACACTTCTACATTCTATCTTAGCATGTTGGTTAAGGGTTTCCAACTGACAGGGGATATTTAACATATTTAGAGAAGGCCAGAATGAATGATGGCATGTTTGTTTAACCCAAGTGAGATTGTCTCAGAAATTCTGAAAACCTGAACTTGCAGACACAGTATGCGCCAAGTATCCCATGACATGATAGCCCACATATAAGGTTTCAAGAACTATTATGAAGTGAATAATTTAGAAAAAATCTGTAGCCCCCTATATACTGCTCTCATAGGGACTGTGAAGAAAGGATTAGACTAATTACAGGGCACACACAAGCATTGAGGCAGTCTTATTCCTGTGTGCCATATGCAACTAGAATGGGAAGAGATGCTGATGAGTTACAATTATAAGTCCACTCTGCCATGCACTTTAGTGATTTGGAGAGTCTCTGTGTATATGTAGACAGGGTGATCTAACAATATGTGGACCAGTAAATAAATGCCTGTGGCTGGCCGAAGACTGTATGTGGCCCATATTTTTCCACCCCTGGTTTAGATGTTTCACTCAGACAAATAAATGATGGGATGATTGAGTGAACAAAGCCATGGCCACTTCCTTCCCTCTCCACCTATGTCCAGCTGAGCTATTGCTCAGCACTGTGTCAAAGATACTGTAAACTCTAATATCCCTTGCCTCTTTATTGTGAAAGACATACCATCACACTATCAACCAATATCACTTTCGCCACCTTTTTCAAAAATATATGAAAAGGTTGTGTTCATGTGTCTTCTTAAGCATCTGACTGCAAATAATATATTGTCCAAGTCAAAGGTTGGGTTCCTTTAATGGTTCTGATATAGAGAAGGCTATTTATCCTTACACTGAAAATGTACTTAATTCGTTAGGTAACACATTAGAGGCTATTGGCATTTTCTGTGGTCTGTCAAAAGCCTTTGACTGTGTAGAGCACAGCATTTTTGGAAGTAAATTAGAATGTTATGGCGTCACTGGCAATGCTGCAGAATGGTTCCAGTCATATCTAACTAACAGGAAACAAATGATGTCATAGTGAAATGTCTGTGGGGAAAGGAATCAGTTTTCATCTGATTGGGAATTAATTACATGTTGTGTTCCTTAGTATTCCGTCTTGGGTCCATTGCTTTTTCTTGTATACTTTAACGACCTCCTGTATGTTACATTGCCAAATTTTAAGTTTCTTTTGTTTGCAGATGATACAAACATTGCAATAAATAGCAAGTCTAGTACAGCTTTAGAAATTGCTGCTGATTAAATTTTCACGGACATTAATAAATGGTTTAAAACTAATTCCCTGTCGCTAAACTTTGAAGATACCTTTTGAAAGGACACACTATATTCAGTTCAGAATCTGTAAGAGATTTCCTTCTAGCATGTGTATGATATACGAAGATATGCAGTTAGAAGATATTGACAGTGTTAAATTTCTGGGATGACAGTTCAACAATAAATTCATTTGGGAAGGGCATACCACAGAATTGCTGAAATGTGTAAACAAGTCTATATTTGCACTATGAATGATGTCAGATGTAGGAGATACAAATATAAAAAACTTGCATACTTTGCTTACTTTCATTCTATTATGTCAATTGGGATCATGTTGTGGGGTAACTTGTCAAACCGAGCTAAAGTTTTTAGAGTGCAAAAGGGTGCAACAAGAGTCTTGTGTGGCCTAAATTCAGGAACATCACATAGACACTTGTTCAAAGAACTGGCAGTCTAACCACTGCTTCACAGTCTATTTATTCCTTAAAGTAATTCGTTGCAAATAGTATGTCTCTATTTTCAAACTGTAGCTCAATACATAGTATCTATACTAATATTGTTACATTCCATCCAGAAATAAGAACAGTCCACATAAAGACTTAAAATCACTTACCTTTGTCCGAAAAGGGGTCCAGTACTCTGGAACATTCATTTTCAATAAATTGCCAGCTGTCTTAAAAACTTCTGTTGCAGAATTCTACAGTGCCTCACTCTCCTCTCTCCCATGGATTTCTTCTGTGGGCCAGGCTGAAAACAGGCATGGGCTGTATATGGCCCACAGGCTGCCAAGTGCCCGCATGTGCTCTAAAATAATTGGTAGGCCGTTTATGTAGGTTAAGAACGAGAGGACCCAGTACCCGACTGTAATGGCACCCCACATGTTGTCTTCTTCCATTCTGAGGTTAGTTTCAGACCTGTAACGCTCTGTTCTAAGACCCCTCTGCTTTCTATTACGAAGGTAACACACCATTTATGCACAACACTTTAGTTTGTTCCAAAAGAATTTTGTGCTCCACACAATCAAAAACTTTGACAAGGCACAGACTATACCAACATGATAATTTCTCTTTTTTAGCTCTGCCAGGACTTCATTTGCAAGGCCTTATATTCCCTTCTTGATGGAGAAACTATTACGGAAACCAAACTGAAAGTCTGTTAACAAGCTCTGCTCAGGTAAATGAGTTGGTATTGTAGGCTACTTTCCCAAAGACTGAAAGGAGTGATATGGGGTTGTAATTAGAGGTGATTTGCTTATCTCCAGTTTTAGATATACATGACAGTGTAACAAAAGCTCCTCCTGGCAAATTAAAACTGTTTGTTGGTGACAGGACATTGCCTTTCTGCAGGCAAATGCTCTACCATCTGAGCTACCCAAGCAGGACTCACAACACGTCCATGCAGCTTTACTTCTGCCTCATCTCCTATTTTCCAAACTTCACAGAAGTTCTCCTGTGGAACTCACAGGACTAGCACTCCTGAAAAAAAGGATATTGCAGAGACATGACTTAGCCACCACTGGGGCCCCAAGTTCGAGTCTCAGTCCAGCATACAGCTTCAAACTATCAGGAAGTTTTGTATCAGCATACACTCTGCTGCAGAGTGAAAATTTCAAGTGACAGTGTATTTAACTTGGAGCAAATATGACCCAGGTTATAGATCGACTACAGAGAGAGCTTAAGGGAAGTTCCATAAACATAAAGACTTCAGGAACTCACAAGGGAAGGAAGAGACATGAGATTGCTGGGATACCACTGGCCTTGGAATATCACTTAATTGTGAGATCAGACATGTAAACCTTTCCATAACAGGATCATCATTAATCTTGCTATGTGTATTATGGTGCTGACCACTTTAGACTGTGCTGCTACACAACTACATTCATATCGTTTAGTCTGTAGTAGTTACCTAATGCCCATATGGAATACTTAGAAATTAATGTAACTGCTTTGCATTCTTCAATGGTGCGTTAGCCTCTGACATCAAATTCTGCCATAGCAAATCAAACACTAACCAGTTCACTGTGGAGAGAATGGAGCATTATTTGCTACCAAGTACTGAATGTTCTGCACAAAGCAAATAAGTCGACTTCTTCAATTGAAATCAAAGTTATCTTTAAGGAGATGTTTTCATGGTGATTTAGTTACAACATGCTTATTGGTTAATGTAGTTACATCCATTCAGTTTTTGCACAACCATCTTTTGTAAGGTTATTTAGACCTAGTGTAAACAACTCCATACAGTGAGATCAGAATTTATATTTTGTGATGACAGTATGTCTACCTTCGAAATCAGCCTTAACAATGCATCCTTCTCACTGCCCCACACCTTAACACCAACTCAAATTACAAATAGTGCACTGCTCAATCCTTTCATTATTTGCCTCCAAAGAGTAATTGTATCAAATCCAGCAATGGAAAATCCAGGATGGAATGTAACAATACCAGAGAATGAAAGTTGCTACCCACCATTTAGCGGAGATGCTGAGTCGCGATAGGCACAATAAAAAGATTCACACACTCATAGCTTTCGGCCATTAAGGCCTTTGCCAGCAGTAGACACACATACATACACGCACTCATGCAAATGCAAGTTGCGTTTGCGTGAGTCGATTAATTTGGCATATCGTAGAAACAGTGACAGCAATAAAGCTGGAGATCTAAATGACAGCAGGAGATAGCAGTTCCAGTAGTGTGTGGAGCATTTCCGTAAAGCCACTTCACCATTACCACGAATTTCAACTGTTCAAAAACAGCAGACAACTCTTGGACGATGTTCACGGTATGTACCAACATGTAGTCACCAGATAAAAAGGGATTAATTGTTTTATTTTTCACTTACACATTCAAATATAAGTATTGGGGCAGAGATATCGAAACACAAGCATTTACAAGAAAATTGCTAACCCTTACAAGCGCGTAATCTTCACTAAAACTACGAAAGTATACAAAAAAAGTTTCTGAACAAATCTAAGCAATCCATCATTTCTGTACAAACATGTGATCCTTCCTATGGAGGAACATTTCTTTGGCAAAACAAAGATAATCCTACTTAGAAAGTGAATGGATATCATTTAGTTCCAATATGATGGACATAGAGGAATTACGGGCTAAGCTTAAAGTGGTTGTAAATTGTGCTCTGGACAAGTGCATGCTGAGTAAATGTTTAAGGACAGGAAACACTCACTGTGGTTTAGTAACACAATTTAGAAAATGCTGAGGAACCCAGAGAATGTTGAACTGTCGGTTAAAAAAAGAACACAAATGATGATAGGCAAAAGTTAGCAGAAATTCGTGCATATGTAAAAAGATCAATACAAAACCATACAACTTCCACCATCATAACTTTTTGAAGGATCTTGCTTCGACCCAAGAAAATTCTGATCTTACACGCAATCATTAATCAAATTGAAGGCTTCTAACCAGTCACTCATTGAGCAGTCTGGTGTGGAAGTAGAAGATTACAAAAGGAAACCTTAAGTTTTAAATTTCACATTTAAAAAATCATTTACATAGGAGGATGCTATGAACATACTGTTGTTTGACTGTCACGCACACTCCCATATGGAGGACATAGTAATAGGCATCCTTGGCACAGAGAAGCATCTGAAAGATTTGGAATCACAGTTTGGTTTTACATCGTACGCAATGACATTGCCTCCTTACTTAGTTTGCATTTATCATGAATCTTTCGCCCAGTGCAGAGTCCCAAGTGACTAGAAAAAAGAGCAGATAACTCCTATATGCAAGAAGAGTGAAAGAACAGACCCACAAAATTACAGGCCAATATCCTTGCCATCAGTTTGCTGCAGAATTCTTGACTATACTCTTGAGTTTTAATATAATAAATTTTCTTGGATTGAGAAACGTCTTTCCACAAATAAGAATGGATTTAGAAAGAATCACACATGAGAAATTTAACTTGCGTTTTCCTCATGATATCCTGTGACTGTGGATGGAAGGCAATAGCCAATTTCAATACTTTTAGGTTTCTGGAAATTGTTTGACACAGTGTTGCAGTGCAGGCGTTTTACAAAGGTCCAAGCATATGGACTACATTCACAGATGTGAGAGTGGATTGGAGACTTCTTAAGTTATAGAACTCAAGTTCGACGGGGATTAGGGTATTGTCAGGAGCTTGCTAGGAGTGTAACAGGACCACTCTTATTTTCTCTATGTATAAATAACCTGACAGACACATTAAGCAACAAGCTGTGGCTATTTGCAGGTGATGCTGTGGTGTACAGGAAAGTGTTGTATTGACTGACTGTAGGAGGATAAAAGATGATGTAGACAGAATTTCTAGTTGATGTGGTGGAAAAATGGAAGTTAATGCAGATGAGCAGGAAATAAAATCCTGTAGTATTTGAATACAGCATTAGTAGTGTACTCCTTGACACAGTTACGTCAATTAAGTATCTAGGCATAATATTGCAAAGCAATACAAAATGGAACAAGCACATAATGCTGCTAATAGGGAGGGCAAATGGCCGACTTAGGTTTATTTGGAGAATTCTGAGAAAGTATAACTGATCTATAAAGTAGACCCCTTATAGTACTCTAGTGCACCCCATTCTTGAGTACTGCTCAAGTATCTGGGATGCCCACCATGTCGGATTACAGCAAGACGTCAAGGCAATACAGAGGTGTGCTGCTAGTTTTGTTACCAGCAGGTTCGATCAACAAGCAAGTATTACGGAGATGCTTTGTGAAATCAGATGGTAATCTTGGAGGGAAGACAATATTCTTTTCACAAAGCACTATAGAGAACATTACGGACTCTGCATTTGAAGCTGACTTTAGAATAATTCTACTTTCACTAATGTACCTTTCATGTATAGACCACAGTTATCAGAATACGACCACAATTATCAGATAAGACCGAGCGAGGTGGCGCAGTGGTTAGACACTGGACTCGCATTCGGGAGGACGATGGTTCAATCCCGCGTCCGGCCATCCTGATTTAGGTTTTCCGTGATTTCCCTAAATCGCTCCAGGCAAATGCCGGGATGGTTCCTTTCAAAGGGCATGGCCGACTTCCTTACCCGTCCTTCCCTAATCCGATGAGACCGATGACCTCGCTGTCTGGTCTCCTTCCCCGAAGCAACCAACCAACCAACCAACCAACCAATCAGATAAGAGAAATTAGGGCTCATACACAGGCAGGCAGATAGTCATTTTTCCCGCACTCTATTTGCGAGTGGAACAGGAAAGGAAATGACTAGTAGTGGTAAAAAGTACCCTCTGCTGTGCACCATATTGTGGCTTGCAGAGTATGTATGTAGATGCTGGTGAATAAGAATGAATGGCTGCAGGCAAAACTGTGTACAATTGTAAAACCTACTATTTTGCATCTGCCTTTACGTTGTAACAACAATCTGTAACTGACTTTCTAACACTTAAATTGGCTCTCATTACTTACGTAGCTTAAGGAAAAATGCTTCTTTATTCTCCTCAAAAACATTCTTTAACTGCTGGTACTCATTTCTGTTCGGATTACCTTTCTGTCTGTCTTATCAACTCTGTCTTGCTTTTTGATAATTTCTCTTTCACTTCTCTATTCCACCCTGGCCACGATCACTGCTTATACTCTTTCTCTAGTCTCAACTGGAGTACTAGCTATATTCTATGCAGTGATTTACTATTACCAATCTGTGCAGTAGCAAGAAACTGATTCCTTTTTGCCTCATGCTATTATTAGTGTTGGGCACTCCGTGAGAAGCAGTGCTAACCTTGTAGTCTTGCATCAGCAGGCATATTCCTACTAGTCTTGCATCAGCAGGCATATTCCTACTTTTCTTTCTGTGAAAAAAGGTATCATGGTTTCTTTTTCTTTAGGGAAGATTTTATTTATGTTATGAAAATGTTTCAATTGACTGCTTGAAGGTCATATTTTGATTTATTGACTTCATGTGTAGCATTACATTGTATAAGTATAAATAGCAATACTTTTCTGTTTTCAGGTCCTCTTGTGAAGCTCATGCTTGGAGCACTAAAGAGTTCTGGATGGTAAGGCAAATGCAACCATTTATAATAAGGCTATTTGGCCAGTTATTTGCCATATTCTGTTTGTATCACATGCTGTTCACATCCTGCGATGATATTTCATTCTTGTTCGTAGATTGTAAATACCATGTCTCATGACTTCAAGCCAGTTTTCATACTTATAGTGTTGGGATCTCACATGTTCTTAAGCCACACCCCTCTGTTGTAAGTCTGCTTCCTAAACAATGTAGGTTTTATTGAACACCAATTAAATACAAATGAATCCTAGAAAATGGCAGACCATGACTCTTCTTGAACTAAAAGAAACAAAGACATCTAGAGGATGATACCGCTTGGCAGTTAAAGTCCTCTAGATATTTACTGAATAACTCAAACGTTAGTGCTTGAGACCATTGTAACTTTGTTAGGCTGGAAAGCGCACTGATATGAACCATACTCTCAGTGCATGCATACGCCATTGGTGCATTCACAGTAAGCACACTATGCAGTCGAATGGATAACGGAGACAACACTGTATCAGGAAAATTGATGCAATCATGTGCAATGTCAATGGCTGGGAATTACAAGGTTATCATAAATAAGTCCACTGGAGAGCATGTAGTACACATCAAGAGGCCGAGACAGTTCATGGCTATCATTAAATCTGCCGCTGATGTTTGCCGACGTGACCTGGCACCAGTAGATGTATCACTCCTTGTCACACCCATTGACCTAACCGAATGCGTGGGTAATTATACTGATTGATCCGCCAATGTGTCCGATGGGATTACAAGAGCATTTACTCCCGCTCCCCTCCTGTTACCTGTCCATCTCCTCCAATTCATTAAGGCTAATTTTGGGAAAATGGTCAGCGTATATCTTGTGACACATTACTGATTGGTCAGGCTAAATCCCGTATTCTTTCCTTAATTATAGGAAACTGATTTTGAAGTTAATTAATCTTTGATAATGAAAGTACATATTTAATTTTTTGTCGAATCTCAGAATAAATGCTTTTATTTTCAGCCCAGTTGACATCAGACGGCACATATCCTGTGAAGTATGTGACATTTCCGTTACAGGTGGCTATGATCCAGAACTAAACCAGGTAAATGATTTTGGTAACCATGCAACAATTTTGAACCTATTCTACTTACGATTATTCTTTTCTCCTGTCTTGCTTTCACATAATCAGCTACCAGTAGCATCCAAGTAGCAGTTTAAGTGACTTGTACTCATAATTATGCAAAAACATGTTATTAATCTTGCTGTCTTTAAATAAATTGGAACCCCTTGACAGATTAAAACTGCATGCCAGACTGGGACTTGGGCCCGGAACCTTTTCCTTTTGTGGGCAAGTACTCTACCAACTGAACTACAGAAGCATGCCTCACAACTCGACCTTGCAGCTCGACATCCGCCACTCTGTCATCTCCTAAATGAATTCTTCTCTTTGTTAAATGTTATTCCAAGACAGTGTCTCAAATTTTGCTTTTTTGGATGCATTATTTTTCACTGGCATCAAAACGGGATGAAATTGTGGGAGTTGTGTGATTGCTTTCACCACCACATATACAGGGTGGTCCATTGATAGTGACTGGGCCAAATATCTCACGAAATAAGCATCAAACAAAAAAACTACAAAGAACGAAACTCATCTAGCTTTAAGGGGGAAACCAATGGCGCTATGGTTGGCCCGCTAGGTGGCGCTGCTATAGGTCAAACGGATATCAACCGTGTTTTTAAAAATAGAAACCCCCCCTTTTTTTATTACATATTCGTGTAGTACATAAAGAAATATAAATGTTTTAGTTGGACCACTTTTTTTGCTTTGTGATAGATGGCACTGTAATAGTCACAAACGTATAAGTATGCGGTATCACTTAACATTCCGCCCGTGCAGATGGTATTTGCTTCATGATACATTACCTTTGTTAAAATCGACCATTTACCAATTACGGAAAAGTTCAACATCGTGTTGATGTATGGCTATTGTGATCAAAATGCCCAATGGGCATGTGCTATGTATGCTGCTCGCTATCCTGGACGACATCATCCAAGTGTCCGGACTGTTCGTCAGATAGTTACGTTATTTAAGGGAACAGGAAGTGTTCAGCCACATGTGAAACATCAACCACGACCTGCAACAAATGACGATGCCCTAGTAGGTGTTTTAGCTGCTGTCGCGGCTAACCTGCACATCAGCAGCAGACAAACTGTGCGAGAATCTGGAATCTCAAAAACATCGGTGTTGAGAATGCTACATCAACATCGATTACACCTGCACCAGGAATTGCATGGTGACGACTTTGAACATCGTGTGCAGTTCTGCCACTAGGCACAAGAGAAATTACTGGACGATGACAGATTTTTTGCATGCGTTCTATTTAGTGACGAAGCGTCATTCACCAACAGCGGCAACGTAAACCGGCATAATATGCACTATTGGGCAACGAAAAATCTGCTATGGCTGCAAGAAGTGGAACATCAGCGACCTTGGCGGGTTAATGTATGGTGCAGCATTATGGGAGGAAGTATAATTGGTCCCCACTTTATCGATGGCAATTTAAATGGTGCAATGTATGCTGATTTCCTACATAATGTTCT